>NC_081361.1:77048818-77358230 GCF_030684315.1 Stegostoma tigrinum | reverse complement strand
CTACTCAAATTTGGAGCAGTTTTAACCTGTGCGTGTATATGTGATCATTTGATACCTGACTTGCATATTGGCATCAGTCAGACTATAACCATGAGGCTGGCTCAGCACTGCAAAATATTGTGTAATATAGAAGTGCTGGATCGAGACTTTGATGTAGCACCAAGTGAAATCCCTTCATGCAAAGTGGAAAAGTCATATCTATTCTGGGAATAGAACTATTGCATGGATTTGTGCTGATATCAGAATTCTGAGTCATGGATTACTGAATCATTTTGAATGCTAAAATTGCATGTGAATATAATTTTTAGAATGACAGGCGCCACCCTTTTACCGAATGACAAATTAACAAAACAACTCAGAAATGCAGTATAACTTAAATCTGGCTTTACACTTAAATCACAGAAGTCTTAAGGTATAGAAGGAGCCCATTTGGTCCGTCATGCCCGCAATAGCTCTTCAAACGAGCACCTCTATCAAGTGCCAATCTCTTGCTTTTTCCCATACATTTGCACATTATTTTTCTTTAAGGAATAATGCTTGATGACTAATGAGTCTTCCTTACCGAGGCTTCACAATTTTATTTGAATCCTATGTGCAGATAGAATTATTGACTCGGTAAGTTTGTGAGAACTGGAAAGACCATGAGGATTTTTAGAGTTGTAATAAACAAACAAAACAAAAGGACTAAATTGCTGCCGTAATTGATACTTAAAGAAAACTTACAGACCTGGAATTTTCAGCCAGTGATACAGCGTGAATGCCCAGTATTGGCTTCAAACTCAGAGATTTTTGGCCTCTGACCAATGGTGCAACTCTGTCAGCATGCATTTTGTTCTAGCATTCCATAACAGGGATTCTAAGCCACTACTTGTAATGATAGCATAAAGCTGGTCAAATAGCCAGTTAGATTAATTAATTCCCAGATAGACAACCAAAAAATGAAAAATGTTAAAATCAAATCAATTTTAAACTTTATTACACAGAACAAAATAGAACTTGAGACATGCACGTAATGAGCATAAAAACTAAAATATCATTGAAAGTTTTTTTTAAAGCTTCCAACATTCAAATGGAGATATTCAACAGTCCTCCACAAATATAAAGTTTTCTTTTCAAGACGAGATCTGTTGTTCACCAATGTTATGCTGGGAAGACTGTCAAAGTGAAGAATTATTCTGAGCTGCTGTATATTTTTACCTTTTACCCATGAACCAGCAAAAACAATAGGATGGTACTGAATGTAAAGTTTTCCATAGTAAATAAAGATAAATTTTGTTTTAATAAAGAATGCTATATAAAGGCATAAACAGAATGCGAGCTTTTTAGATGTGTTAATTCTAGTGTGCCTATTAATTGCAATAGTGATGGAAGAATATGAATGCATGAAGCAGGAAAAAATATACTTTTTTTCTTCCTCAGTGATTTGAGTAACATATTTTTGGGGCATTTTTGCGAAATTGATTATTCTGTTTTCATCTTAACACAGAAACATGACTGGATTTGATTAACGCCTTGGTCTGTGTAGATGAGAAAAAGGGACTGCTGCAATTTTAACAGCATTTACTATGTTTCTCATTCAAATCTGCCTTTGTCATCACTTTTCTGTATGTAACCGCATATGGGCCCGCTTAGAAATTGTGTGCTGTGATCAGTGACTGTTGCATCTGAGCATGTTCAGTAGAGAACAGTTTCAATCATAGTTATATAAAAAATACCACAAATATTGGCGCATGTTATATTGTAATTCCAGTGTTCTTTGGTAATATCACACATAACCTTTTTACATGCATTATGCACATGTGCTTTTAACACTTATTTCATTTTATTTATGTTTTCAAAAAAGTTGTCATGTTCTGTATTTATATGTCTCACTGACTTTGTGGCTCTTATTTGGTTAGGCATGAGGGACCATCCACCAATCCCCATTACTGATCTTGCTGACAACATTGAAAGATTGAAAGCCAATGATAATTTGAAATTCTCACAGGAGTATGAGGTAGGTTGAGATTCAAAATAATGGTAGTGCATTCTGAATGTCATACTATTTTTTCGGAGTTGAAATATTTGTGTCCTTTAAAGGACTAGAAATTAACATGTAATACAAGAATTAAAAGGTTATTTCTTTGCACTTGTTGTCTACTTCAAGTGTACCCAAGTCAGATGCACTGCAGAATTTCTTCTAGTTATTTTGACACTATGCCTCAAACTCCATTTGTAAGAAAATAAATCCCAGCAACCATTAGAAATCTAAAATATTACATCTGTGCAACTCAACATAATAAATCTAAAAGATGTCCTCCTTATTTTCTCCATTGAGAAGTTTTCATTTACATGGACTTTTGTTTGAGTCATGTTAATGCAATAGTTCCACTAGCGAAAGTACAGGGTACCTAATTTCTTTGTAATAATTTCATGAAATATAAATTAGTAGCAGTACAGTTTAAATTGTTTCATGTTAGAACTTGCTACTGATTTGAAATGGAACAAATTGTCTGTAGAACTGAGTGGTGATTAATTAAAAAGAATATGTTGTGGACACTGAAAAATCTAAAATAAAAACAAGAAATGCTAGAAATATTCAACAGGTCAGGCACTATCTATGGAGAGAAACAGAGTTAATGTTTCTGAACTGTTTTGATGAAGAGTCATTAACCTGAAACATGAACGCTGTCGATTGATGCTGCCGGACCAATTGAGCATTTGCAGTGTTTTTGTTTCTATTTAAGTTAATTAAAATTATCTGAAGCTGCCAATGCAGAGAGAAAAGAAAAATTGAATAGAATTGTTTCAAGATGCTAGGACAACTGAACCCAGGGATTTACAGTCGCATTTACAAGTTTAATACCTTTCTGTTTGTATTTGCAGTTTGTTTGTTTGTTACTGTTCTAATTACGAATGATTAATACTTCTTCATTCAATAGAATTTAATAATTGATTTACTGTCATAAGTATGCGCAAGGGAATAATTAAGTGTAGAATTATTTTATATCAATTACAAATTAGTTGTTGAGTTTTTTGCAATCAATTCTGTGAACTCTGCACCATGCTACATGATGTAAATGATTGCATTCTCTTGAAAGAATAGGTACTTAGTTTTAATTTCACATGCTTCGTACCGAGCCAAACAATGGTTAAAAGCTTGACCAAAGAAATTTATTTTCAGGAATGTCTTACAGATAGCAAGAGAAGTGGTGAGCTTAAGAAAAGGATTTGGTACAAAATAGGTCGTGGCAACAGTTTTGAATGATCTAATGTTTACAAAGTGTGAAATCACAAAGACAGCATTAGACTATATAGATGAAGTAACTCCGTTTCTGTCTGCACAGATGCGGCCAGATCTGTTGAGTATTTTCAATATGTTCTGTTTTTATTTTCGCCTACCAGTATTAGCAGTAGATTTCAGAACTGAAGATGATGAATGATGAACTTCAATAATAAATGAGCTGAGACAGCTGCAAAATGAAGCCTTGTTACAACGGTGGAAATAGTCTGTCTTTGAATAATTTGTCTCAAACAAAGTCATTGACCAGAGAGATATATGGAAATAATAGCAATCTAAAGAGGCAGCAGATTGAAGAGCTTGGCAGAAATCATGACTTAGCCAATATTTGTGTTATCCAATCAACTTCTCAGCACAAGAGACTGTGGAAGGATAGAGAGAGTTAATGAATAGGTAGAGGTGAACAAGAGTAGTTGATAGTTTTGCTAAGCTTTTAAATGAAGATGACGTAAGGCCATGGTTAGAATCATGGGCATTGGCACGTGAAAGGAAGACATTGCTGCAGAGGTTCTGTCTAAGCAAAGAAGCTAGTGAAGTCAATTTCACCGAGCTGACAATGGAGGAGAATTGTTAAGAGAAACATGTTGTGTTGACAATGAAAAGACTGCTGAGAGGTAAAGGCTTAAAGGTGTACAATCACAGTTACATTGCATATCATTTGTGACCTTTATTCAGATTGTTTCTGTGCTATGGCAGAGACAGGAACTTCTACGCTGCTTGTTGAATGAAATCTTTTATATCCAAATGAGTAAGTAAAAAGAATCTAGTTTTCTGTCCCTTCCAATAATAATATCTCCAATAATTCAAGATTCACTGCATTCAAATGCCAGTCCAAATTATGTGCCTATATTTTTAGTATAGGCCTTGAGCCAGAAACCTTCTGACTCGGAGATAAAGATGTTATGACAGAGTATTGATACCTGAATGCCTAACACCTCTGGAATGCAGCAGCGCAATCATTACTTCATCAGTGGTAGCATTATCTTTTGCATGGAAGGGAAAGCCTAAACATTTCAAAGCCATCTCACAAGTTCATGTGTTTACCACTGTTGAGAAAGGAAAACAAACTGAAAGTGCTTTAGTTGCATCTGGTGGTAACAAACAAGTCAGCATTTGATTGCAAATTTGATTAGAACAGGAATATGTCATGAACTGCACTTAAAATAGATAATGGAAAGACAGGTCATGCTCAAAAAGAACTTTGTTCAGGAGAGAAAAGAGGAATGATGCGCAGTTCTTGAATAAAAATAAGAGATGATGAAATAGCAAGGGTAATATAAGCATGAAACAATAGAAGTTGCAGCTAGAGTAAACAAAGAACTAAAATACATAGGTGTAAATGAATAGTTTAAAGGAACGGGGATGACAGATGAAAAAACTGGCCAAACAGACCAGACTCCAGTGGACCAGGAACCAACAGGTAGCGAAAAAAGCAGACAAACAGATCAGCAGTTCAGCTCTCCACCCCACAGTGATGTCTCTGTGTTTGGCCTTCTCTTACTGTTCATCACAAGCTAAATTTGTAACTCTGTACCTTTCTGATACAAACTCTGCAAACATCTTTTAGATCATAGACCCAGATATGGGAGCAAAACTCGGCCATTCGACCCTTGCAAGCCTGCTCAGCCATTTGATCAAGGATGATATGTTTTTCAACCCAATTCATGTGCTTTCTCTTGTAACTCTTGATTCCCTTACTAATAATGAACCGTCTGTTGCTTAAACACATGCAATTAGTTGGCCTCCACAGCCTTCTGCGGCAATGAATTCCACAGATTCATCTCCTCTGACTGGTGAAATGCCTTCTCATCTCAGTTCTAAAATGCCATCCCTTCACTCTGAGGTTCTGTGGCCTAGGGTCCTAGTCTCTCCTACTAGTAGAAATGTTCTTTACGTTCAATCAATCCATGTCTCTCATCATATTGTAAGTTTCAATGAGATCTTCATCACCTTTATGAATTTCATCAATTATGGACCCAGAAGGGACATTAATTGTGTCTCTGTGGGTTTCCTCCGGGTGCTTCATTGACCCCACCACCCCTCCCCCTTCCCCCGTACCCCCACTACCACCACCAGACAACAGATGTGCAGGTTAGGTGGATTGGCCATGCTAAATTGCCCATAATGTCCAGGGATTTGCAGGCTAGGGGGATTAGCCATAGAAAAATCAGGGTTACAGAGATATGGCAGGGTTTATATTCTGGGTGGGATGCTGCTTGGAGGGGCGGTGGGGTCTCAATGGGCCAAATATCCTGCTTCCACACTGTAGGGATTCAATGAATCTATTATTTCTCCTCTGGACCCCCTCCAAGGCCACTCATCTTTTCTTGGATACAGATCTCAAAAACTGCTCATAATATTCCAAATGCAGTCTGGCCAAAGCCTCATATAGCTTTAGTGATACATCTCTGCTCTAGTATTCTAGCCCTCTCGAAATGAAAGCTATTAGTACCCCTCCTGATGTGTGCCTTGTAGATGGTGGACAGGCTCTAGGGAGTCAAGATGTGAATTGCGGGCCAAAAGTATTTCTAGCCTTGGACCTGCTGTTGTAGCCACTGTGTTTATGTGGCAAGACTAGTTGAGTTTCTGGTCAGTGGTAATCCCAAGAATGTTGATGGGCGTTTCAGTAACGGGTATACCATTGAATATCAAGGAGTGATGATGAGATTGTCAATATTAGAAATGGTCATTGCCTGGCATTTGTATGGCATAAATATTACTTTCCATTTGTCACTCTAAGCATGGATTTTGTCCAGATCTTGTTGTATTTGAATAAGACTGATTCAGTAAGTGAGGAATCACAAGTAGTGCTGAACATTACACAATCATCAGTGAACATCCCTACTTCTGATCTTAGATGGAGGGAAGGTCATAGATGAAGCAGCTGAAGATGTTTGGGCTGAGGATGCGACCCTGAGGAAATCCTGCAGAGTTCATAGAATCATCATCATAGAATCCCTACAGTGTAGAAACAGGTCCCTCTTCCCAACAAATCCACACCGATCCACAGAGCATCCCACCTCAACCCATGCCCTATAACCCACCTAATCTACACATCCATGAACACAGTGGGCAACTTAATGTGGCCAATTACCGAGCACATCTTTGGACTGTGGGCGGAAACCAGAGGACGCCCATGCAGGCACAGGGAGAATGTGCAAAATCCACACAGACTGTCGCTTGAGGTTGGAATCGAACCCAGGTCCCCAGCGCTGTGAAGCAGCAGTACTAACCACTGAGCCACCATGCTGCCTCCTTGGAGCTGTAATGACTGATCTTGGTTTGTGTCTTAAAACAAAAGATTTGTCAATTTATTGAAAAACAATGGTTTTATTAGAGCAAAATAATATTACAATTCCAGTTGGCCCGAAACGTCAGCCTTCCTGCTTCACTGATGCTGCTTGGCCTGCTGTGTTCGTCCAGCTCTACACCTTGTTATCTCAAATTCTCCAGCATCTGCAGTTCTACTATCTCTGGCCAGATTATTTATTGTTTATCTATTGTTTTCATGATGTGTTGTTCCACAGACATAGATGTTAGTTTCTTTGTCGATTTTCTGAAGGTGTTGATCAGGGTCACCTTTTCAGTTCTCATAAATTAATTTTCAATTAGCTGAACTTCCAAGAGCTAGTAAGATAGATTAGGCAAGGATTTTCAAATCTTCATTCTGTATCACCTATAGCCAGATTCCTTCTCTAAAGAAACACAGTTGAAAAATCAATTCAAACTCTGAGCACTCTCCGTCAGACTGATCACCTCCTCCGTGAGGTCCCAGTTGCAGTTCAACATTTACCATCTGTTTGAGCATAAGGTCTTTCCTAGACTTGTTGGAACCAGTTCACAGGTGACCTCTTTAATAACCAAGTTCTGCTATCTGTTTAAACATAATGTTCATCCCTGGTGACAAAGTGTCTGCAAAACTGTTAACTTCCAGGCTTTGCCTCATGACTAAACAAAAGCTTGTTTGATCTGTTTTCCTTTAATACAAGCTACTACCCATAGTTCAAATGTCATCTGTGACTCACAGTTACAAGTTCACAGCTCCAAAGCAAAACTGATGAAAGAATAAAATTAAAATAATAAAAATTCAGTGAGGGCTGTAACAATGTAATGTAGAAAAACTGTGAAGTTGTCAATTTTTTTAAGAGAAACAATTCAAGATTGCCAAGTGTTTGGAGTCCTGTTCACAACCTGTTAACATGCAGATACAGTAAGTAGATAGAAAAAGAAGTGGTATTTAGCCTTTATTGCAAAACAGTTTGGTAACAGGCATAAAAAAGTCTTGCTAAAATTACAGTGAGTCAGAGTGAGGCCACACTTGGTTTCCTTAGCTTGCCAGAGAAGGACTGCATTGGAGATTTCCAACCTGATCCCCGGGACAGTGGGATTTTCCTGTGAGGGAATATTGAGGAGCATATCCTCTAGAGTTTAGAAGAATAGGTGATCTGATTGAAACATGCAAAATTATTACTGGTTAGATGCAGAAATGATACTCCCCTACCTGGGGGAGACTACAACCAGGGGATAAAGTTTTGAAATAAGAGGTATGTCATTTAGGAATGAGATGAGGATTTCTTTTTCACTCAATGGAGTGCATTTCTGGAATTCTCTACACTGGAGTATATTTAAGATTGAGATCAATTGGTTTCTAGAAATTAAGTGTATCAAAGCAATAGGGGATCTTGTAGGAGAATGATGATGAAGTAGATCAGTTGTGATCTGACTGATCTGATCTGACAGAGAAGACTCCAGGCATGCGCAATTCTTAAGTGCTACAGCTTGGATATGGTCAGTCTTTGATGTATGCAGTGTTTTCATCTGTTCACTTCTGTGAAGTGGAGTGCATTAAATTTGCTGAAAGCTTCCATCTGTAATACTGGAGATCTCAAGACGAGCCTGAATTTGAACATCCTCAGCATTTTTGGCTTAAGGTGGTTGCATAGGCATCAATCTAGACTGATGCACTAATGTGTTGGCCTTAATCATTTGGCATCTTTTTTTAGTTCTTCTCTTGCTGCTCCTTGCATGTTGTCCTACGCCCTTCATTGAACCAGGCCACTTAATAACCAGTCACAAACAGTCTGTATAACACATCCCAGGGTGATGAAACAAATTAGTGTTTTTTTAGTTCCTTATGTTAATCACTTAACCGTTGCTCAGGAATTTCCCATAGCAACGTATTTAAATATTTCTATTATTTCGTGTTAGTGGATTCTCCGTCTCTCTCAATGCAAGTAACAAACCAGGGTGAATTGAAGACATATTGCAGTTTATTGTGACATCCAGCGCCCAAGAACAATTGTGTACCTGTCATTTCTAGTATAAGAGTGGATGTTGTTGTATTGATACATGGTTGATGGTTGACTTTATTTGACATTCATTTAATTTTCTTTCCTTGCTGTCAGATTTTTAAGTTATCTGTCAGTCTGTTTAGTTCTAAATTTAACTATTAGTAGCCAACTGAGAGATACACTTAGTCTGATGAGACTTGGGTTATCACTCCATATGATGTCAATAAACAGCTGAAGACACGCTACTGCAAAGGCTATGGGCTATAATCTGGCAATAGGACTGAAAATTTATATTCTAGAGTTAGCTGCACCCCAAATTAATCTGTTCTAGTACAGTTACATGACCAGCTTCTACCCAACAATGTGGACAATTGCCCAGATATATTCTACCAACCCAAGGAGGGATAAATCAAACCTGGCCAATTATTGTTTCATAATTAGAGCCGTGAACATCAGCAGTATGAAGGATCATCATGCTATGGAGAAAAAAGTTGAACTCCAGAGGTGAGATGAGATGGGAATTACTGCACTAGACATCAAAGC
The DNA here is from genome assembly GCF_030684315.1 of Stegostoma tigrinum. NCBI lineage: Eukaryota > Metazoa > Chordata > Chondrichthyes > Orectolobiformes > Stegostomatidae > Stegostoma > Stegostoma tigrinum. The sequence continues at coordinate 77,349,116 of NC_081361.1, read as the reverse complement.
AGTGATTGACTGAGTCTGTCTTCAAAGAACCCTAGGAAAACCAAGTCAGTGGCAATCATATGGAAAGATGGGATTGCAGTTGTTGCAGATCAATCATCTTAATCCCAGGATATCGCTGCAGGAGTTCCTCATGGTAGAATCCAAAACCCAACTGGCTTCAGCTTTTTCATCAATGACCTTCCCTCCATCTTTGGATCGGAGGTGGAAATTGTACAAACCTCTGCACCAATCATGACTTCTCAGCTACTGAAACAGTCATTGCTCATATATGATAAGACTGGGACAGCATCCAGGTTTGACCTGAAAAGTGGCCAGCAACATTAGTGCCACACAATGCCAGGCAATGTCTTTCTCCAATAAGAGAGAATCTAACAATCACCTCTTGGCATTCAATGTTATTACCATTGCTGATTACCAACTACAGAGATTGTAGTGGATACCAATGATTAAACATTGACTGAACCAGTCATACAAATACCGTGGCTGTAAGAGCAGGTTAGAGGCAAGTACCTCTTTCCATACTCTGTTCACCATGTGTAAGGTGCAAGTCAGGAATATATCTCCAGTATCTCTGGATGAGTAACAACAGCAACAACATCCAGGACAAAACAGCTCCTTTGATTCATGTCCCAAACACCAATTTAAATATTCATTGTCTTCACCAACAATGTGAATCACTTTTAAGATCGACAGTAGCATGCAGGGCTCCCTCAACAACACCTTCCAAACTGCAACCTCTACCACAAAGAAGGACAAAGGCAGCAGATGTATAGGATTGCCACCACCTGTAGGTTCCTCACCAAGCTACATACCGTCTTGACTTGAAATTAATCCTGGAAATCCTTTTCTAAACAGCACTGTTGGTATACCTATTCCTCACCCCATTGTAAAGACCCTTTGTTTTCTTCAGTAGACTAAAAGTTGGGGGAAAAATATCGTTTTAAATTTGGAAACTGTGGAAGAAGCTGATATAGTTTTAAAATAAAACGCTTTACTAGAAGTCATTGAGTTACTTTATTCAAGCAGTGGGAGAGAATACTAAACCCATCACCTCACTAGGTGTGTGCTCAGGGTAGTTTTACCCAGAGACAGACGTGTGTGTGTGTGTGCGCATGCACGCCGTGCTGGGATGTGGGGTGGTGAGGAGTATGTAGCATAGTAACAACGCCTTGATGGTTGCCCTGGACAACACAGTGGAAACACACAGCCTGCGCAGGAGAAATCACCTAAATCTCTCTTTCTCCCTTGCGTGGAGCAGTAATGGAGAATCCTCTGGTAGCCATTCGCGAGCACTATTTTCCTGTAAACAGCTCTCTCTGAAACCAGAGATAGTGGGAACTGCCAATGCTGGAGAGTCTGAGATAACAAGATGTAGAGCTGGATGAACACAGCAGGCCAAAAGGGCCCAGACCCAAAACGTCAGCTTTCCTGCTCCTCTAATGCTGCTTGGTCTGCTGTGTTCATCCAGCTCTACACCTTGTTATCTCTCTCAAACCACCCTTGTTGAAAAGATAAAGGGGATAAATGTTTTCAGAGACACTGAAAGGACAAACTTTCAACCAGTGAATGTACGATTGAGGATTTAGGTGTCCAAAGTCTTGTGTCATAACCACAAAAAGTCAAAAGGAATCAAAAAGAGCTAAAGGAAAACAACTCTTCAAAACATGTAATTGGAACTAGTGCCAGAGCTGTATTTCACAAATGCTCTTGTTCCTTCCCCATCTATAATATTTGCATGTATTTTTTTTCATCTGTCTATTTGTGTAGCAATTTTAAAACAGGTGGAGTTTAAGTTACAGAGGTATAAGTTAGCAGTTCATAATTTGTTCTTGATATTGATTAAAGACTGTTCGAATTCAATAAATTTCTCATTAATAATAAAAGTATTCTTTTCGCCCAAATTCGTTAGGTAAAATTGGGCAGTTCAGTAATTTAATCGAATTTTCACATTTGTGACAAATCTCAGTTGTGACACCGTAGACTGCAATACTTCAAGAAAACAGTTCTCACCTACCCTGTCAAGGATATTTAGTGCTGGGCAATAAATGTTGCCCCTCCCATGGATGCATTTTAGCTGCTTATGCCAGGTGCGATTCACATTGAAACTCAGCAGTGATACAATTTGGTTTGTTTCTTTTTCAGAATTTAAATAGCTATTATTAATGTACAGATTGTCATTGCTAACGTTTGCTTATGAATTTATACATAAATATATCTTGATGAAAAGTTCATGGTTTAAGGTATAGTCTAATTATGTTACCTTCAAATCGACACTTATCAAGACATATGATACATAAAATAAGCTGGAATACAACATTGAGAATATTCAGTTCACCCTCAAGCATGCTGTATATTACAGGAATATTGGTGTTGGAACTTGCATAGCTGGGCAGTGAAGTGTAGAAGACTGGCATTCACCCTATATGCACTTGACAGCTTTTTCTAAATAGACATTCGTTGCATATCATGTATGTCCAAACCACAAACCCTCATCAAGACCGCACCAGAAGCATGTCCCCAGTTTATACTCACCATCTGCATGCAATAAATACATAATCCCTGAAGACTTTGATTAGAAAATATCTATAAAAGTAATAGTGGGGTAAATATGTTAGATTTTGGTTTGTAGCAAGTAATGATCTATTTACAGGACATTATCAAGTCAAAAATCTATAAAGAATTATAAAGTCAAACTTGTTTTGTCACAATGTGAAGAATTATACTGGAAGATGAATGAGCAACCTACTGGGGTAATACTGTGTGAGATTTGGCTCTTGAGGAAATGAACAACTTGCTCCGTTGCATTTGTACAATGTCATGTTTGTTTTTCAATTTTGGGTTGTGGCAGATGAAAAAATGTTGTTTAATCTACATAAAGGTGTTTTGACTTGGCCATTTACCTGATGAGAAAGTGAAGATGTTCCATTCATTCAGGCCATCGGTCAATTTTAAATGTGCCAGTCAATATTTCAGTTCATATTTAAATAATTTACTTATATTACACAATTGACGTAATTTGAATTTTATCATTGTTATGGTAGGTGCAATTGGTTTGTTTGTTTGTGCGAGAGCTATTGTAGCTAGCAAAGAACTGTAATTTAGCTTTATTCATTTTGGCAAAATGGAGTCAAGTTCCGTTTGTGACAGTGAAATAACAAGGCAAACAGCCCATGACATTCATGATGTATTGATCAAATAAAAAGGAAAAAATACAATTAATGTCAGAAATAAAAACAGAAAACATAGAAGCAAAATGCTGTTGATGCTGGAATTCTGAAAAGAAAAGTGGAAATGCTGCTAGTCAGAGAGACGCTTACAATCCAGGTTAAGGATCTAGAGTCAGAAATGTTCAAATTGACCAAAAATATCAAATATGGCTTTTTTTTTAATCCACAGATACTGCATAGCCAGTGTAGTATTTTGAACATTTTCTGTTTTTTAATAAACAGAAAGGATCCGCTTTTATTGTGACTTTTCCTTCATTTAAGGAATAGATGATGGATCTCAGCAAAAGACCCTATTGCAATTCTTCAGAGATAATGGGAACTGCAGATGCTGGAGAATCCAAGATAGCAAAGTATGAAGCTGGATGAACACAGCAGGCCAAGCTGCATCTTAGGACCACAAAAGCTGACGTTTTGGGCCTAGACCCTTCATCAGAAAAGCTTTTCTGATGAAGTGTCTAGGCCCAAAATGTCAGCTTTTGGCTCCTATGATGCTGCTTGGCCTGCTGTGTTCATCCAGCTCCACACTTTGTTGTCTCTATTGCAATTCTTGTTGACAGCTTGGCAGCATCTGAACTGTTAAGAACTTTCCCTTTTTCCTGTTATTCTCTTTACCACCTTTTATTTAATTTTCTTCTTTGTTTTTATTCACTTTTAGTCAATTGATCCTGGTCAGCAGTTCACATGGGAGAATTCCAACATGGAAGTGAACAAACCAAAAAACCGCTATGCCAATGTCATTGCATATGACCATTCGAGGGTTATCCTCACCTCTGTCGATGGCAAGTATTGTTGCAGATCTGTGACTTATTGTGATGATATCTAATTTAAAATTGATTGCTATAAAGTATTTCACCAACTTATGAGACTGAATTTGACTCTGTGGACCCTAGAACAGCTTGTTTCTCCGGGTACATAGAACGGTAAATGATCAGAATCAGAAAAAGAAATTCGTCAGAAGGGCTATTGAAATGCTGACCTTGATATCTAGAATACAAGCATCCAGAAAGAATGCTTCTGCTATGAAAAGTAATGATTAAAACAAGCATTATGAACTCCATGTCATCGGATGGATGTATTGTTTTAACGGTTTTGTAGCACAGGTTAACCTAAATAGTATCAAAGATAATGGGAACTGCAGATGCTGGAGAATCCAAGGTAACAAAGTCTGAAGCTGGATGAACACAGCACGCCAAGCAGTCTCTCTGATGAAGGCTCTAGGCCCGAAACGTCAGCTTTTGTGCTCCTGAGATGCTGCTTGGCCTGCTGTGTTCATCCAGCTCCACACTTTGTTAACCTAAATAGTCATGGTTTTGGAAAGTTCAGTCTAAAGAGCCTTGGTTAACTTATGCTGTGCATCTTGTAAATGGAACACACCTGCTTTTGTGTATCAATAGAGGAAGGAGTGAATGTTTGTGGTCGTGATCTCAATCTAACGGGGCTGCTTTGTGCTGGATGGTAGAAATTTTCTTGCGTATTGTTGGAGATGCATGTGCCCAGAAAAGTGGACACTCCTGAATTGTGCATTGCAGGTGTTTGACTTTGGGGAGTCTGGAGGTAAGATGCACAATGCCAGATTCCTGTCCTCTGACCCACCGTAGTAGATACAATATTTATATGGATAATCCAGTTCAGTTTCTGGTCAGTGGTAACCCCAGGGTGTTGACATGGGAGGTTTAGCAATGGTAATGCCATTGAATGTCAAGGGACGATGGTTAGATGCTCTCTCATTGGGTATGTTCATTGCCTGGTATTTGAGCAGTATGAATATTTCTTGTCACTTGTTAGCCCAAGCCTGGCTGTTGTCCAAATCTTGCTGTATTTGGACATGACTTCTTCAATATCTGAGAAACCTCTAATAGTGCTGAACATTATGTTTAATCATCAGCGAACATCTAGAGTTCTGAACTTATGATGGAGGGAAGATTGTTCAGGAATAAGAAAGCAATCACTGTCATGAGATTATACTACAGGCCTCCTAATAGCCAGAGGGTGATAGAGGAACAGATGTGCCGACAGATCTCAGAAGATCACGGAAAGAGGGAAAAACAACAGGGATGTTGTCATGGATAATTTTACCTTCCCTAATATTGACTGGACCTCCTTAGCCCCAAGAGCTTCAATGGGGCAGAATTTGTTAGGAGCATTTAGAAGGGCTTCTTGAAACTATGTAGATAGTCCAATGAGAGAAGGGGCTATACCATACCATATATTGGGGAATGAGTGTGGTCAAGTGATTGACATTTCAGGAGGAAGCATTTTGAGAACAATGATTGTAATTCCATAAATTTTAACGTAGTTATAGATAAGGATAAGGTTGGTCCTCAATTGAAAGTGCAAAATAGGGGAAGGTTAATTACAATAGTATGAGACAGGAACTGGAGAAATTAGATTGGGGACGGCTGTCTGAGGGTAAATCTACATCTGACTTGTGGGAAGCCTTTTAAAGGCCCATTGATCAGATTTCAGGGCCAGCATGTTCACGGGAGGACGAAGAATTAAGATAACAAGGTTCGGAAACCTGGGTGACACTAGATATTGATAGTGTAGTCAAGAAAGAAAAGGAAGCATATGGAAGGTTTAGGGAGCGGAAATCAGACAAGGTCTTGAGAAATCTAAAGGAAGCAGAAAGAACCTAAAGAATTAGCAAAACTAAGAGAAGCCATTAAATGTCCTTGCCAGGTAGGATAAGGAGAATCTCAATTTAACATATATATTTGAAGCAAGAGGGTAGCGAGGGAAAAGCTAAGTCCACACAAGGATGAAGGACGGAATTTATGCATGGAGCCAGAGGAAATCGGTGAGCACTTCATATTGATATTCACCAAGGATAAATTCGTCAAGGATGATGGTAAGATTAGGGAGGGGTATGTTGATATTTTAGGTGATGTCGATATTAAGAAGGAGGAGGTATGGTGTGTCTTGAAAAATATTAAGTTAGATAAGTCCCCAAGGCCTGATTTGATCTATTTCCAGAATACTGAGGAAAGCAAGGGACAAAATTGCTGGAGGCTTGACAGAAATCTTTGTATCCACTTTAGCCACAAACTAGGTTCCAGGAGAGTTGGGAGAAACCAATGTTGTTCCTTTGTTTAAAAAGGGCATCAGGGATAATGCAAGAAATTATAGGCCTGTGCGGGAAATTACTAGGGAATATTCTATAGGGACAGGATTTACTTGCATTTGGAAAAGAATAGACTTCTTAGGGATTGTCAGCAAAGCTTTGTGCAGGGGAGGTTTTGTCTCACAATCTTGATGGAGTTTTTTTAAAGAAGTGACAAAGAAGAATGGTGAAGGTAAGATAGTGGATGTTGTCTAAATGACTTTACTAAAGCATTTGACAAGGTCATCCATGGTAGGCTGGTCCGGAAGATTAAGCCATTTGGGATCCACAATGATTTAATATGTTGGCTCGGTCAGAGAAGACAGAGATAGTAATGGAGGGTGTTTTTCTGAGATATGCAACCAGTTGTGTTCCATAAAGATTAGTGCTAGGATCTCTGTTACTTGTAATACACATAAATTATTTAGATGTAAATGTAGGTGGTCTGATTAGTAAATTTGTAGATGTCACAGAAATTGAGAATTGTGAAGGAGGTTATCAAAGTCTACTGTAGGATGTGGATGAGGTCTTGCATTTTGGGAGGTCAAATGCAAGAGGAAAGTATACAGGAAATGGCAAGACCCTTCAGAGCTTTGATGTACAGAGTGGTCTTCAAGTGCAAGTGACATAACTCTACAGAGGTCAGTGTCTTGTCATCAAGCCAGCCTTTCTTTACACATGACTTCAGTACTGCCTCATTCAGAGCCAGAGATCAGAATGTCAGTTTCTCTGACACTCCCTTTTTTTTATATGTCAGTCAGGGTTCCCCGATTGATCCAGATTTCCAGTACCAATCAGGGAACTCATATCCTATGAGGTCCAGCTGGCTGACCTTGTTACAATCACCACACAAGGGCCTAGCTCCCTGAAATTGGCAATGCAGTGGATAGAGGTAAAGATGATGTACGGCATGCTTGCCTTCATCTGTCGGGGTACTGTTCACAATGTGATCTCTTTTACATTGGTGAGACTAAACACAGGCTGGGTAATGCCTTGTGGAACACCTCTGCTCTGTCCATAGGAATGATCCTGATATTGCAATTGCTTGCTTTTCATTGAATCTCCGTTGCTGTCATGCTAACATTTCTGTCCTGGACCTGCTGCAGTGTTCGAATGAATCACAACACATGCTCGAGAAACCATATCTTATTTATTGTTTATGCACTTTACACCCTCAAAGTTTTAATATTGAATTCCATAGCTTTGCAAACTGATCATATGGCATCAATTCTCTATTTTTTCCATTAATTCCGTCTCCCCATAGTCTTACTTGTTTGCTTATTTACTTTGCTCTCAGTAGAGAGGACTGATTCTCTCTGTTTCACACCTCAAATTACACCATTTTACATTTCTTTATCCCTTTCACCTCTGTTAACACTCCTTTGCCTTTGCACTGTGCCGCTACGCCAGCTGTTCCTTTCACCCCATTTCTGCCTCTGTCAGAGGTACTTTTAAAATCCATTTTCTAACATCTTTGAATTCCAATGTAGATTCATACTGCACTCGAAACATTAAGACTCTCCGCAGATGCTGCCACTGAGTTTCTCCAGCATTCTCTTGGTTTGTTGCAAACTTCCTTCATTCACAGTATTTTGCTTTTTTTGTTACTATCTAGGACAATGCAGCTCACTTGAGTGGCACCCTTCACCTTCAGCCTTCACTCCCTTTACCACCAATGCACACTGGCAGCAATGTGTATCATTGACAAGCTGCACAGCAGTAACTCAGAAAGCCTCCTCTGATAGGACTTTCTAAGTAGAGAAACACTACAACCTTGACCTACAAGGGCAGCAAATGCATGGGAAGCCAAAACCTGCAGTGTCCATCAGAGTCATCTTCCTGACTTGAAACTATATCACCATTCCACCACTGTCATCGGGTCAGGATCCTGAAACTCCCTTCGGAACAGTACTGCAGACATCCCCACACCCCAAGGGCTGGAGCAGTTCAAGAAGACACCTCAGCACCTCCTCCAGGCCGATTAAGGATGTTGACCAAACCAGTGTTGCCCACATGTACGAACGTATTAAAAAGAAAGTGAAACAAAGTGGCATGGTATTTTGGACATTCTGTGTGTGATCTGTGCAGTTGGAAAGATAATGTGTAAGCCTACTCCTGAAACAGTTGTTGCACAGAATTGAAAATTATTTTCCAGGACACTGATACAAACAACCCAGTGAAATATATCATAGGGCAGTAAGCAACATTCTGTTTTTTTTTGTTTTTTTGAATACTTAATTTATTGATTTTAAAAAATTGGGAAAGTTCCCTAAAAAATTGTGTGCACTGAACTGTCTGCTTTTATATGCAGCAAAACTGGTGCAAAATTTAGGCTTCAACTGATCATTGGCAAATGATATTCATAGGAGAATGATAGTTAGAATTGGTTCTCGTTCTAATTTGCACATATAAACAGTGTACCTGGGAAATGAGCTAGTGGCAGAATGTAGGTGTGAAGTCATTCTTTGCAGCTCGTAATGTGATAAAACCTCCAGAAATAGAGCTGACCAGAGTTGATAATCCCAATCAGGATTTTAGTTATCTTAAACCTTAATTTATGAACACAGAGCACTTATATCATTAAGGAAATGCCATACTGCATTTTAACAACAGTATAATAGATAGTGTATTATAGTTTGCTCCTGTCCCTTTTTTTTTGATTCTTTCATGGGATGTGGATGTCACTGGCTGGACGAGCATTTATTACCCAGCCCAACTTATGCCTGAATAAAGTAATGGTGAGCTACCTCCTTAAACTTTCTGTTCATGTTGTATATAAACCCTCTCAGTAGTGTTAACTCTGAAATTCCAGAAAAAATTGAAGAAACAGCCATCTCATTCTAAATCAGGAAGATGTTTGTTTTGGTAGGAAGCTTGTCGTTGGTGGTGTTCTCATGCTTTTGCTGCCTTTGACCTTCGATGTGATAGATTTGGTAGGTGTTGTCGCAAGAGTCATTGCAATATGCTGTAGTTTTTCCTGGATATTTGAGACACTATTCATTGGTGGTGGAGTGAATGAAAGTTTCACTTGATGGATGCAATACCAATGAAGTGGTCTGCTCTCTCCTGATAGTGTTAAGTTTCTTGAGTACTATTTGAGGCTCATTTACCCAGGCAAAATGGAGGGAATTCCGTCATACACCTGACTTGTACCTTGTCATTGGTAGGCAGGCTATGGTGAGTCAGTAGGTGAGCAATTCACTGCAGAACAGACAACCTCTGAGTTGCTGTTGTAACCACAGTATTTATATGGCTGGCCAGTTTAGTTTCTGATCAGTGGTAGTCCATAGGATATTGATAGTGGGAAACTCAGCTGTTGAACCGAAGAGTGAAATGGTTGAATTATCTTCTGTCAGAAGTAGTCATTACCTGGAACTTGTTGATACAAACACACTTACCAGCCCAAAAAGAAATGTCGTCCATAGAACAAAGAATAAAGAACAAAGAAAATTACAGCACAGGAGCGGGCTCTTGGGCCCTCCAGGCCTGCACCGAACCAGATCCTCTGTCTGTTTGGGCGGCGAGGTTCCTCAGTGGTTAGCACTGCAGCCTCACAGCACCAGGGACCCGATTTCAATTCCAGCCTCGGGTAACTGTCTTTGCAGAGATTGCACATTCTCCCTGTGTCTGCGTGGGTTTCCTCCGGGTGCTCCGGTTTCCTCCCACAGTCCAAAGATGTGCAGGCTAGGTGGATTGGCCATGCTAAATTGGCTGTAGTGTTCAGGGGCGCATGGGTTATAGGGGGATGGGTCTGGATGGGATACTCCAGGGGCGGTGTGGACTTGTTGGGCCAAAGGGCCTGCTTCCACACTGTAGGGAATCTAATCTAAACCTGTCGCCTATTTTCCAAGGATCTGTATTCCTCTGCTCCCTGACCATTTATGTATCTGTCCAGATACATCTTAAATGAAGCTATTGTGCCCACCTCTAACACCTCCACTGGGAACACGTTCCAAGCACTCAGTACCCACTGCGTAAAGAACTTTGCATGCATATCTCCCTTAAACTTTTCCCCTGTCAGCTTGAAATCGTGACCCCAAGTAATTGAGTCCCCCACGCTGGGAAAAAGTTTAATAATCCTAATCTACTCAACCTCTCTTCATAGCTTGCGCCCTCCATACCAGGCAACATCCTCGTGAACCTCCTCTGCACCCTCTCCAAAGCATCCACATCCTTTTGGGAACGTGACGACCAGAACTGTACGCAGTATTCCAAATGTGGTTGAACCAAAGTCCAACACAACTGCAACATGATTTGCCAACTCTTGTACTCAATACCCTGTCCAATGAATAAAGCCGCATGACTTCTTGACCACTCTATCCACCTACGTTGCTACCTTCAGGGTACAATACACCTGAACACCCGGATCTCTCTGTGCATCAGTTTTCCCCAGGGCTTTTCCATTTACCATATAGTTCGATCTTGAATTGGATCTTCCAAAATGCATCACCTCACATTTTCCTGGATTGAACTCCATCTGCTACATTCTCCGACAGTCCCCTTCACTATCTGCTACTCCACCAATCTTAATGTCATCTGCAAACTTGCTAATCTGACCATCTATACCTTTCTCCAGATCATTTATGTACATTGCAAACAGCAGTGGTCCCAACACAGACCCCTGTGGAACTCCACTGGTCACAGTTCTACATTTTGAGAAACGCTCTTCTGCTACAACTCTCTGTCTCCTGTTGCCCAGCCGGTTCTCTATCCATCTAGCTAGCACACCCTGGACCCCATGTGACTTCACTTTCTCCATCAGCCAACCATGGAGAACCTTATCAAATGTCTTACTGAAGTCCATGTATATGACATCTACAGCCCTTCCCTCATCTATCAACATTGTCACCTCCTCAAAGAATTCTATCAAGTTGGTAAGATATGACCGTCCCTGCACAAAACTATGCCGCCAATCACTAATAAGCCCATTTTCTTCCAAATGTAAATAGATCGTATCTGTCAGTATCTTCCTCAGCAGCTTCTTTCCCTGCCACCCCCCCCCCCCCACCCCACTGACATTAGGTTCGCCAGTCTATAATTACCTGGATTATCGTTCCCACCCTTCTTAAACAAGGGGACAACTTTAGCAATACTCCAGTCCTCCAGGACCTCACCCGTGCTCACGGATGCTGCAAAGATATCTGTTAAGGCCCCAGCTATTTCCTCTCTCGCTTCCCTCAATAACCTGGGATAGATCCCATCCAGATTGGGGACTTGTCCACCCTAATGCCTTTCAGAATACCTAACACTTGCCCCCTCCTTATACCAACTTGATTTAGAGTAATCAAACATCTGTCCCTAACTTCAACATCCGTCATGTCCCTCTCCTCGGTGAATACCGACGCAAAGCACTCATTAAGAATCTCACTCATTTTCTCTGACTCCTCTCATAACTTCGCTCCTTTGTCCTTGAGTGGGCCAACCATTTCTCTAGTTACCCTCGTGCTCCTTATGTACGAATAAAAGGCATGGAGTTTTCCTTAACCCTGTTTGCTAAAGATATTTCATGACTCCTTTTAGCCCTCTCAATTCCTCGTTTCAAATTGGTCCTACTCTCCCAATTATTCTTCCAAAGCTTCGTCTGTTTTCAGTTGCCTAGACCTTATGTATGCTTCCTTTTTCACAATTTCACCAGCCATCCATTATTCTGTAATCTTGCCCATTCTAACCCTCATTTTCACCGGGACAAGTCAGTTCTGCACTCTAATCAACCTCTCTTCAACAGCCTCCCTCATATCAAATGTGGATTTACCCTCAAAAAGCTGCTCCCGATCCACATTCTCCAGCTCCTGCTGACTTTTGCTGTAGTTTGCCTTCCCCCAAATTAGCAAGCTTCCTTTATGGCCACTCTCGTCTTTGTCCATCAGTATTCTAAAACTTAGAGAATTGTGATCACTATTCCCCGTAGCCCTTGATTCCTTGTGAGATCAAGAATTTATCGATCTCTGCCTTGAAGACATTTAAAGTCCCGGCCTCCACTGCACTCCATGGCGATGCATTCCACATTCCCACCACTCTCTGGCTGAAGAAATGTCTCCTCATTTCTGTTTTAAATTTTGCCCCCCTCATTCTAAGGCTGTGCCCACGGGTTCTAGTCTCCCCGCCTAACGGAAACAACTTCCCAGCGTCCACCCTTTGTAAGCCATACATTATCTTGTAAGTTTCTATTAGATCTCCCCTCAACCTTCTGAACTCTAATGAATACAATCCCAGGATCCTCGGCCGTTAATCGTACATTAAACCTACCATTCCAGGGATCATCCGTGTGAAGTCCCACTGACTTCATTATCTAGTTCCTTACAGGCTTTAGTTACTACCTCCTTAATGCCCACTAACCTCCTCATTTGGTTTCCATCCCCCTGCCACATTACTTTAAACCCTCCCCAACAGCATTAGCAAAAGCACCCCCTAGGACATTGGTTCCATTCCTGCTCAGGTGTAGACAGTCTGATTTGTAATAGTCCCACCTCCCCTGGAACTGGTGCCAATGTCCCAAAAATCTGAACCTCTCCCTCCTACATCATCTCATAAGCCACTCATTTATCTTGCCTATTCTTTCATTTCTACTCTGACTAGCACATGACACTGGTAGCAATCCTGAGATTACTGCCTCTGAGGTCCTACTTTTTAACTATGCTGCTAACTCCCTAAATTCTGCTTGTTGGATCTCATCCCGTTTTTTACCTATATCATTGGTGCCTATATGCACCATGACAGCTGGCTGTTCATCCTCCGCCTTCAGAATGTCCTGCAGTCAATCTGAGACATCCCTGATCTGTGTACCTGGAAAGCAACATACCATTTGGGAGTCTCATTTTCGACCACAGAACCGCCTATCTACTTCTCTTACAATTGAATCCCCTATGACTATAGCCCTTCCACACTTTTTCCTGCCCTTCTGTACGCAGAGCCAGCCAAGGTGCCATGAACCTGGCTACTTTGCCTTCCCCTGGTGAGCCATCTCCCCCAACACTGTCCAAAACGGTACACCTGTTTCAGAGGGAGATGAGCACGTGGGACTCCTGCACTGCACTGTCCAGATCTTGCTTCAAATGCATGTAGTCTGCTTCGGTATCAGGGAAGTCAGGAATGGTTCTGAGCATTGTGAAATAATTGGTGAACATTCCCAATTCTGACTTTAGGATGGAAGGAGGGCCACTGCTCATGCAACTGAAGATGGTTGGTTTTCGGACACCACCTTGACTAACTCTTGCAATAATGAACTGAGACTGAGATGAATGGTGCACTGCAACCACAGCCGTTTTCCTTTGTTGTGAGTGTGACTCCAGCCAGTCATTATAAAGCACTGTTTGCTGAGACCTACACTACTTGGTACTCACTATTATAGTACACATGGTATCCCTAACATGCATTTATTTATTTCATTTCCTCATTTTTTAAATCTGTGACTATGCATAATCATATTTCTTCTTATACTTAAATCTCTACCTTAATGTCAGAGAAACAAGGTGGTCAGTTGGGATGTAAGCAAAAGGTTATGATTAAAAGATACAACAATCAGCATGTTATGCACAGTAGTCAGAATGTCTGCAACCTCATAATTGGGTTTACCATTCATGTTTTAAGGCTGTAGTGTGCAGTTTGTATAAAGTAAACTCTCAGAAAATTAGCCTGTTGGTAATCCAATTATACTGGCATAAATGGTCTTCTAATGTTTCTCCAAGAGCATAACGAGTAAATGCACTTTATATTGAGTTGTGATTACATGCCATGAAGTCCTGGGCTTGTTCACTGGTTTTTACAGGGTTTATTGATTACATCTGGGATGATAACACATAGCATCGCCTGCGATAAGAATGACAAATCCCCATAGAGTTCAAAGGGACTGTTTATTATTAACCTGTACTGAAAAACACATATCTTTAAGACATGTTTGTGATGACTTTTCATTGTGATGGTCCAACAGCTGAATAGCCTGCCAACACTCATCACTAATGGTAAACATAAGGAGCAGTTATTACATGAAGAAACTATGGCACTGTAGTTTGAATGGAGTCTAGAAAATACGGAAAAATTTAAATGTTATTTACATTGCTCTGATTTTGGATCATATAAAGAGTTCCTTGGAAGGGAATTGCCATTTCTTTCCACAGGAGAAGGCTTTACTAAGCATTACAAAGCTATTTTAATGAGTGCTTCTATTTTTACAGGGGTGCCAGGCAGTGACTACCTGAACGCCAATTATATTGATGGGTACAGGAAACAGAATGCCTACATTGCTACACAGGGCCCACTTCCAGAAACACTCAGTGATTTTTGGCGAATGGTGTGGGAGCAAAGAACTGTCACGATAGTAATGATGACAAGACTAGAAGAGAAATCAAGGGTAAGTTCATCTAAGTTAGTGTTTCCAGCAGCTCTTTGTCACTACAGTAACAGATATTGAGGTACCTGCCCTGTCCTGGAGTGCTCTGACGTTAAAATCTGTTCACATCGGTTATCCAGGGATGAGCTGGAAAACCTCTTGATGGTGAGTGATGAGTTGGATGACAGAAAGATCTGATAGCTTACTTGCATAACACACTGCAACTTTACTACAACTTCAGCTAATATTGCACCTTAGAAAACAATAGTATGTTCTGTAGTCCAAAATTACTTATCATGCCTCCACATCGCATTTAGGACATTTTCTACCTGACCAGGAAAGCCAGCATGGGCAGAACAGGCTGAATGGCTTCTGATGCTGTAAATACTGAAGATCCTGTGCTGTCATTACAGTTGTGCAGTATTGCAGCCTATGTGCCTGCTGGTCTTGTTTTTCTATGTGGTGAAAGTTGCAAGTGTTGTTGAAGGAGCCTTGATGAATCCCTGCCGCATATCCCATCTACATTACATACTGTGCATTGGTTGCAGAGAAATTCAATGTTTAGGTTGGTGGATGAGGTCCCAGGCAGCTGGCCTGCTTTGTCCTGGTATTGTTGGAGGCACACTCATTCTGGCAAGACAGAGGTGTGTTACTCACAGTAGAATTTCCCAGCCTCTGAGTTACTCTTCTACACACAGTATTTAAATAACTGGTCCAGCTCAATATCTGCTCAATGGTAATCCGTAGCATGTTAATGGTGGAGGATTCAATGATGGCCATGCCATTGAATGTCAACAAGAACTGATTAGATTCTGTGTTGTTCAAGACAGTCATTGCCTAGCATTTGAGAAGCGTGGCTGTTGCCTAGTTCTTGCTGCATAACAAAAAGTGCTGCTTCAGTTTCTGAGCAGTTGTGAATTGTAGCGAACATTGTGCAGTTGTCAGAGTACATTACCAATTCTGACCTTTAATGCAGGAAAGGTCATTAATGTAGCTGAAGATAGTTGAGCCAAAGAAACTACTCTTACATATTTCCACAGCATTCTAGCTGAAGATGGTTGCAAATGTTTAAGCCTTGTCTTTTGCACTGATGCATTGGCCTCTTCCTGTATTGCAGATAGGGACATTGAAGGTGTCACTTTCTTCTGGAAGTTGTTCAGTTGACCACAACTATTTGGTATTGGCTATAAAAGAACTGCAGATTTGATCCGTTGGTTGTGATATCACTTAGGGCTATCTATTGCATTCTGCTTTCACTGTTTGGCACTACCTGTGTTGCCACCTAATTTTTAAGAATGCCCATCCCTACACTTGGCATACCCTCCAATATTCTTCATTAAACAAGAAGTGGTACCTTGTCCTCAAAGTAATGGTAAAGCGAGGGATATGCTGGGCCATGAGGATCTTGTTGTAGTTAAGTGCAGTTCTGCTGCTGTTGTCCACAATGCCTCATGTTTACTCAGTTTTCTGCTGCTAGACATATTCTGACTCAATATGTAACTTCTGAATCAATCCCATCTAGCATGGTGGTATTGCCACACAACCTGATGGTGGATATATTTAGTTTGAAGACAGCCCTTCATATGATTTGGAGGTAACTCCTATCTAAACTGTCATGGATAAATGCATCTGTGGCCGTTGGATTGACAAGGATAACATCTAATAGCTTTATTCCCCTTGTTGGATCCTTCACCACCTTCTCCAGGCTCATCTGCCTTGGCTAGTAGTGATGCTAATGTGCCATCCTTTCAATGGATGTTGAAGTTCCAACCCAAAGCACATATTGTACCTTGCCACCCTTCAAATATCATTCAATGTGTAGGATTACTAATTCATCAGCTGATGGTGCTAATAATTAAGAGAGGGGTTTTTTTGCCCCTGCATCACCTGGTACCTGAGATCGGTCAGTGATGAGGATCTCAAGGGAAACTCTTTCCACACTGAATGCAACTGTGCTGCTGCTTCTGCTGTGTCTGCCCTGTTGATAGACATACTTAGAGATGGTGGCAATGGCGTCTAGGATCTTGGCTTTCAAATATGATTCTGAGTATGACTGTGTGAGGCTGTTCCTCCCAATTTTGGCACAAACCCCCAGAACTTAGTCAGGAGGTCTTTGCAGTGTTGACAGAACTGGGTGTGCTGTTGTTTCCTAATCTCAACACAATGCCAAATGCACTATCCAATTTTGTTCCTTTGGGACTTTACTCAATGGCTTTCTAAGCAATATCGGAGTGCAGTTAAGAATCAACCAAATCACTCTGGGTCTGGAGTTACATGTAGACCAGACCAGGTAACGGCAGCAGATTCCCTTAGCTCAAGGAGATGAATGAGCCAGATGGATTTTCGCAACAGTCAGTGGTAATTTCACTGCATCATTTTGAAATTAAATTTAATAAAAATCTGAAATTACAAGTTATTAACGAATTCAATCGAAATTTCACAGGCTGCTGTGGTGGAATTTGAACTCAAATCCCAGGGTCTCTGGCTTACCAGTTTTACCACTATGTCACTGTCTCTCTATTTGAA
Organism: Stegostoma tigrinum; assembly: GCF_030684315.1. Classification (NCBI taxonomy): domain Eukaryota; kingdom Metazoa; phylum Chordata; class Chondrichthyes; order Orectolobiformes; family Stegostomatidae; genus Stegostoma; species Stegostoma tigrinum. The sequence continues at coordinate 77,331,937 of NC_081361.1, read as the reverse complement.
TAATTTAAAGAGTATAAATTGAGTTTTTAACTGTTTTCCTTGCTGAGTCCTTTGCGCTTGTGAGCATGTCAAGCCAGCCAGCAACTATCATAAGCTGTTGTTTTTCATTGAGAATCACTGTTTTTCTGCCATTTGGTATTGCCCGTATCAAAATGTATCATTGCAGCATTGTTTGCATCAATCAGTTGAAAAAAAACTGAGACAGAAGCAAGGTGACGTTTTTAGAGTTCATTATAGTATGGATTTACCTGCATTTGTGACTTGCCAAAATTGGACCAGTGTCCTGTAAATTACTCGCCAAATTCATAAAAGATGAATACATTTTGGTCCACTAGTTTTTGTCATTAAATTCAAATTATAATCTCCTGAGATTAAAACGCAGCCTACACTTCACTCGAAGGAGCAGCATTCTCTGAACTGACTTGGCCTGAAAATGACATTAGTCAGTGAATTTATATTTAATTTTTCAGTAACTGTTGTTGGTTGGCATTTCCTTTCTAGCAAGTTACAGCAGTCTTGTCAAAGTATATGTTTGAGGAGCCTGATTCTGATTCATGTATCCACTTTTAACTGCATCCCCTTGAACCAAACATTGCAGGCCAGTCTTAGCAGGCCACTGTATACATCAAATTCTTCTTCTGCCCATCCAAGACAGTACTTCTCTAAAAGATTTTCTTGAGGGAATAAGCTTGTAAACCACTTTGCAGTGACTTGCTTTGTGTGGGACAAAAGCCATAAAAGAGAACATAGAACATTACAGCACAGTACAGGCCCTTAGGCCCTCGATGTTGTGCCGACCTGTCATACCAATCTCAAGCCCATCGAACCTACACTATTCCATGTACATCCATATGCTTGTCCAATGACGACTTAAATGTACCTAAAGTAGGCCAATCTACTACCGTTGCAGGCAAAGCGTTCCATTCCCTTACTACTCTCTGAGTAAAGAAACTACCTCTGACATCTGTCCTATATCTTTCACCCCTCAATTTAAAGCAATGCCCCCTCGTGCTCGCCGTCCCCATCCTAGGAAAAAGGCTCTCCCTATCCACCCTACCTAACCCTCTGATTATTTTATATGCCCCAATTAAGTCACCTCTCAACCATCTTCTCTCTAATGAAAACAGCCTCAAGTCCCTCAGCCTTTCCTCGTAAGACCTTCCCTCCATACCAGGCAACATCCTAGTAAATCTTCTCTGCACCCTTTCCAAAGCTTCCACATCCTTCTTATAATGCGATGACCAGAACTGTACACAGTACTCCAAGTGCGGCCGCACCAGAGTTTTGTACAGCTTCACCATAACCTCTTGGTTCTGGAATTCGATCCCTCTATTAATAAAAGCTAAGACACTGTATGCCTTCTTAACAGCCCTGTCAACCTGGGTGGCAACTTTCAAGGATCTGTGTACATGGACACCGAGATCTCTCTGCTCATCTACACTACTAAGAATCTTACCATTAGCCCTGTACTTTGCCTTCCGGTTACTCCTACCAAAGTGCATCACCTCACACTTGTCTGCATTAAACTCCATTTGCCACCTCTCAACCCAGCTCTGCAGCTTATCCATCTCTCTCTGCAACCTACAGCATCGTTCGTCACTATCCACAACTCCACCGACCTTAGTGTCGTCTGCAAATTTACTAACCCATCCTTCTACGCCCTCATCCAGGTCATTTATAAAAATGACAAACAGCAGTGGACCCAACACCAACCCTTGCGGTACACCACTAGTAACTGGTCTCCAGGATGAACATTTCCCATCAACTACCACCCTCTGTCTTCTTTCAGCAAGCCAATTTCCGATCCAAACTGCTATATCTCCCACAATTCCATTCCTCCACATTTTGTACAATAGCCTATTGTGGGGAACCTTATCGAACGCCTTGCTGAAATCCATATGCTCCACATCAACCAGTTTACACTCATCTACCTGTTTGGTCACCTTCTCAAAGAACTCAATAAGGTTTGTGAGGCACGACCTTCCCTTCACAAAACCGTGCTGACTATCCGTAATCAATTTATTCTTTTCTAGATGATTATAAATCCTATCCCTTATAACATTTTCCAACACTTTACCAACAACTGAGGTAAGGCTCACTGGTCTATAATTACCAGGGTTGCCTCTACTCCCCTTCTTGAACAGGAGAACCACATTTGCTATCCTCCAGTCATCTGGCACTATTCCTGTAGACAATGACGAGTTAAAGATCAATGCCAAAGGCTCGGCAATCTCCTCCCTGGCTTCCCAGAGGATCCGAGGATAAATCCCATCCGGCTCAGGGGACTTATCTATCTTCACCTTCTGAAGGATTTCTAATACATCTTCCTTGTGAACCTCAATCCCACCTAGTCTAGTAGCCTGTATCTCAGTATTCTCCTCGACAACATTATCGTTTTCTAGAGTGAATACTGTTGAAAAATATTCATTTAGTGCTTCCCCTATCTCCTCTGACTCCGCACACAACTTACCACTACTATCCTTGATTGGGCCTAATCTTACTTTCGTCATTCTTTTATTCCTTAAATACCTATAGGAAGCCTTAGGGTTTACCCTGATACTATCCACCAACAACTCCTCATGTCTCCTCCTGGCTCTTCTGAGCTCTCTCTTTAGGTCTTTCCGGGCTACCTCATAGTCCTCAAGTGCCCTAACTGAGCCTTCACGTCTCATCCTAGCATAAGCCTTCTTCTTCCTCTTGACCAGAGATTCCACCTCCTTCGTAAACCACGGCTCCCGCACTCTACAGCTTCCTCCCTGCCTGACAGGTACATATTTATCTAGGACACACAGGAGCTTTTCCTTGAATAAGCTCCACATTTCTAATGTACCCGTCCCCTGCAGTTTCCATCCCCATTCAATGCTCCCTAAATCTTGCCTAATCTCATCATAATTGCCTTTCCCCCAGCTATAACTCTTGCCCAGTGGTATACACCTATCCCTTTCCAACACTAAAGTAAACACAACAGAATTGTGATCGCTATCACCAAAGCGCTCACCTACTTCCAAATCTAACGCCTGGCCGGGCTCATTACCCAGTACCAAATCTAATGTGGGTTCACCCCTTGTTGGCCTATCTATATACTGTGTCAAGAAGCCCTCCTGCACACACTGGACAAAAACTGACCCATCTATAGTACTCGAACTATAGTGTTCCCAGTCAATATCTGGAAAGTTGAAGTCCCCCATGATAACTACCCTGTCTCTCTCACTCCTATCGAGAATCATCTTTGCTATCCTTTCCTCTACATCTCTGGAACTATTCAGAGGCCTATAGAAAACTCCCAACAGGGTGACCTCTCCTTTCCTGTTTCTAACCTCAGCCCATACTACCTCAGTTGACGAGTCCCCAAACATCGTTTCTGCAACTGTAATACTGTCCTTGACCAACAATGCCACACCTCCGCCCTTTTACCATCTTCTCTGTTCTTACTGAAACATTTAAATCCCGGAACCTGCAACAACCATTCCTGTCCCTGCTCTATCTATGTCTCCAAAATGGCCACAACATCGAAGTCCCAGGTACCAACCCATGCTGCAAGTTCACCCACCTTATTCCGGACGCTCCTGGCATTGAAGTAAACACACTTCAATCCAACTTCTTGCTTGCCGGTGCCATCTTGCTTCCCTGAAACTTTATTTCGGACCACCCTACTCTCAACCTTTCCTATAGTCGAACTACAATTTTGGTGCCCATCTGCCTGCTGAATTAGTTTAAACCCACTCGAACAGCCTGAGCAAATATCCCCCCCAGGATATCGGGACCCCTCTGGTTCAGGTGAAGACCATCTTCCTTGTAGAGGTCCCACCTATCCCAGAAAGAGCCCCAATTATCCAAGAATCCAAAACCCTCCCTCCTGCCCCATCCCTGTAGCCACGTGTTCAACTCCTCTCTCTCCCTATTCTTCACCTCACTAGCACGTGGCACGGGCAACAATCCAGAGACAACAACTGTGTTCGTCCTAGCTCTCAGTTTCCGTCCTAGCTCTCAGTTTCCATCCTAGCTCCCTGAATTTCTGCCTTAAATCCCCATCTCTCTTCCTACCTATGTCGTTGGTGCCAATGTGGACCACAACTTGGGGCTGCTCCCTCTCTCCCTTAAGGATCCCAAAAACACGATCAGAGACATCGCGCACCCTGGCACCTGGGAGGCAACACACCAACCGTGAGTCTCTCTCGTCCCCACAGAACCTCCTATCTGTCCCCCTAACTATGGAGTCCCCAGTGACTAATGCTCTGCTCCTCTTCCCCCTTCCCTTCTGAGCAGCAGGGACAGACTCTGTGCCGGAGACCTGTACCCCACTGCTTTCCCCTGGTAAGTCGTTCCCCCTCAACAGTATCCAAAACGGTGTACTTATTGTTGAGGGGAATGGCCACAGGGGATCCCTGCACTGCCAGCCGATTCCCTTTCCGTCCCCTGACCGTAACCCATCTGCCTTTTTCCTGTACTTGAGGAGTGACTACCTCCCTGTAACTCCTCTCAATAACCCCCTCTGCCTCCCAAATGATCCGAAGTTCATCCAGCTCCAGCTCCAGTTCCCTAATGCGGTTTTCAAGGAGCTGGAGTTGGGTGCACTTCCCGCAGATGTAGTCAGCAGGGACACTAGTGGTGACCCTTACCTCTCACATTCTGCAGGAGGAACATTCAGCAGCTCTGACCTCCGTTCCCATTATTCTAAATTCCCAAGGCTTAAAAAATAAAGAATTAAAAATAAACTTGTTACCTTACCAATCAGGCATATTATGCACAAACCCTATTCACTTCCAGTGATTGGAATCATTTTTGAAGGTGACATTTCAATGCTGTTGCAACAATTTAAAATTAGCTGTTGCAGCAATATACGCACCAGAACATAACAACCTTTAGCCAAGTTCACTTTACAAAATGCTGCAGGGCAATACAAGAAAATTCACTGTTGTCACTTGATGAAATCATGTTGAAAAAGTTCACAATTTAAAAATGCGCCATGTGGGTAAAGAACAAATAATAATAAGTAAATCAGACAATTAGGAAATAAAAGAATGCATTCTGCAGTACATTAACAATGTAATGTTGTATGTCAACAGATTGTATATAATGTAGACTTTAATATCCTCAGATGATGCATATTCAGTGAAAATCAGTTTTAGTGCATTATTGATTTACTTAACAAAACTGAATTGATCGACTCAAAGCTGCAGTCAACATAAATTTATCATGCAGTGTGATTGTCACTAAACACAATGTTGAATAATCTTGGTTTTGCTCTGGTGAAAAGGGACTGATGATTGTGCTGAGCACTCCAAGCTATATCTTCTACTATCTTTTTAACTATTAAATATCATAAAGTATGCAGAAAACTTTTTGATAAGTCTCTTAACAATCCCATTGTTTATATCAATCGCTGAAAAGCACTATAGATCATAAGCTGTAGAACTAATGAACACAGCAGGCCAACCAACATTAGAATAGCTGACGTTTCAGGTCTGGACCCTTCTTCTGTTATCTCAGATTCTCCAGCATCGGCAGTTCCTATTATCTCTGAAAAGCACCAGTTGTCTTTTCTTTCTAAAATTACTAATTGTGTCTGCATGGGATTCAAAAGTAGGAAATAAGGACCATTCTGTCACTCAGCCTAGGTATTGAAGTTTCACTGCTTATCACGGAAATCACATTTTATAAAATCTTTGTAACTCAAATACCATATCTGTGAAATTTTTAAAATAAATCTTTTAATTTGATTGAAAGTCTGTATAGAAGAATGTAATACAAATGAAATTCACACTGTACAATTTATACATGAAAGACAATGGAGGTATTTAACATGGGAAAACATGGGATTGAGTATGCTGAGAGGAGTGTATTCATTCCAAAAAAGTGTGTCAGGAAATCAACTTCAATCCATAACTTTTAATTAATCATGTGGAACATTGGATGAGCAGCCAACACAGTCACTATAGCGTCAGAAAACATGACAGCTATAACAAGGTGAAGGCAGCTGTGGATACTCGCCTGATGAACTCAGAGAAGCAGGAATGCAACTTCCCGGTCCATCAAACCTCTCTTCCTCTATCATCACAACCTTCCCCCACCCCCCCACCCCACAAACAATTGAACACCTTGGTGATTGTCATTCCTTTTCCCATTCAGTTCTGAAGAATTCATATCACACTCAAAACATTAATTCTATTTCTCCCTTCACAGTTGCTGCCAAACCTGCTTAGTTTCTCCAGCTTTGTCTGTTTTATTACCTTTCCCTGCAGTGGCCAGAATTGAACCCCTACCCACCTATCCCAGAATCAGTGATCGGACTGTCCACCCCCAAGCCTGTAAATCAGCCTGATTTACAAGCAGGAAACCTGTCTATCATTGATCATATTTACCATATAAAACTAGAACATACCCATTGTTTTCAAGAGTAAGATGCATTTGAGCTGGAGGTCAGTTTGTCTCTTGTCCACCTTGAGATTGCTGGCAAATTCAGAGATATCACTCTCTCCTGACTAATTTAGTGCCTTTAGATTTGAGCCAGAGTATAAAGGCTGTTGGAATACCGTAACTCTTACTAAAAGTCATATTTTTGCTTTGTTAATAAAGTTAAACTGTTACCCACGCTTGTCCTATTCCTATTACATTTAACTTGTTCTCACTGCCTTATTTTTATGTTTACATCCACTCTTAATTTAACATAAAGACTTTCATTGGTGTCCTCTTGTTTCCTGCTTCTCAACAATGTTTAGGTGTCATATATTCTTTACATCCACTTTTTCGTCATGTATTATAGAGGTGGAATTAACTCCAAAACAGATTGGTTTTTGATTTTAAAAATAAGCTTCCCCTCCACCATCCCCACAAAAAAGGCCATTATTAACGGAAATCCTAAACGATTTTGTTAATTATTGAAAATACTACTTTTTGAAAATTTCCCATACCTTACAGTAATTTGTTTTTTACCTTTTTGTGCACAGTTTAGAACAAAAGACAAATAGCTGCATTCTGTAGGTCTGGCAGCATCTGTGAAGGAAAATACAAAGTTAACGTTTCGGGTCCAATGATTCCTCCTCAGTTAACTCTGTGTTTTCCTTCGCAGATGCTGCCAGACCTGCTGAGCTTTTCGAGCAACTTTGTTTTTGTTCCTGATTTACAGCATCCGCAGTTCTTTTGGTTTTTATTTAGCTGCATTGTGTCTCACTAATTTAAAGTAGCAATAATGTGTTTCCCAAATTTAACAGTTTGCCATGTGTGTGCACAACGTGCTAGCCAATTAATATTGCCTGTATATTGGCAGTGGATCCTCACAGAAATTTGAGAACAAAATTCCACGTGAAAATTGATTTCTTACCTGTGATTAGGTAACATGAAGAGCACGTACAGTTAATGGATTTTCTGTGAGATTATTGGGCAGTAGTACAGCTAATCCAGCTTGGAAATGAGTGATGTTTTGAAACTTCTATTAATTTGCACTAGGAAATGGTACTCATTTGATGACCCGGTTTAGGCAGTGATAGGCTGAATGACCTCCTAATGCACCATAACAATTCTGTATTTTTTTAAATTCATTTATGGGATGAGATAACTGGCTAGATAGCAATTATTACCTGACCCTAGTTTCCCTTGAGAAGGTATTGGCGAGCTGTCTCTTGAACCGCTTCAGTCTGTACCTTGTGGGTAGACCCACAATGCTATTACAGAAGGAATCTCAGGATTTTTAGCCAGCAACACTGAAGGAATTCTGTGATTGCAACACTACATGAGAAAAGATATTCATTTGAACACAAATTTGTTGGAGTAAATACATGTAAATTAGAAGTAAGGTGCAGGAAAACAATGTTATTAATGTGAAAGACTTGCTTGAGTTAAGGAAGCTACTTGTTCAAAAGATTGTCATTAAAGGTTCAAGGCTGAATAAGTGCCATTGTTTCAAAACCATATTTTGTTGTCTAAAGTAAGCAATGGAGATTGGGGCTGGGGTGTGTTGGGGAAAGCTATACAATAAAGTTGAAGGTTAAGTACCTTGGAGCAAGCTCCATCCTTAATCGCTGGAAATGTTGTTGAATTGTAGGGATCCATGGCAGAACTACGTTTAAATTAGAAAGCAGAGGTTTATTGATTTTACATTAAGCTGTTTGTTTAACTATTTACACAAGAAATGAAGTCGCCTGCTCCTTAAGGATGTCATAACATGTCTGAACAGGTTCATTAAAATATCTACAACTTAATTCATACATTTTCATGTGGCTGCAAATCATGAATAGTCTATATCTGTCAGAACACCATGTAGTCCTCTTTCGTGAAATGTTTGCAAGAGATTAGTCAGAGCATTGAACAAATACATGAATTAACAGGAAGCAAAAATGTTCAGAACTTCTATCTAAATAAAATGAATATGAACACAGTTCATTGAGTACTATTCCTTTAACATGCCCCAAAGGAATAGTTATTTGTAATCTATAAAAAATTATTTAAAGCCACTGGGTCAAGTTTTATAGTTATTACATGACAATGGAATTGAGTTGTCATTTAAGACCTTAAGGGTTATGAACAAGAGTAGGCCATTTGGCCCCTCAAACTCCTCTGTCATTCAGTGGGGTCATGGCTGATCCGTCATTCCTTATATTCTCTTCCCTGCATTTTCCCTGTAACTCTTGATTACATGATTGATCGAGAATCTATCTCTCCCAGTCTTAAATACACACATGAACTCGGCCCCCACAGCTCTCTGTAGCAAAGAGTTCCAAAACCTCATAACCCACCGAGAGAAGAAATTCCTCTCTTGCAGTCTTAAATTGATGTCCTTTTATTCTATGTCCTCTGGTCCAAGACTCCCCCATGACTGGAAACATCTGCTCAGCATTTACCCTGTCAAGCCCAGTAGGAGTCCTGAGTGTTTCAATGAAATTACCTCGCATTATTCTATGAATAGAATCCAATCTGTTTAGCCTAGGCTGATCAGACAATCCCTCCATGCTAGGGATTTTCCTAATGAACTTTAGATTTACTTGAGTACAAAGAACAATGAAACTTACAGCACAGGAACAGGCCCTTCATCCCTCCAAGCCTGCGCCGATCCAGATCCTCTATCTAAACCTGTCGCCTATTTTCCAAGGATCTGTATCCCTCTGCTCCCTGACCATTCATGTCTAGGTACATCTTAAATGTCGCTATCATGCCCGCCTCTACCACCTCCACTGGCAACGCATTCCAAGCACCCACCACACTCTGCTTTAAATAACTTCCAACGCATATCTCCCTTAAACTTTTCTCCTTTCACCTTGAAATTGTGACTGTTAGTCCCCCACTCTGGGGGAAAAAGCTTCTTGCTATCCACCCTGTCTACACCTGTCATGATTTTGTGGACTTCAATCAGGTCCCCCCTCAACATCCGTCTTTCTAATGTAAATAATCCTAATCTACTCAACCTCTCTTCACAGCTAGGGCCATCCATACCAGGCAACATCCTTGTGAACCTCCTCCGCACTCTCTCCAAAGCGTCCACATCCTTTGGGTAATGTGGCGACCAGAACTGTATGCAATATTTCAAATGTGGTCGAACCAAAGTCCTATACAACTGCAACATGACCTGCCAACTCTTGTACTCAATGCCCCGTCCGATGAATAAAAGCATGCCGTTTGCCTTCTTGACCACTGTATCGACCTGCGTTGCCACCTTCAGGGTACAATAGACCTGAACACCCAGAACTCTGTGCATCAATATTCCCCAGAGCTTTTCCATTTACCGTATAGTTCGCTCTTGAATTGGATCTTCCAAAATTCTGTGCACAGTTTTAAGCTTGCGTATCTGATGGGAAGGGTAGATGTTCAAAATCATTGTAGAGCGTTCCTGTGGTTTTCTGTCATTTTACTTGTGCAATTATTTTAGTTGGCAAAGGTTGACAACGACAAGCTGATGTCTTGTGAATTCACCTGTCAAAATCTTTTGAACAATTAGAAGCCTGGAGTCTTTTTAATTCAGCGTCAGAGCTGTTTATCCAAATGCCCAGCTGTGAACATTTACAACAATATTTAAAGAGACTGCATGTAATTGAATAAAATGATCTCTGTGCCATTTTGATTGCCAGGAGAGTTTCTAAATTCCTAATCACTTTCTGACAAAATTGCATTCAGTAACCTCAGTAAACTCAATAAATTAAAAAAAGCAAAGGAATGAGGACGCTAGAAATCAGAAACAAAATCAGAAATTGCTAGAAAAACTAAGCAGATCTGCTGACATCTGTGGAGAGAAATCAAGTAAAATTTACGGATCCAGTGACACTTTTTCAGAATTGATTTCATGGTTTCCTGTAATGTCTCAGTAAAGCTGTTGAAAGCTGTTAATGTTGGGACCTGTGAGATGGTTGTGACCAATACCTGAGCATGTAAGGATCCTGCTGCAGACTGCTGCATTTCAGCTGCTATTACATGAGACCAGCCCAACTGACCTTCAGGCACATTGATTCTCATCACGGGAAGGTATCTAGCTGCTCTTAATTGGAGGCTCACGTGAGGCTGAAACTTATTACTTTCACACATCTGCAGGAGTGCAGGCGGCACAAGTTAAGTGAAAGTCCTATTCAATCCACAAATCTGACCAACCTAGACACCTGCCTCTCCAAGGCTGAGCTCAGATCCTGCCATGCTAGCTTCTGAAAAAGCTGGTGGTATAAACGCTTGTTTCAAAGGCCAAGTTGCATTGTCATTGGTGGAGGTGGCTATGCTGTCCAAAATAGAGGCATAGAGATCTATAGCACAGAAAAAAGGCTTTTCAGCCAATCGTGTTTGTGCTGGCAGTTAGACAACTAAGTGTGTTCTGCGAGTTGATGCCACACTGGCCCAGAAGTGGACTGCTCTACAAAGTCAGCATAGTGTTAAAAGCCCTTGGCAGACCTTCTAATACTTGATATACTTCTGTAGAGCAGAAATGATTTCCTATTTTTAGTGGTGCCTCTGAAATCTCTAACAAAGCTGTGAAAGGACTTTAACCTCTGGCAAACTGTCACCAAGATCATCCCTGAATCCAGTCTCTGCTCGTCATTTGCTAGGTGCTTCACTGCATACAGATCCTTCTAGATCACTGTAAAACCCACATGAACTGCCAGTGTTTATGCTGATGTTTGGAAAGATGAAGTGCACAGTTCTATTTTCCAGTATAGACCACTTTATTTGCATTTTATAATTAAATTGTTTTTGAAAATGATGTGTAAAACAATACTGCTGTGTGTGTAAAAGCTGCAAAACAATAAGATTTCAAAAAAGCTCAAACAGAGGTTAATGTATTGGTACTAACCTATGTTTCATTGTGTAATGCTTTATGTACCTGCTTTTGATGTAAAACCCAGAGGCTGAGTTATATACACAAGTAAAATCAGATCAGCTGCACTTTACTGTTCTTATTTACATTTCCCAAGTGTGTATGGCACATTCTAAACTGGAAAGTGCTGAAAAATATATTGTGTACTTTTCTGTACAAATATTTTTGATTAACAGAAGTAAGGTTTCTTTTTATACGGGTAGCTCAGTGGTTAGCATTGCTGCCTCACAGTGCCAAGGACTCAGGTTCAGTTCCAGCCTTGGGAGACTGTGTGGAGTTTGCACATTCTCCCTGTGTCTGCATGGGTTTCTACCAGGCGGACTAATTTCATCCCATGGTCCAATGATGTGCAGGTTAGGTGGGTTAACCACGTTAAGTTGCTCTATCGTGCCCAGGGGTGTGCAGGCGAAGTGGATTAGCCATGGGAAATGCAGAGTTAAAGGGATAGTGTGGGGTTTGGGAATGGTTAAGATGCTGTTTGAAGGGTCGGTGCAGACTCAAAAGGCAGAATGGCCTCTTTCCATGTGGTAGGGATTCTGTGATTCTCTGAAGTCCATCTTATAAAAGGAATCTTACAGTGTCATCTGCTGTCTTTTTTATGGTTTAATGGGTTTTTGGTTTTGGTTATGGTTTGGTTTTTTATGGTATTTTATATTTTAAAAAATTAAAAACTCGCCTCATGCTGTACATAAAACCTTGCCAAGTGGTATTCCCTGAAATATTGACATGGCCCCAAGGATTTCCTGATCAAAAGTGATCAATTGTTCAGAGGAAAACAAATATGTGTATGCCTGCCTCTTTGCTGTCTTTCTCCATCCCTTCTACACCTTATGCCATACTGGGATTATTTTAAAGTTGCAGTGTATATAAATCCATATTTCGGAGGGCAAACGTGGTATGCTGCCCCCTTGATTTCCGTTATGTGACTTGGTGATCCTCCGAGCGTTGAGATTTGGCCTTTCTGTTATCTTTGTGCCTATATCTTCAAAGTTCTTTTCCCTCTTCTTGACTTACTGACCAAGAACAGTCTTTTTTTTCCACTTCTCTTGGCATGTTCACTTCCGTTTGTCTCTGGCTTTCACTTCTCAACCCAATGTCCAGACCTTTGCGCGATTCATCATCCAATCTGGCTGGACAATATAAAGTACTATTGAGTCCTCCCCTACTGTGCCGAAACAGCTTTCTTCAACTCTCCATCCCTATATCATGTAACCTCACCTACAACAATTGTTGTGAGGAATTAATGGACTTATTTAACATTTAGATAGAGATTAATCTTTTAGCTATTTCTGTCACTTCTCTCCCTTGACCACTGGCCAACTTTCCTGCAAGTTTGCCCTCTGCTCTTGTACTGAACCCCAACATCTTTCCCAGTTTCACTCTCAACTCTGTCCTGCAGTCTCAGAGCTCATATTGCCCATTAGACCTGCTTCTTCAATATTGTTAGCAATACTTTTGTTCTTCTTCACACCTGCTATCACAATCACTGTTCTAAGAAGAGGTTTTTGACCCTTTCATCCTTATCTTGTCAAGTCTTTGTTAACTTTTGCAACTTTGTTACCTCCCAATCATGGTGTCCATCTTTCCCAGACCTCCATGTTTGAATTCATACAATAAGGCCTCCATCTCTGCAACAGTACATCTTTGGTTCGAGAACACAAACCCACATCAACCCTACGACAAATGAATAGCACACAAACCCACAACTGCACCTGAACCAAAAACCCACTACCCACTATGGACAGGAACAGTGTCATATACAAGACTTACTACAGGAACTGTGATAAACACTACATCTGACAAAGAGGAAGGAAATTAACAACAAGGGTACACGATCATCAATTGACTGCAAAAAGACACGACGAATACTCACTCATCACTATCCACATGGACAAGGAGAACCACCAATTTGACTGGGACAACACCAAGATCCTGGGACAAGCAAAGCAGAGTCAGGAACGGGAATTCCTAGAAGTCTGGTACTCCACAAAGAAAGCCATTAATAAACACATAGAGCTCGCCCCCATTTACATTCCTCCACAAAGGAAAACCAGAAGTGAGGTAACCCAGCTCAACTGACTCCAGAATTCAAATAACAGGTGGAAAAACACAACACTGCTTCATCGGAGGCTGCACTAATGATGTTACCCTGCAGGATAATGAAATGTCTTCAGAAAAACAACGAACTAGCTTGGCGAGCCAACCAACCACAACATCCACGACCCAAGCTACAAATCTACTTTAAAACCTGATGTTAACAAATTCACAAGTGACATCCTTTGGGGGCGGCATGGTGGCTCAGTGGCTAGCACCACAGCCTCATAGCACCAGGGACCTGGGTTCGATTCCAGCCTTGGGTAACTTTCTGTGTGGAGTTTGCACATTCTCCCCGTGTCTGCATGGGTTTCCTCCGGGTACTCCAGTTTCCTCCCACAGTCCAAAGATGTGCAGGCTAGGTGGATTGGCCATGCTAAATTGCCCGTAGTGTTCAGGGGTGTGTGGGTTATAAGGGGATGGGTCTGGGTGGGATTCTTCAAGGGGCGGTGTGGACTTGTTGGGCCGAAGGGCCTGTTTCCACACTGTAGGTAATCTAATCTTATCCTATGTGACTGTGATAAACTAACCCCCCTTGTTTACACATCCCTCACACCCCGCCCCCGCCACAACCGCCCCAAGAGGATCCCCCTCGTTCTCACACACCACCCTACCAACCTCCAGATACAACGCATTATCCTCCGACACTTCCGCCATTTACAATCCGACCCCACCACCCAAGACATTTTTCCATCCCCTCCCCTGTCTGCTTTCCGGAGAGACCACTCTCTCCGTGACTCCCTTGTTCGCTCCACACTGCCCTCCAACCCCACCACACCCAGCACCTTCCCCTGCAACCGCAGGAAATGCTACACTTGTCCCCACACCTCCTCCCTCACCCCCATCCCAGGCCCCAAGATGACATTCCACATTAAGCAGAGGTTCACCTGCACATCTGCCAATGTGGTATACTGCATCCACTGTACCCGGTGCGGCTCCCTCTACATTGGGGAAACCAAGCGGAGGCTTGGGGACCGCTTTGCAGAACACCTCCGCTCAGTTCGCAACAAACAACTGCACCTCCCAGTCGCAAACCATTTCCACTCCCCCTCCCATTCTCTTGATGACATGTCCATCATGGGCCTCCTGCACTGCCACAATGATGCCACCCGAAGGTTGCAGGAACAGCAACTCATATTCCGCCTGGGAACCCTGCAGCCATATGGTATCAATGTGGACTTCACCAGTTTCAAAATCTCCCCTTCCCCTACTGCATCCCTAAACCAGCCCAGTTCATCCCCTCCCCCCACTGCACCACACAACCAGCCCAGCTCTTCCCCCCCCACCCACTGCATCCCAAAACCAGTCCAACCTGTCTCTGCCTCCCTAACCGGTTCTTCCTCTCACCCATCCCTTCCTCCCACCCCAAGCCGCACCCCCAGCTACCTACTAACCTCATCCCACCTCCTTGACCTGTCCGTCTTCCCTGGACTGACCTATCCCCTCCCTACCTCCCCACCTACACTCTCTCCACCTATCTTCTTTACTCTCCATCTTCGGTCCGCCTCCCCCTCTCTCCCTATTTATTCCAGTTCCCTCTCCCCATCCCCCTCTCTGATGAAGGGTCTAGGCCCGAAACGTCAGCTTTTGTGCTCCTGAGATGCTGCTCGGCCTGCTGTGTTCATCCAGCCTCACATTTTATTATCTTGGAATCTCCAGCATCTGCAGTTCCCATTATCTCTCCCCCTTGTTTATCTGCAGTTCTTGATACAGATCACCACAGCAACCTTCACCGAAAACCTCATACGGTCACATGGCTGCATGGGACCTTCGCTCGCCTGGTTCTATTCCTATCTATCCAGTATTAGCCAGAGAAATACAGTGGTTTTTCTTCCTGCTGTAGCTCCACTACCTCTGGTGTTCCCGAAGAATCTAACTTTGACTCCTTCCACCTTCCTTTATCTCATCTTTCCGCTGGTCCCTCAATGTATTAAACTGAAGGGGCACCAGCTTCCACATGTTTGCTGACAGCCTCATGTCTGTTTCACCTCTGCCTCTCTCAACTCCTCCATAAACCCCCAAGCCCATCATTGACAAGCTGCTCGTCAACAATCAAAAAGTGGATTTTCAGAAATTTCTTCCAGCTAGCTATTGGAATGACTTGTGCCTTCTGGTCCTGTCCTCGAGATCATTTCTATTTCCCGAACATTGCCCAATTCCTCCGCTACCTCAGCACAGTTATTATTGAATGCCATCATGCCTTTGCTTCCTCCAACTTGGACTATTCCAACACTCTTCTCACTGACTCTGCCCTGCGTGAGCTTAAGGTCCTTAGAATTTCTGCTGATCCTATCCTAGCTTCCACCAAGCAATACTCATCTCTCTTCCCTGTGTTTTGTGGCCCATTATTACTCCCACTTAGGGAATGCCTTGACTTTGGCTAAGTGATGGGAAGCCTCTGAAGATGAGCCACAGTGCTAGATCTCAAAATCTGTAGCAGATGAGGGGTGAAAAATGAAAATGTCAAGAAAAAGAGAAAGGGAAATAAAAGGGTTGGGGGCTGGTTAGGATGACTGACTGTACAGATAAAGCATTAGCAGATGGTAATTTAAGGTGGAGGGGAGAGGAAGGAGACTTGTTGGGTAACTCTAAGTCAATGTGTTCAAATAGGATTTTGATGCTTTCCAGACTAATGGTGAACAGGCTATCATATTACAAGATATTTTCAATGTTAATAAAACAAGATCAACAGACATTTGCAAACACATTTAAGGTTTTAAAACCTCAGAGTTGATATACTCACAGTTTAAAACTGGAAATTGGTCTTGCAATCCAGTGTTTCCACAAAGCAAGCCAATTTTTTTTCACCTGTTAATGGGATGTGGGCATCATTGACTAGGCAAGCATATATTGTCCATTTTTAATTGCCCTTGGAAAGATGATGGTGAACCGTTGCAGTCCATAGCTGTAAGGACTCTTATAGTGCTGTTCATAAGGGAGGTATAGGATTTTGGCCCAAAGTCAATGAAGGAATCGTAATATAGTTTTTGTTTAATATTCACTCATGGCACATTGGTATCACGGGCTGGCTAGCATTTAATGCCCATCTGTAGCTGCCCTTGAGAAGGTAGTGGTGAGCTGCCATCTTAAACTGCTGCAGCCCACCTGCCGTAGCATGACCCACAATGCCCTTAGCGAGGGAGTTCCAGGATTTTGACCCAGTGACAGTGAACGGATGGTAATATATTTCCAAGTCAGAATGGTGAGAGGCTTTGAAGGGAACATGCAGTTGATGATCTTCCGATGTATCCGCTGCCCTTGTCCTTCTGGATGGAAGTTGTCATGTGTTTGAAAGGTGCTGTCAAAAGATCTTCTTGAATTTCTGCAGTGCATCCTGTACTCACTGCTACTGAACATCAATGGTGCAGGGAGTGGATGCTTGTGGATGTAGTGACAATCAAATGGGCTGCTTTGTCCTGGATCAGTCAAGTTTCTTGAGTGTTAATGGAGCTGCACCCATTCAAGCAAATGGGAAGTATTATATCACCTGACTTGTGCCTTGTAGATAGTGCACAGGCTGTAGGGTGCAGTTTCCTGATGCAGTAATTCTAGCTTCTAACCTGCTGTCATAGCCGCCTGTTTATATGGGGAGACCAGTTAAGTTTCTGGTCAATGATAACACCCAGGATGTTGATAGTGGAGGATTCAGTGATGGTAACACATTGAACGTTAAGAGGCGGTGGTTATATTGTCAGTCTCTTATTGGAGATGGTCATTGCCTGGCAAATTCTGATTATTCATGGGGTGTGTTGTGGAAAGGAACTTAAAGGTGTTAAGGTGTATGTTGTGCATATTTGGATGTTGTTGCAACATCCCAGCTTACTAAAATCACTTACGTTTTTAACCCTCATTAGCAGCCATGAGTGGCCACTTCTTCATGCCCGTCAAATGTTTTGCAAAAACCGATAACTGCTAGCTGTCCAAATCAAGTTCTTTTGCTGGAACATGCTGTTTTACCAAATGCACTGAGAAAATTCCAAGAGCAATTGGACTACTGTCTTTCATAAGTCTGGCCCTGCTTTCTCAGAATTTTGCAGCATGTCCCCACAGATCTAAATCTGTCTTCATTTAGAAACTTTCAAAGAGAAGCTAACATTATTAACAACTATTTTTCTGGCTTCACTAAATGATCCTTCAATTTCTCAGTCACTAGAAATCTAACCATTGTATTAAACCTTGATAAACATAGTCACAGTTTGACTGATTCTTTTTCCTGCCTGACTCCTGACGTTTCCTTGCTCAGTTTTAAAAAAAGGTGACAAATCGTAATTTAGCCAAGATTCACTACTGGCTGAAACTTTGGCTGATCTATAATTGCAAACAGTTATAACATTTTTGCCTGAGTTTATTAAATATGTTTGGATTAACCCAATTTATATAACTCAGTGTCCTCACCTCAAATCCATTGTTAAATGCATTTTTTCTTTCCACTGTAAGATTGCTCTTAAATAATGAGTTGCTGTTGGTGGTGACTAAGGTGTTTCACTTTGGAAATAAACATTATGCCTTACAGATCTCCAAATGGTTGTCTTTTTTACTGACTTAATTTTATGATAAACTCTTAAGTAACTAGAAGAGTTGCATATTTTATTCATTTAAATGGTGTTTTGGTGCGTTTAGGATAACTGTTCCTCTGAGAAGATAAATTTTGCTCATCCCTCAGATCTGAACCATCTGCTTGTGTGGATCTGTGGCACTGTAGAGCCATGAAGCACTAATTATGAAGTACTTTCTCTATTTGAAACATTTCTACAACTATTAAAATGCACTTTAGTGAAGTACGTGTAAAATTATTTGAATTAGCATTAGCACTGACACTGACAACATAACTCCAAATTCTCTTGTTAAAACAACTTGATTTTATAACATTTCTTGCTATTTGATCATTGAGAAACAAATATAATTTGAGTTACATTTTCAGCTTGCCAGGGATAAACTGGCATTGCAACTTAGCATTTCATTTCAAAAATGGTTTGATATTCATGACATATAATAGGGGTGAGTGGGAATGGGCAAAAACCTACAAAAGCAGAAAGTGGGGAGAGAGAAGACCTTTTGTGGGGGTGGGGGGTGTGGTGGTGGTGGAGGTCGTGTTCAATGAGATAGAATCCGTGGAAGTCTTTGCTAGCCTGTTACTTGTGAGCTCACTTGGAGTCCTAGCCACCAAAATGGGAAGCCCTGATCTCAGTGATTTGGGTTTCCCTGAAATGTTTGCTTGTGGCCAAAGACTATTGAGTGCAGGTATCTTTCAAAAGCTCCATTTTTGTGTTTGGAATTAGAATGCTGTGCAATGGCTGGTTTGCGATACAGAATGACACCAACAGTACAAATTCAATTTCTGCACCAGCTGAGGTTACCTTGAAGGATTTTGTTCTCAGCTGCTCTCCTTGCCTGAGGAGTGGTAAACCTCAGGTTGAACCACCACTAGTCATCTCTCTGATGAAAGAACATCCCAATTGTCTAATGACTGGCAATTTTTTTCTTTTTTATCTATTTAACTTCCAAACACAGGAAAAGCTGCAAGAGTATGTACTTATCACTTTTTTCTATTTTGATCTGATTTTTTTAGAGTCATACAGCATGGAAACAGATTCTTTGAGCCAACGAGTCCCATCTGCCAGCGTTTGGCTCATAGCCCTCCAAACCTTTCCTATTTATGTACTTATCCAAATGTATTTTAAATGTCGTAACTGTACTTGCACCAATCACTTCCTCTGGTAGTTCATTCCATACACAAACCACTCACTGTGTTTAAAAAAAAGTTGCCCCTTGTGTCCTTTTTAAATCTTTCTCCTCTCATCTTAAAATATAACCCCTAGTTTTGAACTGCCCCACGTTGTTAATCTCAAGCCCTGCCGCGGTCTCTCTCGATCCCGCAATTGGTCAAAGAAACTCGCAGTCAGTCTGGCTCCTTGAAACTTTGCTCTTTATTTTCTTCATTCGGCCGGATACAGATAATCCAGAATCACAGAATTTGAGTGCTTCCATACTTCTTGGAGGAGCTGCACATCATAGGTTAATACAAAGACAATTTATACTTTTCTTAAAGCAGAATACATGGCGTGATCGCATAGTGTTTTCAATGCATTTCCAATCAATACATGATGTTGCCTCATTGACAGTTACCTAATCCAATAGTATTAACTGGTAAACAACTTATGTCACAGTACTTAGGTTACTGAATTGTTCCACCATATAGCGCCATAACATTTTCTACTGAAAGTCAGCTAAAATGGTTAGTACTGCATTATCTTATCATTACAAAGTTATTTATGCTGCAGCCCTAGCAGAACGCGAGGTTCCCAGGCTAAAAGAGCAGATCTAGCAAAAGTCACAGTTCCCAGGCTAGAAGCCATTTTGCTGCTAACTTGCACAGCAGCCATTTTGTGCCTGCACTCAAAATGCAGACTTACAACGTGAGGGAAAAGACCTTTGCTATTCACCTTATAAATGCCACTCATGATTTTATAAACCTGTATAAGGTCACTCTACAACCTCCTACATTCCAATGAAAAATGTCCCAGCTTATGCTTATTGCTCAAACCCTTCAGTCCAAGCAACATCCCGGTAAATCTCTGAAACCTCTCCAGTTTAATAATATCCTTCCTGTAACAGGGCAACGCGATATGCACACAGTACTCTAGAAGAGGCATCACCAGCTTCCTGTTTGGCATCAATATGACATCCCAACTCCTATACTCAAAGGTCTGAGCAATGAAGGCAGGCCTGCTAAACATCCTAACCACCCTGTCTACATGTGACACAAATTTCAAAGAATAATGTCCCTGAAGCCCTAGATATCTCTGTTCTACAACACTACCCAGGGCTGTACCATTAATTGTATAAGTCCTGCCCTTAATCATTGTCACCCAACTGTAATACCTCGCATTTCTCCAAATTAAACTTCATCTGCCACTCCTCAGCCCATTGATCCAATTGATCAAGATCTCCTTGTAATCTTAAAAAAACCTTCTTCGCTGTCCACTAAACCACCAATTTTGGTGCCATCCACAAATGTACTAACCATGCTTCCTGTATTCTCAGCCAAATCATTTATATAAATGACAAACAAAAGTGGACCCCATACCGATCCCTATGGATACCACTGATCACATGCCTCCAGTCGGAAAAACAGCCCTCCACCAGCAGCCTGTCCCCCTGTAAAGCCAATTTTGTATCCATTTGGCAAGCTCACTCTGCATTTAATATGACCTAACTTTACTAATCTGTATATCATGCAAAACCTCATCAAAGGCTTTACTAAAGTTTAAGTAAACAACGTCTACTGCACTGCCTCATTAATCTTTTTGGTTATTTTCTCAAAAAAAACTCTTATCAAGTTTGTGAGACACACAATTTTCCTCTCTCAAAATTTGTTGAAATAATCCCGGTTTCTATTTTCCTGGGAGGCAGCAGAATTGGAAAGTTCTTCAAATAAAACCTCATCCTTTTGAGCCATAGTTGCCATGTTCTGTTTTCCCAGTGCTGAATGTATGAAATTTTATTGGTATCTTATAGATTGACTGTATTCATATTTCTGTTGTGTCAAATGTTATTGCAATTATTAATGTTAGCTCAGATACACCCCCTTTGAAAAAGCTCCAGAGCCCGAATGTATTTCAATACTTTATTGAACATGAAGCCAATTGTGATGCTTAATCATCCTAAACTCATGGCCCAATTCAACAAAGTATCTATGTCTTGCTGCTCTGCCAAATCAATAAAGTCATATATTTGGAACACACTGGACCCTTAAATCTTTCAGATCTCTTTAGATTTCTGTGTTATCTTTAAAAAATGTCTTCCTTTCTTCAGGCTAGAATTATTTCACTGGGAGTGAAGTTGTCTGTCTGGGTGCAGTTCACATCCTGTCACTATAGGTTGTGATAATAAAATGTGAGGCTGGATGAACACAGCAGGCCAAGCAGCATCCCAGGAGCACAAAAGCTGACGTTTCGGGCCCAGACCCTTCACCAGAGAGCTCTCTGGTGAAGGGTCTGGGCCCGAAACGTCAGCTTTTGTGCTCCTGGGATGCTGCTTGGCCTGCTGTGTTCATCCAGCCTCACATTTTATTATCTTGGAATCTCCAGCATCTGCAGTTCCCATTATCTCTGATACTATAGGTTGTGACTCTCCTTTGTAGTCATTTGTCAACATACAATTGAATGTGCATCAGGCTGTATGTTTCCTTAATAACTTGAGTGTCAATGCGATTACTGTGACAATACAGTGTGTTTTGGGAATACCCACAACCACAAATGAAGATGACACAGACTTAATTATTGCTTGTTAAATATGAAGGCTTGTCTTACATTAGGAAACATTTTCTGCCTGTGTTTGTTTGTTGCCTGATGTTCAACTTTAAACCTGTTGAATCAAATCAAAGAAGTCATACTTGCTGATGCTGTTGAAAATGCACAAAAATGTAATTGATGCAGGTTAATTACGTTCACTGGTTTCCATATTGCAAAATATTCTTCATATAATGCTCAAAGCAAATCCTAAGTAAAAATTTTCACTCTATCTATGTTTTACAAAAGTATATTGCCTTGCTAACTAATAAATTGTCCAAATGCCAGCATTTGGATAGTTGTTTCATCTTGCAAATGTTTGTCACATGATTTACAAATGTAGGGGCTGTCATACTGAGGGTGAATTTACTGAGTTACTTTGACAACTTTGAAGTAGCAACATCTGTAGTGATTTTTGTACTCAGGCATTCCAAGTCATACCAAGTAAATGCTACCTACATTGGTTACCAAAAAGGCCATGAACTCAACAACGTCCTAGCTGTAGTGCTGAAGACATATGCTCCAGAACTAGCCACAACTGTGCCAAGCTGTGACACCACACCTCTGGTATTTACTCAATAAACTGGATGTTTGTAATGCCCCTGGAAAAATAGGACAAGTCCAATCCAGTTAATTATCATCCTATAGTCTACTTTTAGTCATCAATAAAGTGACTGACGCTGCTGTCCGATGGCAATGACTCATCTATATCTTGTTCACCAAGCTTCAGTTTGAGTTTGACCACAATGATTGAGCTCCTGACCTTGTTACAATCTTTGGCAGAAGCGCCAAAGGTGAAAGTGACTGCCCTTGACATCTATGGAGGACTTCATCGAGTGTGGTGATACAGTCACTGGAAAAAAAAGGGAGAAAATTCCTTTGGCTGGAGCCATTATAGAGCACAAAGGGAGATGGTTGTGCTTGCCAAGATAAGTCGTCTCTGTCCCAGGACATTTTTGCGAGACAGTGGCGATATTATTAATTAATCTGTTCAGAGATGTTATTACGCACCTCTGGAGCAGGTGGGACTTGATCCCAGGCCTCTTCTTACAGAGGTAGGGATGCTACCACTGCACCTACAAGGTAATGGCAAAGTTCTAGCTATAATTGCTTTCAGATGCTTCTTAATGACATTCCATTCCCAATAGATTGGATAAGGTTCAGTTCCTTTCACACTTCCTCAACTCTTATTTACAATGAGACCAGGATAGCATTGCAGGTTAATTATGTTCACTGGTTTTCATGCTGCAAAATATTCTTCTTGTCATGCTTGAAGCAAATCCTAAGTAAAAAATCTTCACTCCATCTATATTTTACAAAAGTATATTGCCGTGCTAGCTAATAAATTTATCAAATGCCAGCATTTGGAATGATAAGTAGCAATAATTTGAGTACCATTTGAGTGCCAGGTAATAATTATCTCCACAAAAATGTACCTATCCATCGCAACCTGAGATTCATTAAGATTAACATTGTGGAATCTCCTACCATCAACACTGGGTTCAGCCATATCAATACTGAACTGGTCAGAGCTTGGGTAGTCTGAAGTAAGTAACTTGCATGATAGCTAGAGTCTTGCCATAATATGCAAGGTACAAGTTAGGAATGTGATGGAATACTCACCAATGCTCTATCAAGAAACAAGATGCTATCCAAGAGAAAGCACCCTACTATTTTGGCACCTCATCTACAATTGAGCCTTTTTACTTCTCAGCTGACTATATTGTGTACCATCTACACATGCACAGCAGTGTGTCATCAAAGTTCCTTTGACACCACCTTCCAAACCTGCAACCTCTCCCCCACCTAAAAGAACAAAATCAACAGGAGAGGGAATCTGGTAGCTTGTAAACTCCCTTCCAATGTGCAAACCAATCCTGCCTTGAAAGTACATTGACCTTCATTCACTGTCCTACGGTCAAAATCCTGCAACTGCCTCCCTTACAGTGCTGTGAGTGCACCAATACCAGATGGAATGCAGCATTCCAAGAAGGTGACTCACCATCATCTCCTCAAGGCCAATTCGCGACGGGCAATAAGTGCTGGCTTTACGAGTAAGGCTCGCATCCTTTTTTAGTTATTGTAAGGTATTCCTTTTTGGGTCTAATTTCTTAATAATATAGATAACTTCTTGAAATCACTGAGCAGCTAAAAAGCAGTGGATATGCACTGGATAAATGGGAATAAATCATTGATACAAAGATGCAATCCTGTACAGCCGATGTGTATGTGGCTGTAACAAATACTTGGACTTGTGTTGCATGGCACATGCGTGAACAATTTCTTCCGTAGCATGAAAACACAATTATAATGCCTCTTTATATGCATACTGTGGATGTTCATATTTTCTTTACATCGTTTGTCACAAGTTTAATTTCCATATCATTGTTAGACATATATATGTCTACAAAGTTAATCAAATCTGTTGATTGCTGATAACAGTCCCGTTGCTTTGAATATTCTTGACCATGTGTTTTTTTTACATAGGTGAAATGTGATCAATATTGGCCATGTCGCGGCACAGAAACGTATGGAATGATTCAAGTCACCCTGTTGGACATGGTGGAGCTAGCAACATATTCTGTACGGACATTTGCACTATATAAGGTATGGAATCACATTGTGTTTTGTATTTTTAGTCTGCTTATATAAATGTAAAAGGTTAGAAAAGAACCAAGAAGACTTTCTTGTGCTGTGCTCCGAAATAATACCTCAATTATTAATGCACTGCAAATTTAAAGGAGGTATTAATTCTTATGGCCTCTTTAGCACTTGAATAGAGGTATTTGGAAACTTCCTTGATGATTTCTCTAATGTCTACACTTAACAATGACATTTTAAACACATATAAGTGATTCTGCATCCTGAATGGCAAGTCATACAAAGATGAGATCAGAAATAGGCTGGATAGGCTTGAGCTGTTTTCTTTGGAGTATAGAAAGCTGAGGATAAGACCTAATCAAGGTGTATAAAATTATGAGGGGCATGGACAGGGTGGATAAAAAGCAGCTGTTTCCCTGAGTTAAAGGGTCAGAAAAGAGGGAACTTAATTTACAATGAAGGACAAGGGGTTTGAAGGACATGTGAGGATTTTTTTTTTCACCCAGAGTAGGAATCTGGACTGCACTGCCGAGGAGGGTAGTAGAGACAGGAAACCTCACAAAGTACGT
Source organism: Stegostoma tigrinum (assembly GCF_030684315.1). Taxonomy (NCBI): domain Eukaryota; kingdom Metazoa; phylum Chordata; class Chondrichthyes; order Orectolobiformes; family Stegostomatidae; genus Stegostoma; species Stegostoma tigrinum. Next base: position 77,307,095 of record NC_081361.1, on the reverse strand, counting down.
GGACGAGCATGTGAAATGTCACAATATTCAAGGCTATGGACCTAGTCCTGGAAAGTGGGATTAGTGTAGATCAGTCAGTGGAGACTCAATGGACAGAAGGACCTCTTCTATGCTTGTGAATCTACGATAGTACACTACTGCTCAGTACTGAAGCAGTCCTGCATTTTCAAGGTGCCACATTTTTCAGTCGTATGTAAAACCTTAATTATGTTACCAATTTAATGCAAAAGTCCTCATAGCAGTCCTCGAAGAAGAGCAAGAGAGATTTTCCCACGTCTTGACACATATCCCTCAAGTGATATCTAAAACAAATGATTTGGTCATTCTCTTTATTACTGTTTGCTATGTGAAAATTGTCTATTATTTGTTTGACGTTAAAGTAATGGTTACAGTTCAAGTACTTCATTGTAAAAATCTTGGGATGACACAAGATCATAAAAATACTACAGCTTTTGCTAATGCCATTGTGGAGGGTTTAAACTAATGTGGCAGGGAGATGGGAACCAAATGAGGAGGCTAGAGGACAGTAAGGAGTTAGTAACTAAAACCTGGAAGGAACTAGATAATGAAGTCAGTGTGACTAAGGGGAAGAATAGGCAGAGAGCAGATGATGAATGCAAAAGGGACAGGTGGTCTGAGGTGCATTTGTTTTAAGGAGAGAAGTGTAGTAGGTAAGGCAGATGGACTTAGGGCTTGGATTAGTACCTGGGAGTATCATGTTATTGCTATTACTGTGACTTGGTTGAGGGAAGGACAAGATTGGCAACTAAATATGCCAGGATATAGATGCTTCAGGCAGGATAGAGTGGGAGATAAAAGGGGTGGAGGAGTTACATTACTGGTCAAAGAGGATATCACAGCTGTGCTGAAGCAGGGTACGATGGAGGACTCGAGCAGTGAGGCAATGTGGGCGGAGGTCAGAAATAGAAAGGGGGTGGTAACAATGTTGGGGCAGTGATATAGGCCTCCCAACAGCGAGTGTGAGATCGAGGCACAAGTATGTTGACAGATGATGGAAAGATGTAAGAGCGGTGGTGATGGGAGATGTTACTTTTCCCAACATTGACTGGGATTCACTTAGTGTTAGGGGTTTAGATGGAGCAGAATTTGTAAGGAGCACCCACGAGGGCTTTATAAAGCAGTATATAAATAGTCCAACCTGGGACTGGGCCATGCTGGACCTGGTGTTGGGGAATGAGGCTGGCCAGGTGGTTGAAGTTTCAGTAGGGGATTACTTTGGGAATAGTGATCACAATTCTGTAAGTTTTAGAATACTGATGGACAAAGATGAGAGTGGCTGTAAAGGAAGATTGCTAATTTGGGGGAAGGCCAACAATAGCAAAATTCAGCAGGAGCTGGAGAATGTGGATTGGGAGCAGCTGTTTGAGGATAAATCCACATTTGATATGTGGCAGGCTTTTAAAGAGAGGTTGATTAGAGTGCAGGGCAGACATGTCCTTGTGAAAATAAGGGATAGAAAGGGCAAGATTGGGGAACCATGGATGACAGGTGAAATTGTGAAACTAGCAAAGAGGAAAAAAGGAAGCATACATAAGGTGTAAGCGACTGAAAACAGACGAAGTTTTGGAAGAGTATCAGAAAAGTAGGACCAATCTGAAACAAGGAATTGAGAGGGCTAAAAGGGGTCATGAAATATCTTTAGCAAATAGGGCTAAGGAAAACTCCATGCCTTTTATTCGTACATAAGGAGCAAGAGGGTAACTAGAGAAATGGTTGGCCCACTCAAGGACAAAGGAAGGAGGTTATGAGAGGAGTAGGAGAAAATGAGTGAGATTCTTAAAATGAGCACTTTACGTCAGTATTCACTGAGGAGAGGGACATGACAGATGTTGAGGTCAGGGATAGATATTTGATTACTCTAGCTCACGTTGGCATAGGGAGGGGGCAAGTGTTAGGTATTCTGAAAGGCATTAGGATGGACAAGTCCTCAGGTCTGGATGGGATCTATCCCAGGTTACTGAGGGAAGCGAGAGAGGAAATAGCTGGTTCCTTAACAGATAACTTTGCAGCATCCTTGAGCATGGCTGAGGTTCCAGAGGACATGGAGAATTGCTAAGCTGTCCCCTTGTTTAAGAAGGGTAGGAACAATAACCCAGGTAATCATACATCATGAGCCTGATGTCAGTGGGGGGGATGCTGCTGGAGAAGACAGTAACGGATAGGATCTATTTACATTTGGAAGAAAATTGGGCTTATTAGTGATAGGCAGCATGGTTTTGTGCAAGAAAGGTCATGTCTTACCAAGTTGATAGAATTTTTTGAAGATGTGACAAGGCTGATAGATGAGGGAAGGGCTGTGATGTCATATACATGGACTTCAGTAAGATGTTTGATAAGGTTTCCCCCGTGGTAGGCTGATGGAGAAAGTGAAGTCGCATGGGGTCCAGGGTATGCTAGCTAGATGGATAGAGAACTGGCTGGGCAACAGGAGACAGAGAGTTGTAGTAGAAGGGATTTTCTCAAAATGGAGAACTGTGACCAGTGGAGTTCCACAGGGATGTGTGTTGGGACCACTGTTGTTTGTGATATACATAAATGATCTGGAGGAAGGTATAGGTGGTCTGATTAGCAAGTTTGTAGATGAAAGTTAGATTGGTGGAGTAGCAGATTGTGAAGGGGACTGTCTGAGAATGCAGCAGAATTTCGATAGATTGGAGAGTTGGGCAGAGAAAAGGCAGATTTAGTTCAATCCAGGAAAATGCGACTTGATGCATTTTGGAAGAACCAATTCAAGATTGAACTATACGGTAAATGGAAAAGCTCGGGGAAAATTGATGCACAGAGAGATCCAGGTGTTCAGGTCCATTGTACCCTGAAGGTGGCAACGCAGGTCGATAGAGTGGTCAAGAAGGCTTACGGCATGCTTTTATTCATCGGATTGGGTATTGAGTACAAGAGTTGGCAGATCATGTTACAGCTGTACAGGACTTTGGTTCGACCACAGTTAGAGTACTGCATACAGTTCTGTTTGCCACATTTCCAAAAGGATGTGGATGCTTTGGAGAGGGTGCAGAGGAGGTTCACGAGGATGTTGCCTGGTATGGAGGGCCCTGGCTGTGAAGAGAGTTTGAGTAGATTAGGATTATTTATGTTAGAAAGACGGAGGTTGTGGGGGGACTGATTGAGGTCGACAAAATCATGAGAGGTATGGACAGGGTGGATAGCAAGGAGCTTTTTCCCCAGAGTGGGGGACTTCATTACTAGGGGTCACGATTTCAAGGTGAGAGGGGAAATGTTTAATGGTGATACGTATGAAAAGTTCTTTATGCAAAAGGTGGTGGGTGCCTGGAATGCGTTGCGAGTGGAGGTGATAGAGGCAGGCACCGTAGCGTCATTTAAGATGTATCTAGACAGATACATAAATGGACAGGGAGCAGAGGGATACAGATCCTTGGAAAATAGGCAATAGGTTTAGATAGAGAATCTGGATCAGCACACGCTTGGAGGGCTGAAGTGCCTGATCCTGTGCAGTAATTTTCTTTGTTCTTTGAAATGCAAGTTATGATTTTTAAAATTCCCATCATTCTAGAACTCTCCCAATGAACTGGAATGTGTAAATCTAACAAGTTATGAGGGAAAGAGATAACTGAGAATTTTTTGAAGGCATGACAGGATGAAAACAGGATGTTTCCCTGGCTGGTGACTCTAATCGCATAATACATATTATCTCAATAAAAGGGACAGACTATTTAAGACTGAGATAAGGAGAAATTTCCATACTCGGGTGCTAGTGAATCATTGGAATTCTCCATGTCAGAGAGCTATGGAAATTCATTCTTTAAACATGTTCAATTCAGAAATTGATAGGTTTCTGGAGCTTAATGACAATAAAGAATACGAAAATAGTGTAAAAAAATGGCATTTAGGAATTGATCAGCCATGATCTGTAATGGGCTGAATGGGCTATTCCTCCTCCTATGTTTCCTTTATCATTTGTTGTGAAAATGCTGAATATTATTACTCAGGGAGATTTTAAATGGCTTAAATAAACAAGTGTGACCAGAGTCTGCATAGTTGTATGAAAGGAAATACATTATTGACAAATTTGTTACTTGAAGACTGTGTCTTTTTATTTTTCTGTATTTTCGATTGTGATCTGAAATGGGACTAATTGTGGATTGAAAAATAAAAGGTTGTGGAAAGTCTTACTGCAAGTTTTAAAACAGCATATTACCTGACACCCATTGTAATTGCTGTTTCCAGTGGTATTATGTTCGAGTTGTGGTGGAGATTACTACAGATGAACTGGAGGCAGGGGATGTGTACAAAGAGAGATTCGCCAGCAAATGTAGCTGACTGATCTGTGAAAAGATACTAGTTATAGAGTCATAGAAATGTACAGCATGGAAACAGACCCTTCGGTCAAACTCATCCATTCCAAGTTGTCAATGACAAAAGCCTTCTGGCCGCTAACAACTATGCTATTGGCTCCTATGTGTCTGAACCGCTTGTAACCAATCAGGAACTACCAGTTCTCTTGATCTTTGCAATCCAAGACTGCCCTTCCAACCTGTGACATTAGGTATATTTATTTTTGACCTGTAGAAAAATGTCAGATTGTGTTAGTTAGAGATCCTGGAAAGGGTTATATCTGTAATCTTATTACAAATGTAATCGCTCTTAGACAGTTTCAATCACACGTCAGTTCATAAATGCCCTTTGGTCAACAGAATGGCTCGAGTGAGAAACGGGAAGTGCGTCAGTTCCAGTTCATGGCTTGGCCAGACCATGGTGTTCCAGAATACCCTACACCAATATTGGCATTCCTAAGGAGAGTTAAAGCATGCAATCCCCCAGATGCCGGTCCTATGGTGGTTCACTGCAGGTACGTGGAATTGAAATGTAGCAAACTTTGTTTCAATTGGCATCGTAAGAACTGGCACTCTTAATAAACTGGCAAAAATTGTCCACCTCAAACACCACAATTCTGTATTATTCTGTCCAGTTGTTTTAGTTCTTTAATATATTTACCTCAATGTAATAAAGTTGTTGTTCAATCGAATAGCCACATGAAATATCAACAGTTGATTCAATTTCAAGTCAATTTCTCCTAAAATACTGTGATCTACTGCGATGTCCGAGTAGTCAGTTGAGAGTGCTAGAATACAAAAGCAGAGATGCACAAATAAGGCTGTACAAGGCTCTGGTCAGACCACATTTGGAATATTGTGAGCAGTTTTGAGCCTCAGATCTAAGGAAAGATGTGCTGGCATTGGAATGGGTCAGGGAAGAAGAGATTGAGGACTCTGGTTCCGTATTTGATGGAGTTTAGAAGGATGAGGAGAATGTGATTGGAACTTATAGAATACTGAGAGGCCTGAATATAGAGTGGACAGCAAGAAGATGTTTTCAGTACTAGAAGAGACCAAGACCCAAAGGCACAGCCTCAGAAGTTCATAGAGTCCCAATAGTATGAAAGGAGGCCACGTGCACGAACTCCCCCAAAGAGTGTCCCACCCAGTGCCCTACCTTATCTCTGTAATGTCACATTTATCATGGTTAATCTATCTAACCTGCACATCTTTGGACTGTGGTGCAAACTGGAGCACCCAGATGGAACTCACACAGACAGCCACCCAAGGCTTGAATCAAATCCAGGTCCCTGGTGCTCTGAGGCAGCAGTCCTAACCTCTGAGCCACCATTCCGCCTTCGCTCAGATTGGAGGGACAACACTTTCGAACTGAGATGAGGAGGAATTTCTTCACCCAGAGACTGGTTAGTCTGTGGAGCTCGTATATAATCCATATATATACTCGCATCATTCATGATCAAATGGCAATGCAGAATCGATGGGCCAAATACCTTAATTCTGCTCCTATATCACAGGTCCTTATGGTCCCTGTGTTAAAACAAAGGACATACATTTGTATGTTTTAAAATTTACTCAAAAAATGAGCAATTCTGCAAGATTGCATTCATTACCCATTCTTGTTGTTCCTTGGGAAGATGGTAGTGGACCACCTTTTAAACTCTCCATGTGAAGATATTCTTAGATAAGGAATTCCAGGATATTGCTTCAATGGTGCTGTGGCCAAGCAATAATAATGTTCTTCACATCGCTGTGCTATTGTCTGTTATTTTGTGGTGGCTGGGAGGTATAGGGTTGGGCTTAAAAATATCTTCAAAACCAGACCATTAAAAGTTAATGAACAATTGAAGGAAAATGGAAAAGAACATGCAAACCAGGCCTAATGTAAAAACAGCCTGTTTTGAGTGGGGAAACTGTTTGACCTTGAGGGGAAGTGGTAACCATCCGCTTGTGCCATCTACAATAGGGGCACTTGGACTTTTCTTCACCAACTTTAGAGGGCTGGAAAAGTACTGCAGTCATTATAAAATGGAGATTCAGCATGTAAACTTAGATTCAGAATCATATTATCAATGAGATTGGGTTCATGAGACTGGGGCCATGGACTTTTCACTTTCAATCTGGGGTTTGTGAGACTGTTGCAGTGGAATCTGAGAAGCAGCTCTGAGTGCCATTGTTGCTGATGGATAGAAGACAGTGTGAAACTCACTTGTTTGTGTGTGTGTATATGATGTAGTTTAAGATAATAGATTCACTCATTAGTTTGCATTTGTCTCTGATATATATTAAGTAGATTAAGCTAATTAATTTGCTTCATATTAAAGTGCAGGTGTCTTCTTGTATTTATTTTGATCAGTCCTTAAAAGTACTCATGAGGTATTTTTAGCCTGGCAATACAAAGGTGCTATCAAAGAGTAAACCAGTTAAAACAGTATGCCAGGCTGTTGACTGATCTAGCAGATTTGACAATTATGCAGCTGATGCAGTTGAATTTCTGGTCACTGCTAACCCAGGAATGTTGATAGCTGGGGATTTTTGCAATAATGCCATTGAATGTTAAAGACAGATGATTAGACTCAGAGATAACAAAGTGTGAAGCTGGATGAACACCAGCAGGTCAAGCAGCATCTCAGGAGCACAAAAGCTGACGTTTCCGTCCTAGACCCTTCATCAGAGAGGGGGATGGGGAGAGGGTTCTGAAATAAATAGGGAGAGAGGGGGAGGTGGACCGAAGATGGATAGAGGAGAAGATAGGTGGAGAGGAGAGTATAGGTGTGGAGGTGGGGAGGGGATAGGTCAGTCCAGGGAGGACGGACAGGTCAAGGAGGTGGGATGAGGTGGTAGGTAGGAAATGGAGGTGCGGCTTGAGGTGAGAGGAGGGGATGAACAGGTTAGGGAGGCGGGGATGAGCTGGGCTGGTTTTGGTATACAGTGGGCGGAGGGGACGAGCTGGGCTGGTCTTGTGATGCAGTGGGCGAGAGGGAGATTTTGAAGCTTGTGAAGTCCACATTGATACCATTGGGCTGCAGGGTTCCCAAGCAGAATATGAGTTGCTGTTCTTGCAACCTTCAGGTGACATCATTGTGGCACTGCAGGAGATCCATGATGGAAATGTCATCTAAGGAATGGGGGAGGGAGTTAAAATGGTTTGCGACTGGGAGGTGCAATTGTTTATTGCAAACCGAGTGTAGGTGTTCTGCAAAGCGGTCCCCCGGCCTCCGCTTGGTTTCCCCAGTGTAGAGGAGGCCACACCGGGCACAGTGGATACAGTATACCACATTGGCAGATGTGCAGGTGAACATCTGCTTAATATGGAAAGTCATCTTGGGGCCTGGGATGGGGGTGAGGGAGGAGGTGTAGGGGCAAGTGTAGCACTTCCTGCAGTTGCAGGGGGAGGTGCTGGGTGTGGTGGGGTTGGAGGGGAGTTTGGAGCGGACAAGGGAATCATGGACAGACTGGTCTGTCCGGAAGGCAGACAAGAGTGGAGATGGAAAAATGCCTTGGATGGTGGGGTCAGATTGTAGATGGCGGAAGTGTCAGAGGATGATGCGTTGTATCCGGAGGTTGGTGGGGTGGTTTGTGAGGACGAGGGGGATTCTCCTAGGGCGGTTATTGTGGGGGTGGGGTGTGAGGGATGAGTTTCGGGAAATGCGGGAGACACGGTCAAGGGCGTTCTCGACCACTGCGGGGGAGATGTTGCGGTCCTTGAAGAACTTGGACATCTGGGATGTGCGGGAGTGGAATGCCTCATCCTGGGAGCAGCTGCAGCGGAGGCAAAGGAATTGGGAATAGGGGATGGAATTTTTGCAGGGGGTGGGTGGGAGGAGGTGTATTCTAGGTAGCTGTGGGAGTCGGTGGGCTTGAAGCGGACATCAGTTTCTAGCTGGTTGCCTGAGATGGAGACAGAGAGGTCCAGGAAGGTGAGAGATGTGTTGGAGATAGCCCAGGTGAACTTGAGGTTGAGGTGGAAGGTGTTGGTGCAGTGGATGAACTGTTCGAGCTCCTCTTGGGAGCATGAGGCGGCGCTGATACAGTCATCAATGTAACTGGTTTGGGGCCAGTGTAGGTGCGGAAGAGGGACTGTTCCACATAACCTACAAAGAGGCAGGCATAGCTTGGGCCCATGCGGGTACCCATGGCCACCCCCTTGGTCTGTAGGAAGTGGGAGGAATCGAAAGAGAAGTTGTTGAGGGTGAGGACAAGTTCGGCTAGGCGGATGAGGGTGTCGGTGGAGGGGGACTGGTCGGGTCTGCGGGACAGGAAGAAGCGGAGGGCCTAAAGGCTATCTGCATGAGGGATGCAGGTTTATAGGGACTGGACATCCATGGTGAAAATGAGGTGGTGGGGGCCAGGGAATTGGAAGTTCTGGAGGAGGTGGAGGGTGTGGGTGGTGTCACGGACATAGGTGGGGAGTTCCTGGACCAAGGGGGAGAAAATGGAGTCCAGATAGGTGGAGATGAGTTCGGTGGGACAGGAGCAGGCAGAGACACTAGGTCGGCCAGGGCACGTGGGTTTTTGGATTTTGGGAAGGAAATAGAAGCGGGCCATGCAGGGTTGGGGAACAATGAGGTTGGAGGCTGTGGGTGGGAGGTCCCCTGACATGATGAGGTCATGGATGATATTGGAGATGATGGTTTGGTGCTCGGGGGTGGGGTCATGATCAAGGGGGCGGTAGGCGGAGGTGTCAGAGAGTTGGCGGTTGGCCTCGGCGATGTAGAGGTTAGTGCGCCATACTACAACTGCGCCTTCCTTGTCTGCGGGTTTGATGGTGAGGTTGGGACTGGAGCGGAGGGCTGCCCGTTCTGCAGGGGAGAGGTTGGAGGTGGGTGAAGGGGTCAGTGAGCGGAGGGTTAGGCTCCCAGTTAAAGAAGTAAGCGTGGAGGCGAAGGCGGCGGAAAAACTGCTCTGCTCTATGTCCAAACGTGACTTGTATTCGTTGATGCGGAGACAAAGGTGAACCCCTTGCTGAGGACTGACCGTTCGTTCTCAGTCAGTGGGAGGTCTGGGGGGGATGGTGAAGATTCAGCAGGGCTTAGTGTGGCTGTCTTCTCTGGGGTTGCTGGCTGTGGAGGCTGTGGGCAGAGCAATGAAGTCGTCAGCTGTGGGTGGAGCCATGTCGGCATCGGCTGTGGGCGGGGTTCCGTTGGCATCAGCTGTGAGCGGGGTTCCGTCGGCGGTGGGCAGATTTGCGCCGGCACCAGCAGTGGGAGGAGCAGGGTGGGCGGCAGCAGCAGCGATGAGGGAGATGTATGTGGTGTTAGTTCTGGAAGTGGAGGCGGTGACTACAGCAGCGGTCACATTCGCGGTCCCGGAAGTGGTGTGCCCGGCGGTGGCGGATGTGACGTCATTGGTGGGTTCACCGGCTGTGTCCTCATGGTCAATGGCGGCGGGTACATTGTGGGGGAGGTGCAGGGGCAGGCTTGGGATTTAGGAGGTGGAGGAATCCTTTTTAAGGTGGCAGGAGCTAGAGAGTTTGTTGTACTTACGATTTTTGGTGTCCAGTAAAGCTGAGTAAAATTGGGTGTTCAGCCTGTGGATCCTGCGGAGGATAAAAAACAGAAGAGGTCCTTTGCAGGTCTGGGAGAGGGAAGCTCTGAGCTGGGGCAGGCTGGATTGCAGTGCCTGGAGATGCTGGCGCATGGCTGCGAGTGTCTGTGCCAGGACTCGCAGGGAGAAACGTTGCTGAAGGGTACTTATGATTTTTGGTGTCCAGTAAAGCTGAGTAGAATTGGGTGTTCAGTCTGTGGATCCTGCGGAGGATTAAAAAAACGGAGAAGAAACCAAGCGGAGGCTTGGGAACCGCTTTGCAGAACACCTCCGCTCGGTTCGCAATAAACAACTGCACCTCCCAGTCGCAAACCATTTTAACTCCCCCTCCCATTCTTCAGATGATATGTCCATCCTGGGCCAAAGGAGATCCATGCCTTTGAGGGATTGCAGTGGATATCCACCAGATTAATCTCTGTGATGCCAGGTAACTCTACGAAAGAGAGATTGAGTTAACTAGACCTATATTTAAAAGTGAGAGGTAATCTCATTGAAACTTAGGAAATTCTTAAAAGGCGTGACAAGGTGTATGTGTTCCCTGGCTCATGAGTCCAGACACCAGGGGGCATAATCTAGGAATAAGGAATAGGCCATTTAAATATGAAGTGAGGAAGAATTTCTTCATTCAGAGGGTGATGAATCTTTGGAAATCTGTGCACCAGAGAGCTGGGAAAGATCAATCATTGAGGGGAGAGGTGATGGCCTCGTGGTATTATCGCTGAACTGTCAATTCAGAGACCCAGATTATGCTCTGGGTACCTGGGTTCAAATCCTGCCACGGCAGATGGTTGAATTTGAATTCAATAAATATCTGGAATTAAGAATTTAAAAATGACCATGAATCCATTGTTGATTGTCAGGGAAAAACCTATCTGGTTCACTAATTTCCTTTAGGGAAGGAAACTGCCATTCTTAGCTGGCCTGGCCTACATGTGACTCCAGATCCACAGCAATGTTGTTGACTCTTAACTGCCCTCTGGGCAATTAAGAATGGGCAACAAATGCTGCCTAGCCAATGAAACCCCTCATCCTGTGAATGAATACATTAAAAAAATGTTCAGTCAAGAGCTACCTGGAGACTGACAACATCAATATGTAGGATATAATGCAGGAAAACATTGAGGTAGCCATGGTCTGATTGAAAGGCATTGTAGGCTCAACAGGCTGAATGTCCTACTGCCATTGTTATGTTCTGTGTTCAGCTGCCAGAGAGTTTTCTCCCGATCCCCTCGACTTCAGTTTTACTAGGGCTTCTTGGTGCCACACTCATTTTAATGCTGCCTTGATATCAAAGGCAGTCACTTTGCTTTGTTTTTAGATTTGCAAAATTTGTTTGTCCATGTTTGAACCAAAGCTATAAGAATGTCTGGAGCTGAGTGGTTCTGATGGCACGCAATCTGAAAATTAGTGAACATGTTATTGATGAGTCAGTGACAGTTGATAGCACCATGGTCAACTTCTTGCATATTTTTGTTTCTGGGTTCGTAGTAGGTTGAGTCAGATTTCTGGACCAAACATAATCTGTGAAGTTTTGCACAGATATGGTATATAGTAGTGTTATTACTGTTCCACATTAGCTTGGTTAGAGGTTCGGCTAATGGGGGAGCAAAGGTCTTTGCTTGATAGAGAAAATGCTGCTGGGGCCCTGTTACTTTTACTGTATCCACCTGCAGTCAACTATTGCTTAATGTTAGGTGGCATGAATTACAGTAAATTATTGTATTTCCAATGTATGCTGGATCTCCCTTCATGTCCATTTTAAGAATTGTAGTCAGAGACTACTGCAAACCCTGTGTGACTCTTTGGTAAACCTTCCCCCTCTTAATCAAATTGTACTTCAGCTACTTGAGTGTAACGTTCAGCTGGTGCAGTATCGCGTGAGCGCTGTATTATTGGAGATGAAGCCTGTCAAATGAGACATTAAACTGAGGACCCTCTACTGATTTGGGCAGATTAATGCACTATTTCAAGAGCAGGTGAATTATCTTAGGTGTGCTGGCTAATTGGAATTTCTCAACCAAATTAGATAGACACGTAACTAGCACTGGGGAGCCATTACAAGCACTTGCATGGAAATGGTTTTGAACAAAACAACTGCAACTTGCTCAATAAGGCTCCTGTTCACCAACTCTTTACTGCTATCAATCTGGAGTCACACCAATCTTCAACATAAAAATGGGCTCACTCCGGGGCAAAGTGTGGAAAGCACTATACAAAAGCCATCATGAACAGCAAGGTCACACAAAACATACCATGATAAATTACCAGAACTTTATTTTGGTATGTGGATAGAAATAAAAGTTACCTTGCCTTATGAAAACTCCAACATTAACAAGCAGATGAGTTCAATTTAACATCTCAATCGAAAGCACATAACATTGCAGTGCTTCTTCATGGCTGGACTAAAGAGTCAGCCTGGATTACGTGCTGAAGTCCTCTAACTTTCTTAGAGGTTACAATGTTGCCAGTGAGCCAAGAAGCTTGACACTTAAAACACTTGCTGTTTTCAAACTCTGAAAACAATTTTAGAACTGATTTCAAGGAATTAGATCACCCATTCTTGCCATAAATGATTTCATGATGAACGTGTCTTCTCTTCTGTGCAGTGCTGGCGTGGGTCGAACTGGCTGCTTTATTGTGATCGATGCCATGCTAGAACGGATTAAACATGAGAAGACAGTCGATATCTATGGTCATGTCACCTGCATGAGAGCACAGCGAAATTACATGGTGCAAACAGAAGATCAGTATATCTTCATTCATGAGGCCCTCCTTGAGGCAGCAACATGTGGAAACACCGAAGTTCCAGCAAGAAATCTTTTTGCCCACATACAGAAACTTGGCCAAGTTCCACCAGCAGAGACGGTCTCAGCCATGGAGCTGGAATTCAAGGTCAGTGCTACAACTAACATATAGGCTTTATTCATCAGCATAACACGTGATGTGATCACTTTAATTGATCATTCAACTGGTAATGACAGAAACTATTAAAACACGTTGGACATAGTAAATGTATAATATTTCCTAATTGATGCTTCCCCTCATTTTACTTTGAGTGCTTGAACAAAATCTAGCCTGGCATTGATTCATTCAGTGATTATTTCTTCCCTCCACCCATTCTTTGAATAACTCAATGATAACATGACTGAGAACAAGAATGTTGAATTATGGAACCTACATCCTACGCTCTCGTCTGCCCTGAACATGTTACGTTGCATTATACTGTGAAGAAGAAAGCAAATGTTGTCTTGACATCATAGAAATATCAGTACAGGAATTACTATTTAACACCTCTGTCCTCTATCAGAACTCAGACAGCACCGTGGCTCAGTGATTAGCACTGCAGCCTCACCGCTCCAGGGTCCTGGGTTCAATTCCAGCCTCTGGTGACTGTCTGTGGGGTTTGCACATTCTTCTGTGCCCACGTGGATTTCAGCCAGGTGCTCCAATTTCCTCCAAGAATCCAAAGATGTGCACATTTAATGTTTTGGCCGTGCTAACTTGTTTGTAGTGTCCTGGAATGTGTAGGCTAGGTGGGTTAGCCATGGTAAATAAGGTACAGGGTGAGTGATGTGTTCTTTGGAGGGTCAGTCCAGACTCAATGGGCCAAATGGCCTCCTCCCACCTTGTTGGGCTTCTATATTTCTAGAATTGTGTATCTTTGTTGTATTTCTGTCATTACTTTTATTCTTCATATATTTATCTAACTCTCCTCGAATTGTAATAATCGATTTGCATGTGGACGTGGCAATGCATTCCATATTCTATTGAGTCTTTTCATGAAAAGTGACTAACCTCCACCTTTCTGTGGCTTATACAGATCCCATATTTGTGCTGGCCCAGTTAGTAATTTGTATTAATCTTGCATAACCTTACATCTACTCAAAATTCACTTGCATTGTGAAAGATTCCCATTCTTTGTTTTTCTTCACTGAAACATAGTTATAATTTTTCAACTTTGGCAAATCTGCAAGTCCTCTTAAATTTGTGTTGAGCAATTATTTGTGCTGTGATGCCCAAAGTAAACGCTTCATGCAAACTTATGCAAACTGAATGTAAAAGTGACACGGATCATTAATGATGGTTTTCTGGAACACTCTTCTCGAGCATTCATAAATGGTCTTTATGTGAAGAAATTCCTCAATGTAGAAGTGATTACAGCTAGAGAAATGTCCAGAAGTAACTAAATTTGAAAATCAAATTTAAATCATTCGGACAGAGTTGAAAAATGCTACTTTTGGTTCACACAATATATTTCAAAAGTATCTTCTGGACATTTCAGCATATTTGGCCCTTTTTGAAAAAATATTTTGAAGCATTTCACTGCATAGGTAACTGCCGATAAATCTAACATGAAACAGCACAGCCAGGGGAGATAAAGAGGGTGAATCTAAACAGGAGGTTTCAATTCATATTTCAAGTTCAATTTCAGTTCAATTCAATTCACTTGTTAAAAATTGTATACAAGTTGTTAATAAAGATTAATAATACTGTAATGAAAACTTAGAGCAATATGAAGAGTAGGAATAATGTTTCCTTGAACAAGTGTTGAGAAAAGAGTTGAAGGATACTTATTCAAGACCAGTATTTTATTCAGAAAATTGTACATTACTGTGTTTTATAATTCTCCCTTCTGTGTATAAGGAAGACCAAAAAGTGGAAAAGCTATTAAACTGCCAATCAATGATACTTCAGTGAAACTACATTTTGAAAAATTGCTACATTCAGTGTGTTAAGATTCTTTGTCAGCCTAGAGGAAAAAAAACCTCAATGCTTTTCAGAAATTGATTCATAATTGTATGCTGTTTAAGTATGAAGCATTCCCATTAATGAAATTGCAGAATGGGTGTGCAATTCGCAATATCAATATAGAAAAATGGGAGTAGGTTGTGGAGGAAAAACGAAATGCATATTTCCCCTGGAAAATAACTATCTACATCGGTTGGAGGGCTGGCAGATAGACAATACATGAAAGTAGTGACACCGGTTATTGAGGGCATATTTTAAAAAAATAATTTCTAGAGGAAGAGAATCGAAAAACAGGGAAGCTATATTTTCTAAAGAAGGGTCTAGACACGAAACATCAGCTTTCCTGCTCTTCTGATGCTGCTTGGCCTGCTGTGCTCATCGAGCTCTATACCTTGTTGTCTCAGATTCTCCAGCATCGGCAGTTCCTACTATCTCTGAAGCTATGTTAAACTTGTTGAGAATTTCACTTAGGACACACTTGGACTACTTTTTTTCATCCATGGCATGTGAGTGTTGCTGACTGGATC
This sequence comes from Stegostoma tigrinum, assembly GCF_030684315.1. NCBI lineage: Eukaryota > Metazoa > Chordata > Chondrichthyes > Orectolobiformes > Stegostomatidae > Stegostoma > Stegostoma tigrinum. The sequence goes on along the minus strand of NC_081361.1, from coordinate 77,291,941 downwards.
AGCATTTATGGCCCATCCCTAATTGCCCTTGAGAAAGTGCTGGTAAGCTGCATTGTTGAACCACTGTAGTCCAATTGATATAAATAATTGAGGAGGAAGTTCCGAGATTTTGACCCAGCAGTGAAGAAATAGCAATGTATTTCCTAGCTTTGATGGTCTGTGGCTTGGAGGGGAATTTGCATGTGCTATTTTTCCCATGTATCTATCGCCCTTTTAGTTTGTAGTGGTCCTGGGTTTAGAGTCCAAATCCAATCTCATATTATAAAAATAGAGGCTCGGCAGAAGATACAACAGTGCTTACTGATAGACTACCAGAAATGAGATGTTAAATCTTTCAACAAATATGAAAGGGCTGATATTGTATGTCAGGAAAAGTAAAGGCTGCAGACTGAGCTGAAGTGGATGGTTTAAGATAATGCCAACTTTTTATTGTATAGGCACAGAGTAACCATAGTAAGGTGCTGAGGACTGGGAGGTGGCTAATATTATACCTTTATTTAAGAAAGTTCCCAGGCTTCTCCTTCCAGTCTGTAGACTTATGAGCCTGACATCTGTAGTGGGTAAGTTGTTGGAGATGATTCTGAAAGATAGGATTTGCATTTGGAGAGGTAAGGATTGACTCGGGATTGTCAGCGTGGTTTTATGCAAGGGAAGTCGTGTCTCAAACTTGATTGAGTTTTTTGAGGAAGTAACCGAAAAGATTAATGATGACAGAAAGGTCGATATTGTTTATATAGAACAAAAACAAAGTTGCTGGAAAAGCTCAGCAGGTGTGGCAGCATCTGTGAAGGAGAAAACAGTTAACATTTCGGGTCCGGTGACCCTTCCTCAGAAAACATTAACACTGTTTTCTCCTTCACAGATGCTGCCAGACCTGCTGAGCCTTTCCAGCAACTTTGTTTTTGTTCCTGATTTGCAGCATCTGCAGTTCTTTTGGTTGTTATTTATATAGACTTAAGTAAAGTCTTTGACAAGGTAAACTAATTTAGTAAAGTTAGACCACAAGAAATTCAGGGTGACCTTTCCAATTGGATGCAAAATTGGTTAGACAATAGAAGACAGAGGGTGCTGATAGAGGGTTGTTTTTTAGGGATTGGAGGCCCTTATATAAACAATTTGGATGAGAATATAAGAGGTATGGTTAGTATGTTTGCGGATGACACCAAAATTGGTGATATAGCAGACAATGAAGAAGGTTATCTATGAGTACAAAGAGATCTTGGTCAATTGGTTCAGTGGGCTGAGGAGTGGCAGATGAACTTTAATTTGAATAAAGGCTAGGTATTGCATTTTACTAATACAACTCAGGACAGGACTTATACAGTTGATGGTAGGCTCTGGGTAATGTTGTAGAACAAAGACACCTAGAGCTTCAGGTACATAATTTTTTGAAATTTGCATCACAGGTTGACAGGGTGCTCGCCTTCATTGCTCAGATCTTTGAGCGCAGGAGTTGGGATGTCATGTTGAGGTTGTGCAGGAAGCTGGTGTGGCCTCTTCTGGCGTACCATGTGCAGTTCTGATCACTGTGCTATCGGAAGGATATTATTAAACTGAAGAGGGTTCAAAAAAGATTTACCAGGATGTTGCTGGGAATGGAGGGTTTGAGTTATAAAAATAGGCTGGATAGGCCGGGACCTTTCTCACTGGAGTGTAGGAAGTTGAGGGGTGACCTTATAGAGGTTTATAAAATCATGAGGAGCATAGATAAGGTGAATAGCAAGGGTCTTTTCTGTAGAGTAGGGGAGTTCAAAACTAAGGGGCATATTTTTAAGTTGAGAGGAGAAAGATTTAAAAAGGACATGAGAGCAACATTTTTACACAGAGTGGTAAGCGTGTGGAGTGAACTGCCCAAGAAAGTGGTGGATACGGGTACGGCTACAACATGTAAAAGCCATTTGGTAAGTACGTGAATAGAAAAGTTTGGAGGGATATGGGCCAAACGCAGGCAAGTGGAAATAATTTAGTTTAGTGACCTGGTCGGTGTGAACTAGTTGGACCAAAGAGCCTCTTTCCATGCTGAATGACTCTAAAATGTTTCCATTCGTGGACAAGACCAAACCAAGCGGCATTAATACGAAATAGTTACTAATAGATCCTTTAGGGATTGAGGACCAACTTCTTTTCCCTGAGTCTGGTTAGATTATGGAAATTGTCATCATCTTCAGCTGCTTCATCAATGGCCTTCCCTCCATCATAAGGTCAGAAATGGGAATGTTTGCTGATGATTGTGCAATGTTCAGCACCATTCACAATTCTTCAGACATTGAGGTAGTCCATATTCAAATGCAACAATATCTGGACAATATCCAGGCTTGGGCTGATAAGTGGCAAATAACATTCACGCTACACGAATACCAGGCTATGACCATCACCAACGAGATGCAATCTAACAACTGCCCCTTGACATTCAATGGTGTTGCCATCATTAAATACCCCACTATCAATATCCTGAGGGTTATCGTTGACCTGAATCTCAAATAGATTCATCGCATAAACACAGTGGCTACAAGAACAGGTCAGAAATTAGGAATACTACGGTGAGTAACTCACCACCTGACTCTCCAAAGCCTGTCCACTGTCTACAAGGCACAAATCAGGAGTGATTCATGGGAGGTCTTCAGACAGTGCCTTCCAAACGCACGACCACTTCCATATATAAGGACAAGGGCAGCAGATACATTGGAACACACCACCTCACCACCTTCAAGCTGTGCCCCCCCCCAAACCACTCACCATCCTGCCTAGGAAATATATCACTGTTACCTTACTGTTGCCCGGTCAAAATCCTAGAATTCCCTCCCTGATGGCATTGTGGCTAAACCTACAGCAGGTGGATTGCAGCAGTTCAAGAAGGCAGCTCACCGTCACCTTCTCAAGGGCAACTAGAGATTTGCAATAAATGCTGGCCAGCCAGCAACACCCAAATCCCACAAATGCATTTTTTAAAGAATGGAGTCATTGAGGTAGTGAGCATGGCTGAATTTGAGAGAAATCTAGGTGAAGATTAAATCTAGATTGAAAATGAAGAAAGTGAAAAATAAATATACTGTAAGTTTATCAGTGAAGAAGGTTAAGACTACTTGTATCATAAATATCAGAATTAACCTGTTGAGCCACATGTTCTGTTTCTAAGCTGCAAATATTATGTAATAACTATGGTGGTATTACAAGGTTAAGTGTTTTATTCACAACCAGTATGATATTTTTGATTAATGGCCAAAGAAACCATTAACTACTTAAAACCTAGATGTTATAGAACATTTCCAGATTAAGGTGGCAACCCATGTCAATGCCTATCTACCGAACAAAGGTGCAGATTTTGAATGTGATTAGACCAATGACAAGTCTGCTTTTAAGATGTTAGCTGTATTTGAAGTTGTGGTCAAGTTTTACAAGTTAATGTGTATGTTGCTGCCTCAGGTGAGCAACCAGGGTGTGGCACATGGTTTCCAATTCATGTTCAACTAATGTGTTATAATAATTGGAACTTCTAGATACTATGTTAACTAAAAGAGAAAAGCTGTTCTTATCTATATCTTCACTGAAATAATTAGATTGTCAAAATACCATTGGAAATTGTATACTTTTGCAAGTAACTTAACAAAAAGCAGGAGCAACCATTATTCCAGTTAATTTATTTTCTAGTGCACTCAGTATAATATGAGAACATGAAATTTCTTTGTTTTTAATCTTTTTGTTTGGATTCAAGGCAGGGATAGTGTTATATTTCCAGTTATAGTTTCAGTTAATCATTGATTACTTTTAAGTTTACCCTTAAGTCTCCATTTTTTTTCCTTCTGATTTTTCTCTTCCTTTCCTCCAGCACACATCAGCCTCACTTTCCCAGCTCCTCTCGAGATTCAGTGACTCAAGTGGAGATTCTGATATCCTGTTAGTGCTTCATTCAAGTAACCATTCTTTATGTATCAGCTTGGACCATAGGTGATGGTAGCCTATTTTAACAAATCATCATCACAGCTAATCTCATTCTCGTTATTCTTGTATGCATGCATGTGTACAAAACTTATAAGCACATAACTACACGCATCCAATTCCTGTTACTGTTCCTGGACAGCAAGCTGAGACTTGGCTATCTCGGTGCATAGGCTGAGGTCCAGATAATTTTGACGTCTGGTGTAGCGACCCTGCTGTAAATTCTATAATTATCTGTGTAGTGTGTCATGTCTCATATTATTTTTCACAGATGTGTTGTAAGAATATTTTCTTCCTGTTTTCTGCGTACTGAGGAATTCTTTTATGACAGATATGGAACTTGAGCTCTAAAATACTAGAGGCCCAAGTGGCTTGTTTCTCTGTTGTAAGTTAAATGCAAACCCAGCTTGCATTTTGGGCTAACCTCTTTTAATATTTATTTCCAGCGCTTGGCAAACTCAAAAGCACATACCTCACGATTCATCAGTGCCAATCTCCCTTGTAACAAGTTTAAGAACCGGCTAGTAAACATCATGCCATATGAGTCCACACGGGTTTGCCTGCAGCCAATCCGAGGGGTTGAGGGCTCTGATTACATCAATGCCAGCTTCATCGATGGGTACAGGTACTACAATTTTCCACTTGTAAAGCTTGCCATTTTCTTATTTATGCCATACCAACTGCTCAGTTATCATCTGTAACCTTCAATGTGTCTTTCCTCTTATAATTTTTTTTTAACCTTGGCTCATCTCAAAGTAGTTTATAGCCAAAGAATCACTTGTTGAGTGTAGCCACAATTGTAAGGAATTGCAGCAGCCAGTTGTGGCCGGTCCCAATAATATCAATAAAATGAATAATCAGTTTATCAAACTTGGCCAGGATACTGTAGGAACTCCCTTGCTCTTTGAATAACACTAAAAGAACCTCTGTGTTCACCTGAGAGAGCAAATGGGGTCTTTGTTTAATGTCCCTTCTGAAAGTTGGCACTTTCATCATTGCAATCTTTCTTCAGTGTTGCATGGGTATCAATCCAGTATCTGTGCTCAAGTTTCAAGACATGTAGATCATTTTATTTTCTCAAAGATAATAGCAGAGGATACTGGAGATATTTTTCAAGTCTTAGTGTCAAGATATGCCCATACTAGGCAAATAAAGCAAAGATCTTCAATAAATGCCTGAACTGACTCAGTTTAAGGATTGGAAAAAGTGTGCATGATGTAAAAACTGTATAGCTACTGTCAGATGTATTCTGCTTCTTTGCAAACAGAATAATAGTGTTGACCCAACACCGTTATATCACTAGAGCACTACAGCAATTCACTTTTAGAACATAGAACAGTACTAACACAGTACAGGCCCTTCGGCCCACGATGTTGTGCCGAACTTTTACCCGAAACCTAAGGTCTATCTAACCTCCACTGCTACCTTATACTATTATCCATACGCCTATCTAATAGCTGCTTAAATGCCCCTAATGAGGCCAACTGCACTACTCCCTCCGGCAATGCATTCCACACCCCTCACACACTCTGAGTAAAGAACCACCTCTGATGTCTGCCCTGTATCTACCTCCACTCACTTTAAAACTATGTCCCCCTGTAATGGCTACCTCCACCGTAGGAAAAAGTCTCTGGCTGTCCAGTCTATCTATGCCTCTGATCATTTTGTACACTTCTGTCAAGTGACCTCTCATCCTTTGCCAAAAGAGAAAAGCCCTAGCTCTCTCAACCTTTCCTTGTAAGACCTTCCCTCCATTCCAGGCAACATCCTGGTAAATCTCCTCTGTACCTTTTCCAATGCTTCCACATCTTTCCTGTAATGAGGTGACCAGAACTAGACACAATACTCCAGATGTGGCCAAACCAGGCTTTTGTTGAGCTGGAGCATAACTTCACAGCTCTTGAACACAATCCCTCTCTTAATGAAAGCTAACACACCATACACCTTCTTATTTGCAATATATAAGCATTCATGCTGCTTCATAAGCTAGTATCCATACATTGAATTGGGCAGCAAAAGATTTTAGAAATTTACAAGGCTTGTATTGTAAATCTACGGGTAAATACAGTCATCATGTGCACCTCTCCCTGTCCAAATGGGGAAGAACTCAGTTTTTTTTTAATCAATCTGTTCAGATGTGTGACGATACAACCCCAGATCAGGTGGGACTTAAACCAGACATTCAGACTCAAACGTAGGGACACTGCATCACAATACCTCCCACAAGTACAGTCAGTACAGTTGACAGGACTTGAACTTGCATTGAGAAACAGCAGTTTCCAGTTCATTGCCTTACCCATTCAGCCGTGGCCCTTGAAACTTGGTAAATGTCTATTGTACAGGACTGCTGTGCGCAACAACCTTCTTTTGATAGTCTGTTAGTTATTTTAATCAACATTTCTGGACATGGGAGTATGGCACAGCTCCTGGGCAGGTGGGATTTAGATCTAGATTGTCTGGCCTAGAGGCCACCACAGTGCTACAAGAGCCTTAATACTCCTGGATATCTTAATCTATCTGTTTGGTTCAGCTGTTAGGAGGATGGTATTCAACTTCAAAAGGGTGTAGAGACCTTGTTGGAATTGTTGGATAAGTGACAGATGAAACTTAAATGCATTTTTTAAGCAGGAAGAACAGAAAGAGACAATACAAAATAAAAGATACAATTCTTAAGAGAATGCAAGAACTGAGAAACCTGGTTGTAAATAAGCATAAATTTTTGCAGTGAAAAAACTGATTGAAAGCACAGTTAATAAAGCAGGATCCTGAGCTTTATAAACAGTGCCGCACAAAAGCAAGGAAGCTATGACAAGCCTGTATTAGCCACTAGTTTGGCTTCAGTTGGAGTATTACATTTGGTTCTGGGCACCATTCTTAAAGTAAGATGTAAAGCATTGGAGAAGATGGACCCAGTTGACTCCGGAAATGAGGTTACACAGATAGTTTAGAGAAAAGGTTGAGAGAAAATTTGTTGCAAGTATTCAAAATTATGAGGCAGAGGATGAGAGAAACTTGTCTTACTGATGAAAGATCAAGAACCCAAGGTCACTTATTTAAAATAATTGGCAACAAAGCAATGGTGACACAAGAAAAAAACATTTTTATGCAATGAGCAATTAGGATGTGAATACACTGCCTGAGTGCGAAGTGAAGGCAGATATAATCATGGCTTTCAAAGGGGATTTGGATTATTAACTGAAGGGGAAACATTTGCAAAGTTAAAGAGAAAAGGGAAGTGACACTGGGTACATGCTCTTGCAGACGGCAAGCAGAGACATAACAGACCAAATAGCCATCTCCTGTGTTATAACTATTCAATGATTCTAGGTCATGCTTATAGGCCATGATTGTATATTTTCAACACTACTGAGACATGCATCAGAGTACATGAAAGGAAACATTCATCCAAGGACTATTTAATGCCGGGGAGATTGATAAAGGAAACTTGACAGCAGAGTTGTATATTGAATTCTTGCACTGTTTGACACTTACTTTTGTACCTGCTTTTGCAATTCTAACACTGCGGCAATACAGTTCTTTCCCAACCTAAACTAGATAAATTCTAGTCAACATCTATTTGAATTATTTACTAAAGTTGTACAGTTTGAGTTCCCAAAAACTAAATTAATCAGTTTAATATGAATTTTAGTATTTGTGTAACCTGAATGATACCTGAGACTTAGTCATATTTTTAGTGAAAATTGGGAATATTACAACACTATAATGATTTAGATTATTACCAAAACTTACCTAAAGTCAGGTTACAACCGTTTGAAGTCTGTAATATGTGGAACACATTAATTATGCACTGTTATCAGGAAGAAGGATTACTGCTGAGAGCGACTTTAGACAGCGAGGTATACCTATCATAGAGCGCTGGCTCCATCTAGTGAAGTAATGTGTGATTTTGTTTTTGATATTCCCACTGCACCACAAGATCTCTTAATAAAAATATCCTAGTCTAATTCCTGAGCAGGTACTCACACCTCCAACAAACCACCCAATTTGACTATGCCCCTCCCCATCCCACATTCCTAGATTCTATTACCCCTCCACCCAAACTGATTCAACTCTCCAAAAGCCAACCTATCCTACCAACCTAATATGACAACCCTCCCAACCACCTAATAGCTTTCTTGACCTCACCCAACCAACAACCCCAATGACCCAACCACTAACCCCAATCTAACCATCCATTTCCCTCATCACCTCACCCAGCTATTCAGCTCACTCATTAATTGCCTCCATTCATCTACCCACTACACTCACTCATACACAACCAACCCACCTGGTCTTACACTTACCCCACCCACATCACTATCTCATTCCCTACACCTGCCCAACTCGCTCAACTCCCCTTACTCACATACCCAACCACAAAAACCAAGCCTGCCCACTTACCTACATCATCCATTTACTCACCTATTCAAATCACCCAAATACTTAATTCACCCACCCTATGCACTAACAGTTAATGCACACTCAACTATCCATTTGCAAATATTTCAACTGAACATTCAAAATGACTATGCAGCACTTAGTACTGTAAAAGAGATATAAAACTTATTTTTCCATCTGCTGCCATCTGGTGGAGTTCTGATAAGTTAGAGACCTTTTTATAAGCGGACCAGCCACCTTGTGTGTCTTCAAACCAATGGAACAATCCAAAGACAACTGAAAAGCAATGTTCTGACCAATACAAGAATCATAAGGATTGCAGCAATCCATAAATAGAAACCCCCATTGAACTGCCTTCCCTAATTTTCATTTACCCATGCATATTTTTCCCCTGGTTTTTTGTCTGTGCCTGTGTCTGTAAGGAGGAATTTGGGGGATTATAGTTTTAATTAGTAATGTTATATGCTGATTATTTATAACTGTTTACCTGCAGCTTGCCTACAATATATAGTAATTCTTGATAAGTACTTGTCCTGTGCTATCAGCCTCGGTCCAAAGGTAAGGTGGATTGGGGAATTTTGTGTACTTATTTTAAAATCTTTGACAACTTGGACAGATACGTGAATAGGAAATGTTTGGATGTAAATGGACCAGGAGCAGGCAAGTGGGACCAATTTAGTTTGTACTGCGTTCAGCATGGACTAGTTGGACCAAAGGATCTGTTTCCGTGCTGTATGACTCTATCACTCCAACTGCAGGAATAGCAGGGCTAGATTTCCAGCATGTTAGCCCAGTGAGTCGTTATGTGTTCAAGTCATTTTCCAACAGCATTTGGTATCAAGAGAACACTAAATGATGGCAGGAAATGCAGCTTACAGTGGACAACATCAGTAGTGAGCTTCTCATAATCACCAAGTACCTCCCCCAGAGTCTTCATATTCCCTTTCTTCTTGTACTACCTCAGCAGCCATTTCCCACCCATCACTTCAATTTGGAAATCCATCGTAATGAACTCCTCACTGATGAACTCTCCTCCCTGGACTCTGAACCCCCACATTATTGTTTAATGATGCCCACACCGCTACTCCATTCTGCCTTCTAGAGGTCATGGTTGTGGTCACTGCCAATAACCCCACTCCCTGTATCTCACCATGTCTCCTGATGCTATTCTGCACAACTCCCCTATCACCTCATGTCCAACATCCCCCCATCACTAACCTTGTTCCCACCTCCATAAATTCTTCTGCTTTCCTCCCTAAGCCTTGATTTCCGCTATTCCTTTTGGCAGTGATCTCGCAACTGCCACTATAGACCCCCTCCTAGAACTCTCCTTAATAATCATTGAACAGACACCAAGGACTGTATTTACCCCAGAACTGACCAACTTTGACAAGATGTCCCAATACCAGACCCTAGCCCCTTTATAATTCCCAACTGATGAGGTATGATCTGGCTTGTTGTCATTTAATATATCTGAAAGAATGCTTGAGACCTAATGGAATGAAGCAATAAATGATAATATGTAGAGTTAACTATGTTTGAATTGGTTATACAAATATGAGGAGCTAGTAATCAGTGGGATATGAGTTCTATGGAGGGTGGCTAAGTTAAATACAGTTCTCACATGAAGTCTAGACATGAATTCCATTTAAATACAGTTATCTCTTCTAGTATAACATTGGTAGCAAAGGATGTTCGAGTCAAAAACAACATTTTGGAGTATGATTACACATCCCTATTTTCTGAAAATGAATCTTATGACCAGTGGAAGAATCAAGTTATATTGTGAAGCGGGTTACTTCTTTGCCAAAGAGGAAACAAGATATAATCTTAGTTTTTTTTACCATACAAAAGCAAAATAAGGAATAAGTTGTATTGTAAGATTACAGAAATTTCATCTGGAAATTCCCCAATTAGTGCTGGCAATTAAGCTGTAGGACTGTGCCAAAATGTAGTATAGACCTCTTGTATAGACCAATGTTAAATTTGCAGATAAATATACACTACTGAAACAAAAGTCAGAAGCACTGAAAAGATTCATAGGAAAAACCTTATGAGACCTATTGGAGTAGAAGTAGCCATTAAACCAACCAACACCATTCAGTGAGGTCATGGGTGATCTGATAATCTTCAACTCCACTTTTCTGCCTTTTCCCTAGAACTCTTGATTCTGTAACTAATTAAAAATCTGTCCCTTGAATGCACTTAAAGACCCAGTCTCACCCACCCTGTCTGCAGTGAAGACTTTCACAACTTCCTTCTGGGAGAAGAAATTCCTCCTCAGCTTTTTTAAATATATGACTCTTTATTCAGAGATTATGCCCTCTAGTCATCAGCTCTATTACAAAGGGAAACAACCTTTCCTCATTACCCTGCCAAGTCCCCCAAAAATCTTGTATGTTCCAATAAGGTTGCCTTTCAATCTTATTCCTTCCCAATAGCATTCATGGTGCAAAGGGGGCAATTGATGATAACGACAGAAAATGCAGGACACAATGTTAAAAAAATTAGCGAGACCACATGAGTACAAGTTGCTGGCTACAGTACACAAGGAAAATTGTTACTAATATAAATAGGACCAGAAATGCTATTGATAATTTCAAAAAGCAAAGGAAATTTGAGATGTACAATAAGCAAATGAAGCCATGAAATGCTCAAAATATTTTAAGCTATCTCTATGTCTTGAACTCTCCTAAACACCATAATATGAAACCAAACATCAAACTGAGGATTTGGAGTAAGAAGAAGATACAGATCAAACAGTGGGCTTTGAATTAGTTGCAAGTATTTTCAGCTCGGTGATTAATGTATTGGTAGAAGAGTCTTTCAGTTATGCAGCCTGGAGCTGTGGATATATCTCTCCTATGTACAGAATAAATGAGCTAAAATACTGCACAGATTCTCTGAGTAAAATGGATTGGAAAAACATTAAGGGATTTAAGAGTTACACCACTTTCAGATTTAGGGATGATACCATAATAAGAGGCATGTCAATTGCTTGTAGAAAAGCTGGAATCAGCCCTTTCATTAACACAAGTGTAGAGTCCAGTGAAATACCCTCGTTATTAAGTAGACCGTCAATGAAGAAAGCAGAGATGAAACTGGATATGCAAAAAACAAGGCCATTGTCTTTGGAAAATCTGTGAACTTACAATTTAAACAATTGGGATGTTATTCTATTCAATGGGACACAGCCTCTCTACTAAAGAATTTTTTAAAATGTTATTGAATCAGTGGGCAGAAATTTAGAAGACAAGTCAATTTTGTTAAAATTACAAATGCAACTTGCTCATTTATTTTTTAAAAGGTTAAAACTTCTAGTAAAAGGTGCATGAATAAGAAATAGGGTATACGACAGACTCAGAAGAAATTTGATAGATGTGAGATTTATAAGAATCATCAAAAAACATCACAACTTACAGCAAAAGGTTTCAATGCAGTAGTGTCCATGGATTTAAAAATGTGATAAATAAAAAAAATTTCACCTTACATTTTGTAGATTTGTAAATCAAATTTTGTCAGTCAACACAAATATGTAGTAAAAATTACAGGAAATTCTGGAGAAGGGGATTGGGATCAGACCTAGACTATGAGCAAAATTCTTTACAGATGATGGCAGGAATTTGCTAATGATGACTTCAGAAATATAAGTGTGAATACAAATATAATAGTTAGGAATACAGCATCAGAAAGCAATCTTAGCATGGCTGTGTGAAAGGAATCATGCAGTAATATAAAAATTTGTTACAAAATTTTGGCAGATCTGCACTACCAATGGCTGTATATACTAAGAATTTGTTGGTGGTAGTCCGTATAGAAATCCTCATGTTCCATTAGTTAATAAAACATCAGCACTTAGTTTGGAGCTACAGTTAGTTCTAGATTTTGCACAGCATTTGAATGTACTGCATGCAGGCAGAAAAGCTTTTGTTAAAGCTGAAGTCTCAGAAAATATTAAGCAAGCATTAAGGTACAAGGTAAGACTGTCAAAAGGCCACTGTGTGGATGACATGTTGGTCAGTGGTTAGCACTGTTGTTTCACAGCACCAGGGACCTGGATTCAATTCCACCCTCAGGAAATTGTCTGTGTGGATTTTGCAGATTCTCCTGTGTCTGCGTGGTTATTTTCCAGGTGCTCTAGTTTCCTCCCACAGTCCAAAGATGTGCAGGTTAGGTGGATTGGCCATGCTAAAGTGTCCATTGTGTGCAGGCTTGTCAGATTAGCAGTGAGAAATGCAGGGTTACAGGGATAGGGTAGACAGGGTGGGTCTGGGTGGTATGCTCTTCAGAGGGCTGTTATGGACTCGATAAGCCCGATGACCTGCTTGCGCTGTCTAAGGATTCTGTGATTCTATGCCATGCAGTACTTGGATCATAATGGGCAGCTTTCAGGTCTGCAGTCAGACATGTCCCTTAATGATCAGCATCCCAAGCTGATAACTGACCGTTGCTAAGCTCCTAGACTGCATGTGAACGGTGCCCCTGACTGACGGTCCTAAGAATCTCTGAATGACAGCAGCAACCCCTCATTGATTGGCCCAAAAACTGGCCTGTATCCAGATTCCAACGTGGTCATTTGGATGAATATATGTGTAGTGTGTTTACATGCAGGCAGATGGAACATGCTGTAGTTGTTAAACTGGCATCTTGGTGTGCTGTACATCAAGTTGCTCCTGATGCCCAGACAGATTCTTACTGACAAACATCATTTACAGCTTGACTGAGTGCCTATGCGAAAGAGCTTGACTTTAACTCAACACTCGCTCTAATTGGCATGGCAGGCAAGATGAGGGAAGGCATAGATGCTGCAAACATGTAGGTAGGTGTTAAGAGAGCGGGCAAGCAGCCTTGAGATGCAACCGTGCAATCCATGAATGATTGTTCAAATGTGCAGAGTGTCCTCTCTGCAGCCTTTCAGTGCTAGTTTCTAGTGCACCCTGCAACATAATTTTGTACATCCTACAAGTCTATGAAACAGGTATCATGATGTTCGTTAAAGTTGGCAAGTGTCGGATGCCAACGTCAATGAAGAATACATGCTTGAAGCTGGTGCCCATGAACTGTTTGCAGCCAGCGGCGAACTGACGTCGCTGTGTCCCTGCTGTGATTTCCATGCCAAGGTTTCTCAATACACAGCTTGTTTGGCATATTTAATAAGACAGGAAGCTGAATATTAATGAAGTGAGTTGTGATATTAATGAGGTACTGAACAAGCTATAATAGCCCAGTATTGGCAATAGGGTTAACTTTAAGGGTTAACCCTAATCCTAGAACTAACCCTAACCTTATTGCTCATTACTGCCTAGTGAGAAACACACCTCACCAGTCAGCAGAAGCATAAAAGATCACAGCTAGATGCTCCCAACATCGATATCAACCTTGCTGGACATCTCATACAATTCTGCCACAAATCCCACTGTAGACAAAGTTGCTATGAGACTCCACCCAATGGAGAGATTGTTGAGTGAATACAGCAGTGCTTGTTTGGATGAAAGGATAGTATACCGTTGTACACAGAAAAAAAAGAGAATGACCTATGTGTTGTTGCACTTTTCATGACCACCAGATACCAAAATTATGAATGTTACAACTGCAGTTGGACTGATGTATTTAAAAATAAATATCATTGATTGAAAAGTGTAGAATGGTTGTTAGTGTCGGTATATCAACACATACTTAACAGTAGATACAGTTCACAGTTTCTAATCTAAGACTTTGTTCTTGGAAGGGTTATTTTAAGATAGTCACTCAGAGAAGATTTTGTTTCAAGAGGACAAAGAAAACTTATTGTGTGAATAGTTATTTTCTATTAATTCTTTTACGCTGAGACAGTATTTAAAGGAACAATAGCCAAAAAAAACTCAACAAAAGTATATCATTTTAATGGCCTTGTTAGTTGGGTCCTGTAGTAAGCAGCTGTAACCTGAGGTTCAAGCTCTGATCACTTGCGTGAAAATGTTTCTTGAAACTCATTTCTAAGTTCAACAGTTTTCTTCATCAGATCTCTTTTCAATGAAGAAAAACATAATATTAAAGAGATAGTAGGAACTGCAGATGCTGGAGAATCTGAGATAACAAGGTGCAGAGCTGGATGAACACACCAGGCTAAGCAGCATCAGAGGAGCAGGAAGGCTGACATTTTGGGCCTAGACCCCTCTTCAGAAGGTTCTAGGCCCGAAACATCAGCTTTCCTGCTCCTCTAATGCTGCTTGACCTGCTGTGTTCATCCAGCTCTGCACCCTGTTTTAACATAATATTAAAGCTCCTTTCTGCATCTTATAACTGACATTGTCCTGTCATACAGATATCAACCAGGAGCAGGATTAGGCCTTTCAAACCTACTAGCCTACTCTCTCAATAACATCATGGCTGAATGGTGTGACCCCATATTCCCTACTACGTTTGATAACTATTGACTGCTTCGTTAATCAAGAATAGTATTTGATGGTGAGATGTTGCTAGGTCATCATAGATCAGAGAATCCCTGCAGTGTGGAAACAGGCCTTTCAGCCCAACAAGTCCACACTGACCCTCGGAGCAACACACCCAGACCCATCCACTTATAACCCATCTAATCTACATGTTCCTGAACACTGTGGGCAATTTAGCATGGCCAATTCACCTGTGCACATCTTTGGACTTGGGGAGGAAACCAGAGCACCCAGGCGAAATCCACACAGATACAGAGAGAATGTACAAATTCCATACAGACAGTCACCTAAGGATCGAACTGAACCCAGGTTCCTGAAGCTATGAGGCAGCAATGCTAACCACTGAGCCACCGTGCCACTCTGCTATGAGATTATTCACCCAACAATCTCTAAATTGGGTAGATTGTCACAGGAGGTGCAGCCATCTGAAAGGGAAAGGAGCAGTTACCAGGGGAAGATATTTAACTGGGGAAAAGGAAACTATGATGCTATCAGGCAGGAGTTGGGAAGTACAGATTGGGAGCAATAGACATGTGGAGACTGTTTAAGGAGCAGTTGTTGCGAGTGATGCATAAATTTGTTCCTCTGAGACAGATAAGAAGGGATAAGATTAAGGAGCCTTGGATGACAGGAACAGAGGTGCTTCTAGTCAAAAAGAAAAAGGCAGCTTATGTAAGGTGGAGGAAGCAATGGTCTAGCACAGCTTTAGAGTATTACAGGCTTGCTCGGAAGGAGCTCAAAAGTGGACTGAGGAAGGCCAGAAGGGGGATCGAAAAAGGCTTGGCAGCAAAGATTAGGGAGAACCCGAAGGCATCTTACTCATACATGAGGAATAAGAATGATCAGGGAGAAGGTAGGGTCGATCGGGGTAGCGAAGGGAACTTGTGTGTGGAGTCTGAGCAGATAGGGGAAGCCCGAAATGAGTTTTTTGCTTCGGTTTTCACTAAGGAAAGGGACCTTGTTGTGAGTGAGAACTTTGAGGAGGAGGAAAACAGGCTTGAACAGATCGAGATTGAGGAAGTTGATGTGCTGGAAATTTTAGCGAACATTAAGATTGATAAGTCCCCAGGGCCAGACCAGATTTATCCTAGGTTGTTCCAGGAAGCGAGGTAGGAGGTTGCTAAGCCGCTGGCGAAGATCTTTGCTTCCTCACTCTCCACGGGAGTCGTACCGGAAGATTGGAGGGAGGCAAATATTGTTCCTCTTTTAAAGAAAGGGAATAGGGAAATCCCTGGAAATTACAGACCAGTCAGTCTTACGTCTGTGGTCAGCAAGGTTTTGGAAAGAATTCTGAGGGACAGGATTTATGACTATTTGGAAAAGCATAGCGTGATTAAAGGGAGTCAGCATGGCTTTGTGAGGGGCAGGTCATGCCTCACAAATCTTATTGCGTTCTTTGAGGAGGTCACGAGACGGGTTGCTGAGGGTGGAGCAGTGTATGTGGTGTACGTGGACTTCAGCAAGGCATTTGATAAGGTTCCCCACGGCAGGCTCATTCATAAAGTCAGAAGGAATGGGATACAGGGTGATTTGGCTGTCTGGATTCAGAATTGGTTGGCTGACAGGAGGCAGAGAGTGGTTGTAGATGGTAAGTATTCTGCCTGGAGGTCAGTGCTGCGTGGTAACCCGCAGGGCTCTGTTCGTGGGCCTCTGCTCTTTGTAGTTTTTATAAATGACTTGGATGAGGAGGTTATGGGGTGGGTTAGTATGTTTGCTGATGACACAAAGGTTAGAGGTGCCGTTGATAGTATCAAGGGCTATTGCAGGCTTCAGCGAGACATTGACAGTATGCAGACCTGGGCTGAGAAATGGCAGATGGAGTTCAACCATGGAGATAAATGCGAGGTGATGCATTTTGGAAGGTCAAACTAAAATGCTGAATATTGGATTAAAGGCAGGATTCTCGGCAGTGTGGAGGAACAGCGGGATCTTGGTGTTCAAGTGCATAGCTCCCTCAAAGTTGCCACCCAAGTGGATAAGTTTGTTAAGAAAGCAAGCGGTGTTTTGGTTTTCATTAACAGGGTGATCGAGTTTAAGAGCCGCGAGGTTTTGCTGCAGCTCTACAAAACCCTGGTGAGACCACACTTGGAATATTGTGTCCAGTTCTGGTCGCCCTATAAAGGAAAGATGTGGAGGCTTTGGAGAGGGTGCAAAGGAGGTTTACCAGGATGCTGCCTGGACTGGAGGGTTTGTTTTACGAGGAGAGGTTGACTGAGCTCAGACTTTTCTCTCTGGAGAGAAGGAGGAAGAGAGGTGACCTGATCGAGGTGTACAAGGTAATGAGAGGCATGGATAGAGTCGATAGCCAGAGACTTTCCCCAGGGCAGGATTGACTGCCATGAGGGGTCATAGTTTTAAGGTGTTAGGAGGAAGGTAGACAGGAGACATCAGAGGGAGGTTCTTCACCCAGAGAGTTGTTACCGCATTGAATAATTTGCCAGTGGTAGTCGTGGAAGTGGAGTCATTAGTGACATTTAAGCGACTGCTGGACATGCACATGGACAGCAGTGAATTGAGGGGAATGTAGGTTAGGTTATTTTGTTTTTGGATTAGGAACATTCCACGGCACAACATTGTGGGCTGAAGGGCCTGTACTGTGCTGTACTTTTCTATGTTCTATCTGCTCCGACTGAACAACAACTCCGATTTATGACTTAGCAATCACCCGCAGAGGAGCTGTGCAAGACAGTTCACTTGCTGTGATTGGGAATCTGCTCAGGCCTACCAAGATACTCACAAATACAATATTTTGTGTGCAGTATCTTTGATGACAAGGTGCTTTTAGATCCATTCTTTCAATCAATTTTGCCTTCACTTCAACTCTAATAACAATCCTAATTACTCAGAGTGGACCATTGATTGAAAGTTGATATAACCAAGTCAGTAAGCTTATAGAGGGATGATAGGTCACATCAGTCCCACGGAATGCAACTTTCAACGCACATAGCAAATCCAGGATACAGCTTGAGCCCTGAACAACCGTATGCAATAAATGTTAACTGCTACAGAACTTTTGAATTCATGTTTAGAGTTCAGAAGCTTCCTAATAGACCATTTTTGAGTAGTCCCTTGGTGAAGGCCCCCTTTCTGAATCTCATTCTGTGACTGTTATTCTGTTCTGAATACCAGTGAAAACAATGCAAAAGTACAGACAGAGCTAAGACCATGGTAGTTCATATGTGGAAAAGGATAGAGGAAAATCAAGAAAGCAAGAGTGGCAGGGGATATGTAGTGGAGATAGCAGGATTTCCATGGCTGCAACAGTGACTCCAGAATGTTATGTTGCCTCCCTGGTGCATCGGTGGGAATTAAGAGGAAAAGTGTCCACTTTCTGGAGTCATACCTGTCAAAAACGAAGACGGTCATGGTTGTTGGAGGACAGTCCTCTCGGCTCCAGGAAATGTCTAAGCTGTTTCTCAACGCACTGTCACGGCAAACCATCTCCAGTTACTTTATCAGAAAATTAAAAGTGCATATATTCACTGACAGTTGGACAATATTCACCATTCATGATGTTTCAGATGCTGAAACGGTCCACATCTAAATGCAACAAGACCTGGACAATATCCAGATTTAGGCTGGCACATAGTATCTAATATTTGATGGAGTGTTATTAGACAAATAGAAAGATGGTCAAGAAGACATATGGGATTCATAACTAGCCAATATCGAGGGTAAAAGAGTTGTGAAAGCACTAGACCACAGCATCAAAGTTTGCAGAAGCAATTTACAAGGATGTTGCTGCAGGAATAGGGAACTTAGGCCAAGAGGAAATAGTGAATAACTTTGCCTTGTTCTGTTTAGAACAGAGGAGACTGTGGGGAGCCTTAATGATTCAGAGTAATTGGTAGAGGGAAGTTGAAGAATTATTATTTCACCCAGATGGTAAGACAAAGATAAAGTCACAACAGTTTCAGATGACCACTGGGCTGCTCTCTCGTTACAGAGATGACTAGTGGTGATCTAACTTGAGGATCTTTATGCCATAAGTGAGGGATGAGGTTGAGAAGGTGGGGCCTATATGGTAACTTCTGCAGTGTGGAAGTTGAATCCCAGCTGTTGGCATCCCTCTGCATCACAACCAAACCTCCAGCCAACTGAGCTAACCAGCCCCTACCCAGATAGTTGTAGGGATCTTGAAATGACTGTCTGAAAGTTTCATGGAAACAGAAACCCTGAAACCTACTGATCAAGAGACCAAGAACAGGAAGCCGGTTCTTTTCAGGTATTCGTTTTAGGCTGTTGTGTTTTCTGCAGTTTTTTAAATTTATTTTGGTTGAATTCTGTAACTTCCATTGCATAAGTCATTTTAACTAGATATGAATGTCACCTTGACACCCTGTTTAGCAATCATTACATAGTATAATTTAAAAACTTACGTTTAATTATACATGTCAGCTAGTTCTCCTCTTTGTCACTGATGTTAAATGGCAGAACTAGTAATCCTAGTTAGTAGGGTATCATATGTATTTATCTTAAACTAATAAAGTTCAGTCTTGTTTGACTAATCTTTTGGACTTTTTGGGTAATTTTATTTGATCAGATTGGGGAAACTTTCACCTTATATTCTTTAAATTACGTTGTAAATAAATCCAGATCTTCAGAAAAAATCTGAAAATTTTTCAATTACTATATGCAAATCTTTTCCAATCATAAAAAGCTTTACATTAAAGTTTCCTTTTATTGCTTCATTCATCTTAGTTAGATTATTTTACAAGTTAATGTCTAGACCATTACATTCTCGTCTCCTGTGGGCAAAGTCAGACCACGTGCTGGAAGGAGTAAATTCCTCACTCATCCATCTACCTTAACAACTGCAGTTTTTTGCTTGCTCAGACACTTCTGATTAGTTGGTTTAAGAGTGAATCTGTTGATGGGTTTATTGAGTGGGCATTCATGAGTACATTCAGCATCCAAATATTTTATAACAGCTGATACAATGCAGACAGGTGAAGACCGCAAGTTTGATAGAACAGCTTCATCGAACACAAATCAATCCAAAAGAAATGGAAGAGGGTAACATGCAGGACAAACTGCATTTAGGGGGAATGGCAATGGAGCTATGAAATGGGGGGTGAGATAGCATGAGGGGGAAGGGATGGTTTAAGCGGAAGGTTGGGATGAAGGATGATGTGACGAAAGGAATGGTTTGTGCGTGGCATAAAAGGGAAAGCATAGGGAGGATAGAAAGGCAAGGGGTGGGGGATTTAAATAAAGTGCCAGTAAAGTTATTAATTTCACCAGAAATGTGCACACTCTGCTAGTTTTTAAATAACACCTGGGATGAAGAAATATGTGTTTTTAAATCTACCTATGTTTCCTCGATGAACAGGCAACAGAAGGCTTATATTGCTACACAGGGACCGCTGGCAGAGACCACAGAAGATTTCTGGCGTATGCTATGGGAGCACAATTCCACAATTGTAGTAATGCTCACAAAACTGAGGGAGATGGGTCGAGTAAGTAACAATTTACCTTTGGGCTCCCAACTGCACAATAAAACTATCTACAATGAAAATCATTCACTGCTTACTAGCGAAGATACTTTGTTTCTAATCATGTGAATAGTAGTATAAGTCTCAGGATTGAACTTGACAATAACTTTTTTTTGGGTGGGGGTGGTGAAGAAAGAAAACAAAAATATAGTATTAAAATTTAGAGCCATCTGACACTAAATGTGTGTGGCCAAATTGTAACACTTCTTTGAACAAGAATGAGTCATACAGATCGACAGCACAGAGAAGGGCCTTTTGGCCCACTATATAAGCGCAGATCAAAAACAACTACCCAACTCTGCTAATCCCATTTTTCAGCTGTTAGTCCATTAGCTGAGAATGCCTTGGCATTGAAAGTGCATATCTAAATTATTCTGAAATGAGGGTTTCAGCCTCTATAACCCTTGCAGGCAGTGAGTTCCAGATTCCCATCACCGTCTGGGTGAAAAGGGTTTTTCCTCATGTCTCCTCTAAGACTTCTGTCCCTAAGCATAAATCTATACCCCCTGGTCACTGACCCCTCCATCAAGGAGAAAAATTTCTTCCTGTCTACCCTATCTCTGCCCCTAATAATTTTATATATCTTCCTCATGTCTCCTCTCAATCTTCTTTGCCCTGTGGATAGCAAACCCAGTCAGTCTAATTTCCCTTTATAATGGAACCTCTCCAGCACAGGCAACAACCTGGTAAATCTCCTCTGTACCTTCCCCAATGCTATTACATCCCTCCTTTAATGTGGATTCTAGAACTGCACACAGTACACTAACTGTGGCCTAACCAACACTTTATATAATTCCAGCAAAACCTCCCTGCTCTTAAACTCTATGCCTCGGGTAATAAAAGCAAGTGTACCATGTGCCTCCTTAGCCACAGTTCCTGTATCCTGATACCTTAAGGGTCAAGTGGACCGTAGATACCAGTGCACTTCTAATCTTATTGTGCAAGAGATGAAATTGAACCAGCTTTGGGAGCAATAAATTGTGTGGTGTCACCTATTTAGAGATTAAACAAAACCTGAAAATGCTTGAAAAACTCAACAGATTTGACAATATTGGTGGATAGAGAAACAGAGTTAACAGAGTCTAATTACACTTTGATTGGTTCTAAAGAAGGGGAGAACTCAAGAACTTCCAGCATCCACAATATTTTGCTTTTATTTTACTGTTTAGAGCATATATATGTTATGCTGAATGATGCTGATTCATTCTTTCGTTTTCATCAGGAAAAGTGCCACCAGTACTGGCCAGCAGAACGCTCTGCTCGGTATCAGTATTTTGTGGTAGATCCAATGGCTGAATACAGTATGCCACAGTATATTCTGCGGGAGTTCAAAGTAACAGATGCCAGGGTAAGTGTAAAATATGAGTCATATCAATACTCCTTAATGTTCTTACTGTGTACAGACCTCTAACAATGTGATCCACTGCGATGAATATGTAATGTAAAGTATTAATTTAGAACGTCATTGGCTAGATTTTATATATATCTTGAGTGAGAAAGAGTATTTCCAAGAGAGTAAGACAAGATGGAGAGAAAGATGGGATTAAGTGGAAATGCAAGAGAGAAGAAAGGAATAAATATTTCAGTTGAACTGAGAGGCAAGGATTGCTGTGAAACCTCATGCGATGGCTCCTGAATGCGGACTAAAAGTAGCGATGGGGAGAGACTTGCCTCAACTTAGGGCCAGTTGCACAGCTGTTTAAATTTGCCTGAACAATCCCACAATTTGGAGAGGAATGTAGACTTTTCATTTAATTTGAGAAAATTGCAGAAGAAATTAAATGGCTGATTTGATTTAATTTAATTTTATTTTTTATTATTATGTGTACCGAGATGCAGTGAAATGTATTGTTTTGCATGCTAACTGGACAAATTATTACCTATGTAAGTATATCACTGTACTAGAACAGAATGCAGAATACAGTGTTCCAGTTAGAGGAGGTGCAGAGAAAAATCAACTCTTAATATATGAGACGTCTGTTCATAAGACTGATAAGTGGGGAAGAAGCTTTTCTTAAATCTGTTGGTACATGGTTTCAAACTTCTGTATCTTCTGCTCAGTGGAACAGGGGGGAAGAGAATATAACCAGGGTGGGAGGGATCTTTGATTATGTTGTCTACTCTACCAAGGCAGCAGGAAGTGTAGATGGAGTCGATGGAAGGAAGGCTGGTTTTCATGCTGGACGGGGCTGCTTTCACAACTCTGTAATTTGTTGCAGTCTCAGGGAGAGTTGTTACCATACCAAGTTGTGATGCATCTCGATAGGATGCCTTCTATGGTGCATCAATAAAAATTTGTATGACCCGTTGTGGACATGCCGAATTTCCTTAGTCTTTTAAGGAAGTAGAGATGTTGGTGTGCTTTCTTGACAGTAGCATTGACCTAGATGGACCAAGACAGGTTGTTGGTGATATCTACACCTAGGAACTTGAAGCTCTTAACCACCTCCACCTCAGCACCATTGATACAGATAGGGGCATGTCCTCACTCTGCTTCCTGAAGTCAAAAACCAGCTCTTTCATTTTGCTGACATTGAGAGAGAGATTGTTGTATTTACACCATCTCCTGTACTCTATCTCCTCATTGTTTGAGATCCAACCCACGATGGTGTCATCAGTAAATTAGTAAATGGAGTTAAATCTGAATTTGGCCACACAGCATGTAAGGAGTAAAGTAAAGGGCTGAATACGATGCCTTGTAGGACATTGTTTTTTAAGATTATTATGGAAGAGGTATTGTCACCTATCCTTACTGACTTTCTGGGTCAGGAAGTCAAAGGTCTAGTTCCAGAAGAGGGTGCACAGTCCTAGGGCATGAAATTTGGAGATGCGTTTTGTTGTGAATTATGGTTTCGAAGGCAGAACTTAAGTCAATAAATAGGAGTCTGACCTAGGTATTCTTGTTATTCAGATGTGCCAGGGATGACTGTAGAGCCAGGAAGATGGCATCTGCCATAGACCTATTGTGATGGTAGGCAACTTGTAGTGGAACAAGGCAATCTGGGAGGCTGGAGTTGATGTGTGCCATTTGTTGCAAAGTAGGGTAGAGTACTTGTGTGTTGGGAGGCAGGAAGTTAGAATTTGGTGTTTGTAAAATGTTAGGGGTGAAAATATTGTGTGGTTCCTTTAAAAGATGATACTTTTTTTCTATACTTAGAGATTTAAAAAAAATTGTCTGTGAGCAGCTCGAAAGTCTGCAAATAGAGAGAGCGCCTGAACTGAAATATTTGTATCAAAAGGCTGTGAGAAAGGCCAAGCAGCAGTTTTGTTTTGTTGTCAAGACAACATGTTTTGAATTTAGCCAATCAATTTGAACCAGGCATTTAGATAACAAAAACCCAATTAATTTTAAATCTGATGGTTTTGACAACATAGGATCCAGGCCCATTGTGAGAAATATTGATAGGTCATCCAGGATATAAAAGAAGGGTCAGTTGGGCAAAGACAGGAGAACTAACTGCCATCTGCCAGAGTTAACAGCTCTCATGAGAGAATCGCTGGCTTTCACAAGTTCTCCTAGTAATGAACATAGAACATAGAACATAGAACATAACAGCACAGTGCAGGCCCTTTAGCCCTCAATGTTGTGCCGACCTGTCAAACCGATCTCAAGCCCATCTAACCTACACTATTCCATGTACGTCCATATGCTTATCCAGTGACGACTTAAATGTACCCAAAGTTGGTGATTCTACTACCGTTGCAGGCAAAGCGTTCCATTCCCTTACTACTCTGAGTGAAGAAACTACCTCTGACATCTGTCCTATATCTTTCATCCCTCAATTTAAAGCTATGTCCCCTCGTGCTCGCCGTCACCATCCTAGTAAAAAGGCTCTCCCTATCCACCCTATCTAACCCTCTGATTATTTTATATGTTTCAATTGTCACCTCTCAACCTTCTTCTCTCTAACGAAAACAGCCTCAAGTCCCTCAGCCTTTCCTCATAAGACCTTCCCTCCATACCAGGCAACATCCTAGTAAATCTCCTCTGCACCCTTTCCAAAGCTTCCACATCCTTCTTATAATGCGGTGACCAGAACTGTACACAATACTCCAAGTGCGGCCGCACCAGAGTTTTGTATAGCTTCACCATAACTTCTTGGTTCCGGAACTCAATCCCTCTATTAATAAAAGCTAAGACACTGTATGCCTTCTTAACAGCCCTGTCAACCTGGGTGGCAACTTTCAAGGATCTGTGTACATGGACACCGAGATCTCTCTGCTCATCTACACTACTAAGAATCTTACCATTAGCCCTGTACTTTGCATTCCGGTTACTCCTACCAAAGTGCATCGCATCACACTTGTCTGCATTAAACTCCATTTGCCACCTCTCAGCCCAGCTCTGCAGCTTATCCATGTCTCTCTGCAACCTACAGCATCCTTCGTCACTATCCACAACTCCACCGACCTTAGTGTTTTCTGCAAATTTACTAACCCATCCTTCTACGCCCTCATCCAGGTCATTTATAAAAATGACAAACAGCAGTGGACCCAACACCGACCCTTGCGGTACACCACAAGTAACTGGTCTCCAGGATGAACATTTCCCATCAACTACCACCCTCTGTCTTCTTTCAGCAAGCCAATTTCTGATCCAAACTGCTATATCTCCCACAATCCCACTCCTCCGCATTTTTTACAATAGCCTACTGTGGGGAACCTTATCGAACGCCTTGTTGAAATCCATATACACCACATCAACCAGTTTACTCTCATCTACCTGTTTGGTCACCTTCTCAAAGAACTCAATAAGATTTGTGAAGCACGACCTTCCCTTCACAAAACCATGCTGACTATCCCTAATCAAATTATTATTTTCTAGGTGATTATAAATCCTATCCCTTATAACCTTTTCCAACACTTTACCAACAACTGAGGTAAGGCTCACTGGTCTATAATTACCAGGGTTGTCTCTATTCCCCTTCTTGAACAGGGGAACCACATTTGCTATCCTCCAGTCGTCTGGCACTATTCCTGTAGACAACGATGAGTTAAAGATCAATGCCAAAGGCTCGGCAATCTCCTCCCTGGCTTCCCAGAGGATCCGAGGATAAATCCCATCCGGCCCAGGGGACTTATCTATCTTCACCCTCTGTAGGATTTCTAATACCTCTTCCTTGTGAACCTCAATCCCACCTCGTCTAGTAGCCTGTATCTCAGTATTCTCCTCGACGACATTGTCGTTTTCTCAAGTGAATACTGTTGAAAAATATTCATTTAGTGCTTCCCCCATCTCCTCTGACTCCACACACAACTTCCCACTACTATCCTTGATTGAGCCTAATCTTACTTTTGTCATTCTTTTATTCCTTAAATACCTATAGAAAGCCTTAGGGTTTACCCTGATCCTATCCGCCAACAACTTCTCATGCCTCCTCCTGGCTCTTCTGAGCTCTCTCTTTAGGTCTTTCCTGGCTACCTCGTAGCCCTCAAGTGCCCTAACTCAGCCTTCACATCTCATCCTAACATAAGCCTTCTTCTTCCTCTTGACCAGAGATTCCACCTCCTTTGTAAACCACAGCTCCCGCACTCTACAGCTTCCTCCCTGCCTGAGAGGTGCATACTTATCTAGGACGCACAGGAGCTTTTCCTTGAATAAGCTCCACATTTCCAATGTGCCCATCCCCTGCAGTTTCCTTCCCCATCCTATGCTCCCTAAATCTTGCCTAATCTCATCGTAATTGCCTTTCCCCCAGCTATAACTCTTGCCCAGTGGTATACACCTATCCCTTTCCATCACTAAAGTAAACATAACAGAATTATGATCGCTATCACCAAAGTGCTCACCTACTTCCAAATTTAACACCTGGCCAGGCTCATTACCCAGTACCAAATCTAATGTGGCTTCGCCCCTTGTTGGCCTATCTACATACTGTGTCAGGAAGCCCTCTTGCATACACTGGACAAAAACTGACCATCTATAATACTCGAACTATAGCGTTCCCAGTCAATATTTGGAAAGGTGAAATCCCCCATGACAACTACCCTGTTTCTCTCACTCCTATCGAGAATCATCTTTGCTATCCTTTCCTCTATATCTCTGGAACTATTTGGAGGCCTATAGAAAACTCCCAACAGGGTGAGCTCTCCTTTCCTGTTTCTAAGCTCAGCCCATACTACCTCAGTTGACGAGTCCCCAAACATCCTTTCTGCAACTGTGACGAGTCCCTTAGAGAAAGTATCATCAAAAAACAGATTACCATTAGAACCTTGCTTCATTCGATATAGTTTGTAGTGAGAAGGGATTTATTCAGTTTGTGAATAGTTTAATTAATTTGATTGAAAATAGCAAGCTAGGTAGCACCTGGAGGACAGGAGAAGTTAACATTTTGGATATTACCCCTCTTCCTGAAGATGGATAATACCCAAAATGCTGACTTCTCCTTTCCTCCAGAAGCTGTCTAGCTTGTTGCGTTCTTCCAGCCTTCTGTTTGTCTACCTTGAAATCCAGCATCTGCCGTTTTTTTGTCTTTAATTAATTTGTTCACTGTAAGAGTTAGATAAATAAATTATTACTTGTTCATTGTAAAATGAGTGTCAGGGATTTGTTTTATTTAACCCTATCGCAGCTGTTCACCTTATACATTAATGATCTGGATGAAGGGACTGGGGGCATTCTGGGGAAGTTTGCCGATGATATGAAGATAAGTGGACAGGCAGGTAGTACTGAGGAGGTGGGGAGGCTGCAGAAAGATTTAGACAGTTTAGGAGAGTGGTCCAGGAAATGGCTGATGAAATTCAATGTGAGTAAATGTGAGGTTTTGCACTTTGGAAAAAAGAATGCAGGCGTGGACTATTTTCTAAATGGTGAGAAAATTCGCAAATCAGAAGTGCAAAGGGATCTGGGAGTGTTGGTCCAGGATTCTCTAAAGGTTAACTTGCAGATAGAGTCCGTAATTAAGAAAGCGAATGTAATGTTGTCGTTTACCTCAAGAGGGTTGGAATATAAAAGCAGCGATGTGCTTCTGAGGCTTCATAAGGCTCTAGTTAGGCCCCATTTAGAATACTGTGTCCAATTTTGGGCCCCACACCTCAGGAAGGACATACTAGCCCTGGAGCGTGTCCAGCGGAGATTCACACGGATGATCCCTGGAATGGTAGGTTTAACGTATGATGAACAGCTAAGGATCCCGGGATTGTACTCATTAGAGTTTAGAAGGTTGAGGGGAGACCTAATAGAAACTTACAAGATAATGTATGGTTTAGAAGGGGTGGACGCTAGGAAGTTGTTTCCGTTAGGCGGGGAGACTAGGACCCGTGGGCACAGCCTTAAAATTAGAGGGGGTAAATTTAAAACTGCAATGAGACGACATTTCTTCAGCCAGAGAGTGGTGGGCTTGTGGAATTCATTGCCACGGAGTGCAGTGGAGGCCGGGACGTTGGATGCCTTCAAGGCAGAGATCGACAAATTCTTGATCTCAAAAGGAATCAAGGGCTACGGGAAGAGTACAGGGAAGTGGTGTTGACATGCCCATCAGCCATGATTTAAATGGCGGAGTGGACTTGATGGGCTGAATGGCCTTGCTTCTACTCCTATGTCTTATGGTCTTACGGTCTTAACCACTATAAGTTGCTGAAACGCAGGTTATGCCACTGTTCACAGTTCTGTTACAGATTATAGAGCAGGGTGCTCCTCTTTGGGTGTTTCAGTTTTAGTTCTCAGAGGGGAGGATCGATCTATGCTTTATAACACATTACTAACCCCACAAAGCACTTCATAATGATGGATGTCAGAGCTACCGGGCAGTATTCATTAAGGCATATTGCCTAATTTTCCTTTGGCATCAGGATGACAGTGATCTTCTTGAAGCAGGTGGGAACCTCACATCATTGTAAGGGGAGGTTAAAGATATATGCAAATATTCTGCCAGCTGGACCACACATGATCTGAGTCCTCAGCCGGGCATTCCATCCAGGCCAGTCTCTTTCCAGGGTTCACCCTCAAGAAGACAAATTTGGTATCTGCAATGGTGACTGTGGGTGTGGGTGCACCTGAGGCTGTTGGGGCAGGTGACATTGTTTCACTGACCTTCCATTTAAAGTGAGCATTGAGCTCACTGGGGAGGAATGCATTGTTGTCAGCAATTCCACTCGACTTTGCTTTGTAGCCTGTTGTATCATGTAAACCTTACCACAGTTGACAAGTGTGCGTCTGGTTTGTCTGAAACTCTAGTTTTATCTGGTTTTGTCGCTGGGCATCCCTGGTGGCTTTGCAAAGATTGTACCTAGCTTTCCTGAATAGGTCAGCGTCACCTGACTTGAATGCCTCAGACCTGGACTTCAGTAGGGATTGGATCTTCCAGCTCATTTGTTGTTTCCATTTGGGGAACACTCGGTTTAACTTCTTTTGGCATGCAGCTTTCAGCACACACTGATGAAGTCTGTGATGGCATACTCAGTTGGGTTGGCCACCGAGTTCTTGAATGTGGACCAGTCCACCAACTCCAGGTACTCATGAGGGAGCTCATTAATTATCTCAGAACTGCACTGTATGACTTTCTGTATCAGATCCTTATGCTTCAGTTTTGGCTTGTAAGCTGGGAGGAGGACTGCCTTATGATCTGATTTACCAAAGCATGGGTGGGAAATGGAGTAGTAGGTGTCTTTAATGGTCCGAGGTGTTTGGGCCTCTGGTGGAACAGGAAACATGTTGGTTGTATCTTGGTAGCACACGCTTGAGGTTTGCCTGGTTGAAGTCACCTGCTACAATGAACAAGGCCTATAGGTATTTCTTCTCAAGCTCCTTTGTAGCGGTGTATGTTTCATCATGTCACTCTTGACTTGCGCATGGTATGGGATGTAAACTGCTGTCAGGATTGCCTACTGAAAATTGGATTCCGCTAATACACAACAGGTTAACCAGCAAAGCCCATGCAATTTAAGCCACACTTTTTGAGGAGACACTCACGGAATACGAGATGGCCAAAAAAATTGTCAGTGTTTATGAGCTGTGCTCGGAGCTTGTAGGCAGAAATCTCAAAATCTCCATATAGCCAAGCAAACTTTGATCAAGTTTGACAGTCACACACAAGTTATCTTAAACTGCTGGATGCCAGCAATTAAAGTTGAGACCATCTGTGAAAACGTCGGAGACATAGTACAGATAAAGAATTTAAAAAGTCACTCCATAGCTCCATAAATACACATGTGAAGGAACCAAAACATTTCCAAAGGCCACCAAGCAAATAGTTGGCTGACTACAGGCTTGTCAGTAAGTCTGTACTCAAAGCAAAAAACTTCTTCTATCACCCCCACAACCCCACAAAGGACGGAAGCTGGGAAAGTACAGGAATGGCTAAAAATACAATCTGGAGAAAAAGAAAGATGAGATGAAGTGTATGGAAGATCAGATCTGGACCGTAAAAGCAGCGAAAATCCATGGCAAGCAAGCGCCTCACAAAACATCATTTATAACCCAAGCGAATTGTAAGGATGTGTTTATGAATTGCATGGGAGACATTGGAGTTTGGAAAATGAACTTAATGATGAAATTAAACCCAACAATGAAGGAATGAGTGACAATTGGGCTTTGCTGTTTACCTAAACATCCTGTACGGAGTTAAACCAACGGATTAAGAATCAGTACTGATTTACGTTAATGCTGAGGTATGAATTCTGCTGATCCCATCTGCTTTTGTTAAGTTACACTCTCATGGCTTTGCTGATATGTATGCCAGAGTCTGAAGAAGGGTCCAGACCTGAAAAGTCAGCTTTCCTGCTCCTCTGATGCTACTTGGCCTGCTGTGTTCATCCAGCTCTACACCTTGTTATCTCAGATTCTCCAGCATTGGCAATTCCTACTATCTCATAAATGAGTTATCTTTACAATATGTAATAAGCAACTATTAAAAATTGATGGTGATTAGAACTTGAATTTTCAAAGTCGCCATTAGTATTCTGAAGGTTTCTTTTCTCCAATCGTGGAAATGTAATGGAGATGTGTTATCTGAAATATTAATTTAAAACATGCTTAGCCAGATTTATATATATCTCAAACTTTTCAAAAGAACTCTTTTCAAAGCAAAGGACATCGACTGACAATGGCATCTAAGTATGTTGTGTTTGCAAAAAACACAAGCTACTTAAATGGAGTCACTAAGCAACATTCCCTCTAAGCTCACTGACTTACGGTTCCAGACGTTGCTGCTACATACTGACCTAGGAGGTCAATGCAGTTGAAGAAAAAGTTAGAGGGGATGCTGTTGCTGAGTTTACAATGCTTTAACTGAGTGTCCTATGAACCAGTTTGTGGGTAAAAATTCTATTGGGTTTTGAACACAATCAGGGAGAAATTGCCGAGGGAAAAGAAGCTTGAGCCCTCCTTTTTCTCTGAGACCCCACTCATCGATTCTTGTGAGTTGAAAATGCACCAGAAAACCTCACCACGGCAAGCTGTCAAAGGAGAAGTTCATCTACACCACTGTCCCCAGAAAAAGAAATCAACCATTTAGAATTGATCCAGGAAGAAACCTCAGTGCCATGGCCTAAGCAGAAAGTTACTTTGGTTGCAGAGTAACATTTAGGGCAGTGTACATATTCCTTTTTTCTCAAGTTAACATTTTTTTGCCATAGTACATACAAAACTCTGCAGTGTCATATTTTCCCCCCATGCCTGGAGGAGTATTTTTTGTTATTTTTCAAGAAGCATAGTTGGACATAATTGCAATTTTTAAACAAATCTCAATAATTATTGCATCCTTGCTCAAGTGAAGTTATTTTTTGCAATAAATTAGCTTTTTACTTGTCAACTTAAGGAATCTGGTTGTCTTTGGTTCTAGTACTGTGCATCATACAGTCTAATATATAATTGGAAATTATCCACTCCGTTTTTAAATTCAAACAATGTTTATGTCGAGTGGAAGAATAGAACAATGATAGGAATCAGTTCACCCTTTCTAACTTTGTTGTAACATGGGCTTTCAGATTAAATTTCAGTATGCTTGTTGTGTTTGCTAAGTGAATGAATGGTAACTTCTAAAGTGTCACTGTGTCATGTATTTGCTGTGTGGAGTACAGAACCCATCACTCGGGTTGATGGATTTAAATTCAGTTTAAAAACATGTTATCAGTTATGGTGACCGCAGAGTTACTTTGGGCAATAGATGCAGGCCTTGATGGCAATACCTACATCCAATGAATTTTTAAAAAACCTGTTTTTGATTCCTTTATTGCACTGAGAATTCACACAATGGCTCCAAAAGCTAAAAGAGAATTGCAAGTTGTCTCATCTCTGTTCAGTCAAGAATCATGATCAAAGATGTTGTACATGTCACATCAATAATTTCAAGTCATGTGATGAATTTTTTTGATAATCATCAAATCTTTTTTATTGTTATCGACATTCAGTCAGCCAAGAATTTTTTGCTTTTATTTCAAATTTCCAGCATCAGGAATATTTTGATTTTTGTTTTATTACATAATTGTCAAAATTAATATACAATGATCAGAATATTTTATTCCCAACACAGGGTGAAAAATCAGTGTAAAACGTCAAGGTTTATGTGTTTCACTTTATTGTCTCAGTGATGTAACATCTTCAAATGTGAATTTTTACTGCCAACATTTTGTGGTCTGCAGCTCATTTACAAAAGGCATAAATGTTACTTACTGTTGAAATAGCTTAGTTGTATTCTTGGACCATGGAAACTTGCTTTACATTTGAAACTGGCATTGAGACCATAGTCGTGGTGCTGGTGGTATTATGAATAACTGGATTATCATGTAGCAAAATGATGGCCTCATAGTGATTCAACTTGTTTTCTTGAGGTTTGTACTGGAACCATAGAAAACCTACAGCATAAAAATAGGTCATTCAGTGCCAGTTATTCTGCCAGGCAAATAAACGAGTGCCTGCTCATGAGCACTGTAGCTGTAACCATGTAGCTTCAGCTGCAGATCCAAGCTCCTTTTGACTGAGTTGAGGGTTTCCATCTCAACAGCCAAGTTGAGTGGCACATTCCAGATCTCAGCACCCTCTAGGTGAAAATATTTTTTTTCTCATGTCCCCTATAATGTTTGTACCAGTCATCTTAAATCTGTACCACCTGGCAATAGACCTTGCATTTGGGAAGTAGGTCTTCCCTTTCCACTGCATCCATGCCCCTCATTATTTCATATGTCTCGAATTAAGTCACCACTCAGCCTCCTCTGTTCCTAACGAAAAACAACCTGTAAATCTGTTCTGTACTCTCTGTAGAGCAATTTTGTTCATCGTGTAATGTGACCAGATCAGTACTCAGAAATTCAGCTGTGGCCTGACCAATGTCTTACATAGCTCCAGCATTCCATTCCTACTCTTGCATTCAGTATCACACCCAGTCAAGGAAAGCATCTCATAATGCCTTCTTTACCACCTTTTTGATCTATCCTGCCATGTTTAGGAACCTATGCACATGCACTCCAAGGTCTGTCACTGTCTGTACCTCTCTCAACAACCTCCATTTATTGTGCATTCCTTTGCTTTATTTGTCTTAACCAAATGCATAACCTCAGACTTCTCTGGAAAGATTTCCATTTGCCACTTCCCCCCCTGCCAACTCAACCAAACCAGAGATATGATCTTGTACCTCTTCACTATCAACCACCCATCTTTGTGTTGTCTCTGTATTTCCCAAAGGTGCCTCCAAAAGCTACTATTTGAGTGTCTTGAAATTGTTTATTAGACTATACTCCTCCCTATTTGCTTCAGTTTTTTTACTATTTCCTTCTCTTGCAGACTCAGTGATGTGGAAGGACCACAATTTTTTTTGAATAAAAATAAATAAGAATGAAACTTTGTTGCAAATACTATGAGCATTTAGGTAAAGCGCCTTAATGCTAATGGTATTCTCAACAAAGATGAATTAACAGCACAAATCATCTTGAATGATTATGATGTGGTAGGCATCACAGAGACATGGTTGCAGGGAGTTCAGGACTGGCAGTTAAACATCCAAGGATTCTCCACTTATCGAAAAGACAGGGAGGTGGGCAGAGGGGGTGGGGTTGCCTTGTTAGTTAAGAATAAAATTAAACCTACGGCACTGAATGACAAAGGGTCAGAGGATGTGGAGTCTATGTGGGTGGAGTTGAGGATCCACAAAGGCAGAAAAACCATAATGGGAGTTATGTACAGACCTCCTAACAGAGATCAGGACCAGGGGCGCAAGATGCACCGGGAAATAGATAGGGCATATCAGAAAGGCAAGGTCACGGTGATCATGGGGGACTTCAATACACAGGTGGACTGGGTGAATAATGTTGCCGGTGGATCCAAAGAAAGGGAATTCATGGAATATTTGCAGGATGGCTTTTTGGGACAGCTTGTGATGGAGCCCATAAGGGAGCAGGCTATTCTGGACTTAGTGCTATGTGATGAGCCTAACTTTATAAAAGATCTTAAAATAAGGGAACGCTTAGGAGGCAGTGATCATAATATGATAGAGTTCAGTCTGCAGCTTGAAAGAGAGAAGGCAAAATCGGATGTAATGGTGTTACAGTTAAAAATGGAAATTACAGGGGCATGAGAGAGGAATTGACGAAAATTGACTGGAAGCAGAGCCTAGCGGAGAAGACAGTAGAGCAACAATGGCAGGAGTTTCTGGGTGTAATTGAGGACACAGTACAGAGGTTCATCCCAAAGAAAAGAAAGATTATTTAGGGTGGGATTAGACAGCCATGGCTGACAAAGGAAGTCAGGAAATGTATCAAAGAAAAAGAGACAGCCTATAAAGTGGCCAAGAGCACTGGGAAATCAGAAGATTGGGAAGGCTACAAAAACAAACAGAGGATAACAAAGAGAGAAGTAAAGAAGGAGAGGATCAAATATGAAGGTAGGCTAGCTAGTAATATTAGAAATGATAGTAAAAGTTTCTTTTAATACATAAGAAACAAACGATAGACAAAAGTAGACATTGGGCCGCTCCAAATTGATGCTGGAAGGCTAGTGATGGGAGATAAGGAAATAGCTGAAGAACTTAATAAGTACTTTGTGTCAGTCTTCACAGTGGAAGACATGAGTAATATGCCAACAATTAGGGAGAGTCAGGGGGCAGAGTTGAGTATGGTCGGCATTACAAAAGAGAAAGTGCTAGAAAAGCTAAAAAGTCTAAAAATTGACAAATTTCCTGGCCCCGATGGGCTACATCCTAGAGTTCTGAGGGAGGTGGCTGAGGAAATAGTGGAGGCTTTGGTCGTGATCTTTCAAAAGTCACTAGAGTCTGAGAAAGTCCCAGATGATTGGGAAATTGCTGTTGTAACCCCTTTGTTTAAGAAGGATGAAGGCAAAAGATAGAAAATTATAGGCCGATTAACCTAACCTCGGTTGTTGGTAAAATTCTAGAATCCATTGTTAAGGATGAGATTTCTAAATTCCTGGAAGCGCAGTGTCAGATTAGAACAAGTCAGCATGGATTTAGTAAGGGGAGGTTGTGACTGACAAACTTGTTAGAATTCTTTGAAGAGGTAATAAGCATGTTAGACCAGGGAAACCCAGTGGATGTTATCTATCTAGACTTCCAAAAGGCCTTTAAGGTGCCTCACGGGAGGCTGCTGAGCAAGTGAGGGCCCATGGTGTTCGAGGTGAGCTCTTTTTTGGAATGGCAACTGGTGACGAGTGGTGTCCCGCAGGGTTCAGTGTTGGGCCTGCAGCTGTTCACTTTATATATTAATGATCTGGATGAAGGGACTGGGGGGCATTCTGGCGAAGTTTGCCAATGATACGAAGATAGGTGAACAGGCAGGTAGTGGTGAGGAGGTGGGGAGGCTGCAGAAAGATTTAGACAGTTTAGGAGAGTGGTCCAGGAAATGGTTGATGAAATTCAACGTGAACAAATGTGAGGTTTTGCACTTTGGAAGAAAGAATACAGGCATGGATTATTTTCTAAATGGTGAGAAAATTCATAAAGCAGAAGTACAAAGGGATGTGGGAGTGTTGGTCCAGGATTCTCTAAAAGTTAACTTGCAGGTAGAGTCCGTAATTAAGAAAGCGATGTAATGTTGTCGTTTATCACAAGAGGGTTGGAATATAAAAGCAGTGATGTACTTCTGAGACTTTATAAAGCTCTAGTTAGGCCCCATTTAGAATACTGTGTCCAATTTTGGACCCCACACCTCAGGAAGGACTTACTGGCCCTGGAGCATGTCCAGCGGAGATTCACACAGATGATCCCTGGAGTGGTAGGTTTAACGTATGATGAACGGCTAAGGATCCTGGGATTGTACTCATTAGCGTTTAGAAGGTTGAGAGGAGATGTAATAGAAACTTACAAGATGATGTATGGCTTAGAAAGGGTGGACACTGGGAAATTGTTTCCGTTAGGCAGGGAAACTAGGACCAGTGGGCACAGCCTTAGAATTAGAGGGGGTAAATTTAAAATGGAAATGAGGAGACATTTCTTCAGCCAGAGAGTGGTGGGCTTGTGGAATTCATTGCCATGGAGTGCAGTAGAAGCTGGGACAGTAGATGCTTTCAAGGTAGAGATTGATAAATTCTTGATCTCACAAGGAATCAAGGGCTCTGGGGAGAGTGCGGGGAAGTGGAGTTGAAATGCCCATCAGCCATGATTTAAATGGCGGAGTGGACTCGATGGGCCAAATGGCCTTACTTCCACTCCTATGTCTTATGGTCTTATGGAAATGCATTTTTAGATCAGCAGCATTAGCTTTAATGATCTAAGAGACAACACATCTGTCTATCACTATAGATACTATATGATCCATGCATTTTGAAAGGAAAATATTTGCAGGGCCATGACAGAAGAATGTATGAGTAGTGGCACTAATTGGATAGCTCTTTTAAAAAGCCAGCATAGATAGAGATGATGGATCAAATTGCTTCTTTCTATACTTTTAGATTTTTTGATCTAACAAAATAGGCTACTCCTATGTAAATTAGATTGGGATCCTTAAAATGATCTGTTAAAGTAAGGTTTGCAGTCATGTGACAATACATTGTGGCAGACGGTTGTGGTTTTAACTGATTCCGAATTGCCCTTGAACACTTTTTATCCCTGTTTCTTTATCTTCATCACCATAGAAGTGTATCAGTAATTAAAGTAGCAATTAAATTCACTGTGGATTTTGCTGTACTCTTGTACATTAATGTGTGTCCTCTTGAGGGACATTCCTCTATTGTAAGAGCAAATTTCAATGAAAACGCCATTTAGGCAACATTAGTTTTCAAATGTACACTTTTAATTTCAAATGTAGGATGGTCAATCTCGAACAATCCGGCAGTTCCAATTCACTGATTGGCCTGAACAAGGAGTGCCAAAAACCGGAGAGGGATTCATTGATTTCATTGGTCAAGTACATAAGACTAAGGAACAGTTTGGACAGGATGGACCTATCACTGTGCACTGCAGGTAAGGATGAAAAAGCAGCCAGCACTTCTCATTATGGGGATGAAATTAGTTATAACTAAGCAAATTTTGTCTCTGACTGATCTCTTTTGTAAATGTATCACTGTTTATTTTCTGTTATTGATATCTAGCAGTCTGTTTGATCATTTTATAAGTCAATAGGAACACTGGTTCTTTCCCTAAGATTTTGTTTTTCTCAAGTAGTTTCAGACATGGCACTGTTACTTTGGGTTGATTGATTATGTATGAAGTGTATACTGAGTGATTAGGCATGGAAGAACGACAAGTTGGCTTGGAGGCTATGAGGGGCCATTGGGAATGGATGGGGTTGTGATTGAGCTGTGAGGAGTGACAACTAGAAGGCCACAAATATAACCAAATATCTAGAATGAAGCCCCAGAGATACGAGGCAGCTCTTTTAAACCTGCCCCACCTTAGCACCAATATTCCTTGTAAGCTGCAAGGCTGTGTGATTACAGCCAATGTGATATTGCACCATGCATGGCAATCGGCTTGTTGACATTTACTGACCTCAGGGATCCATGAATTAGAAGGAAAGATGCTTAACACTGAGCCACATGAAATCTGCTTCTGGGTGTGGTGAGCCTAGCTGTATCCTTCTTCACCACCCACCCTCAGTGGAGCAAAGTTCGTGCCATTTGAAGTACCTTCGACTGAACTGGGTCCTGCAAACCACATAATTTCACAGCTCAAGCGATCCTCCTCAGTCAAGAACAGCCAGATACACAGAGTTACTGCTCAAGAATTTAATTCAACAAAGCTATTAAATGTATAGTTACGCAAAAATCTGACAATGGTTTCTCCTGTCTAATAGCGCTGGTGTGGGACGAACTGGTGTGTTCATTACCCTGAGTATTGTGCTGGAACGGATGAGGTACGAGGGAGTTGTGGACATGTTTCAAACAGTGAAGACCTTACGAACACAACGGCCTGCCATGGTTCAAACAGAGGTGAGATAGTTAATCTTTTTTTCACTTAAGCTAGTTGAAATGTGCCATGTTAAATACATTAAAATAGCTTATAGCAATGTCAATGTGGTTTTTTTGTCTATTCATATTCTATCAATAAGACACTTAAATTATGTGTAGAAACCTTATTGGGGAGTCCAGTCCATCTGCAAGTTGTCAAAGCAGTGAAAAGTCTAGATTTCTGTGGTCATACATTTTGCTGTAGGCATTCGTTGGAATTTATATAGGATGAATCAGATAAACCTTGTCTTGGACAGTAATACAAAAAGTTCACCATCAGTTAGTCTTGTACTTTGTACAAAATGATTTCACCTGTTGGGTTATAGTGCTCTTTTAGTGACTTTTGCCTTTTGAATTGATACAGATGTTGACACAGTTGATATTTTAGCTGTACCATCAAACTTGTGACATCGTATTATTTGCTAAAACTTGTTGAACAGCTATTCTATTATCTGTAGATAGTGGTATCCTTATATTGAATAAGAATGTTTGCACAACTTGTAATTAGTTCATGAAATCCCTACAGTGCAGAGAGAAGCCATTTGGCTGAATAAGTTTGCACTGAACCTCCAAAGAGCACTCTACCTAGACCAGCAGTGACTTAGACAAGGTTGTAAGATTGGATATAACACAGGATGGGTAAGCTTTCTGGCTTGGTGCTTTAACAGCAATAAATCTAAGACTGTGCACTTGAGTATGTAATGTTTTGTCAGTCATTGCACCTGTATGCCCTGAAAGCATTGGTTTGTGCTTACTTTCTCACTGCATGTACAGTGAAGGGCACCTCAGGACCACCAAAACATGGCTGGTGAATGGCTGGGCTTCAACATTTTATTGGCAAGAAAACACAGGTTATCCCAACAGTGATAGGAACTTCTGCCTCTTGCAAATGGGGGAACAGGACAGATGGCATGTAACGTAGGACAGGGCATAGGAAATTAGTCAAGGTTGGGACAATAGCGAGAGAAAACGGATGAAAAGTTACACTGAAATAACAACAATCATCAGATGAAAGATAAGGCGCTCTTCCTTGAATATACTTTGAATTTTATCGGAACATTGCATGTCCAGGTGAGAGGGAGCAAGGCTGAGAATAAAAATGACAGGCGATTGGAAGCTCAGTCACATTTGTGACCTGAATAAATGGACGCATTCCACAAAGCGGTCAGTCAGTATGCTTTTAGCCTTCCCACTGGAAAGGAAACCACCTCATGGCAGTAAATATGGTAAAGTAAACGGAAAGAAATTTTACTTTGAAAGAGTGTTTGGTACTTGGGAATGAAAACAGAGGAGGTAGAATTTCAGGTATTACATTTCCTGCAGTTTCATGCAGAAGTGTTTTGGGAAAAGGAAGCGTAGTCGAATGAATGAGAAATGAACCAAGGTATCATTGGAGGAAATAGTTCCTTTGGAATGCTGAAAGGGAAAGCAATGGGAAGTTTTGTTTTATGGTGGCACTGTGCTGAAGGTGACTGAAATGATAGAGGATGATTATTAGATACAGAAGCTAGAGGGTCAGAAAGTAAGGACAAGTGGAAATCTCCAATGGTTCTAGAATGAAAGGACAGGTTTACAGCAGGAGCATAAATTAGAATGGAAACAGTTGACAGCCCTATCAGTCATAATGCACAGGGAGTGGAGTGCTCCACAGTTTGAAATAAAACAGAATGCAGATCAGAAGCACTCAAATGGAAGATTGCAACATCTAAACAGATGTAACAGAGATGAAGAAACAAGTAGAATGGAATAGAGTCCTTACTACAAGCAGGGCTTGCTTAAGTCTGGACAAGACTATGCGGGCATCATTGGGGTTAGAGTAAATATTGTTTGTAATTCTGTACCTAGAAATGGAGATGGATAAGTCAAGGAAAGAATCAGATGTTAACATGTTCAGGCAAAATCGGATAAAATTTGGAAGCTAAGTTGGTACAGTTTTCTAAATCAGGCAAGAGTATGAAATGGCACTGTTACAGTCATCAGTGTAATGGAGAAGGAGGTCAGAGAGGGACCATCAGCAGACTGGAAAAAGAATGTTGCACATAATCTGGAAAAAGGAAGCATTACTAGGACCCTTCTGTGTACCCATATAAACAGCCAAGTTGAGAAAGGTACTGGTGGACTGGTGGTGAACTCTATTCAAGGAAGAAGATTGAGCTTTTTCCATAGAATCTCTATGGTGTGCAAACAGGTCATTCAGCCCAACATGTCCTCACCAACTCTGGGTAGCATTCCACCCAGACTCACCCCCTATCCTATCCCTGCAACCCCCACGGCAAATCCACATAACCGACATATCCCTGGACACTATGGGCAATTTAGCATGGCCATTCCACCTAACTTGCACATCTTGGACTGAGAATGTGCAAACTCCGCATAGACAGTTGTCCAAGACGAGAATTGAAACTGGGTCCTTGGTGCTGTGTGGCAGCAATGCTTACCACTGAGCTGCCGTTGAGACTCCGAAGGAGGTAGGGATAAATTGGATAAAAGTTCCAGGAAACTGTTAAAATGATGGAAGACATCAGAAGAGTCACATGCAGATGGATAAAGATTGAATAAGAGCTGGGAAAGGATAGAGTCAAGATAGGAAGTAAGAAGTTCAGTGGGGCAGGAACAGGCTGAATTAATGGTTTTACAGGGCAATTCTGTTTGTGGATTTTGGGGGAAAAAGGTCAAAATAAGCATTTTGAGGTTGCAGAACTATGGTGTTTGTGACTGGAGAAAAGAGTGGATATGATCATCAAAAGCCCTGGAAACAGGTCCTGGCTTGAAGTTTGAGGCTAGGGCTATGGTCCAAAGATAGATGAAAGTGTTACAGAATTGATATTTGGCACTTGCTTGGTAAATTTTGGTATGCAGCCAACAACAGCACCACCCTTGCCAGATGATTCGATGATAATGTAGAAGTTGGATTTGAGACAAGCAACTCTGGGTACTTTAGCATATAATATAAAATAAAAATTTCTGGTAATATTGGAAGCATCCCCTCCCCTTCCCCCTTACACCAACACCAATGCCAAAGAACTTAGTAAACCTTGTCTTTTAAGATTTTCTGGCAAGGAACTTCTTACCATGTATAAATAAGCAAACCTTTCTTTGCTTAGAAATATCTTCTACTTTATTGGGGAGCAGAAATTGGTCATTTGAGTCTGTTTTTGATTGCTGTTCAGTGAAAGGTCACCTGTTGCATGTAACCAATGCCCACACTCTGTGTTAACAGATGTGTAGAAAGCAAGTAGAATAGTAAATGCAAAGAAATGTTATGAATCTTGAATAAGTGACAATGCTAATAATTTTTTTATGGAGTTTCAATGTATACTAAATTCTGGATTATTGGAAGATGTCCACAAAAGGTGTTTAATCTTATGTCATATAATATATCTTACAGGATTCTTCAAATCAGTTATTTTTATTTAATCAAAAAATGTTTACTGGGACAGGGACCCCCCCCAGCATGACAAATCAGGAGGATTGGCAATATTCTTGTCAGTGCTGCACTCTTGATCCTTCTGCCTCCGCAGAACAAATCTTCCATCACTTGTCCTGTCACTCACAGAGATGTTAAGGCGAGTTTCAGAATTTTGATCCAGTGACAGTGAAGGAATGGCAATAGCTTCCAAGTCAGAATAGTGTTTGAATTGGGGAGGAGCTTGCAGGTGATGTGTTCTCTCACATCTATTACCACTACTCTATCTAGGTGACAGACGGATCAGGTTTCAAAGTTGATTCCTAAGAAGCCTCAGTGGGTTACAACAGTGCAACATTGGTGTTGAAGGGTGTATGTGCAGGTAATGGATGGGATGCCAATAAAGTGGGCTGCTTTATCCCAGATGGGTCAAGCCTTTTCTGTGTGAAATAACTCCACAGAAGCTGGTATCTCATTACCAAGTCACCTTTTATTTACAAATGAACAGTTCTCAACTCTCACACTGCCTCATACGGAGTCAGGCACCAGTGTGTCAATATCCCTGATACCCAACCTTTTTATGTCATCCAGTGCTCCCTGATTGGACTAGATTAACAGCCTTAATCAGAGAATTTATAGTAATGACGTCCAGCTGGCTGAATGTGTTAGAATCACTACACATGCTGCTGGAGATGGTGGTAAATTGCAAGTTCCTAGAGCTCTGGCTTTCCCCTTCAGAACACTACACCCATCATTGGGTCTTCTCTCTCAAGCACAGTGTTTCCCATCTTCATCTGATCATGAGTGTTGACCTGGCTCTCGAGCTGTTGCTGGCATAAAGCAAAAAGCCAAGCTATTCAATGACCAGGGAATCTAGCTTAACAAAGCACACACATTAACCATAGAAAATATGATCTGATCAGTAAGTGAATGAATATTCTTCATTTACCTGCATAATTGCAGCTGCAACAAGAATTCTAGGGCAAAATGACTACCTTGATCGGTTCCCAGTACTGCTTTAAAAATCTTCTACTTCCACCATGGGTGCACCATAATTGTATATCCAGCTTGCACTGCAGTGACAAATCCGGCATCCCTAAGAGTACTCCCCAAACCAGTGAACTAAAACGAAAAGGGCAGCAGGCAATGGG
This sequence comes from Stegostoma tigrinum, assembly GCF_030684315.1. Taxonomy (NCBI): domain Eukaryota; kingdom Metazoa; phylum Chordata; class Chondrichthyes; order Orectolobiformes; family Stegostomatidae; genus Stegostoma; species Stegostoma tigrinum. The sequence goes on along the minus strand of NC_081361.1, from coordinate 77,249,792 downwards.
AACATCATCACAGCAAGTTCTCCTCCATGTTACACACCATGCCAATTTAAACCTGAACAGGTGTTCTGCCTCTCTTGCTGATCAAAATCTAGGAACTGCCTGCCTCGCCTTATTTTAGGCCACTTCTATCATATGTGAATGCAGTGGTTCAAGAAGCTAACTTACCTCCACATTCGAAAGGGCATGAATAAGCAATGAATGTGGACTTCTCTAATAAAAGCTGATATGCTGGGGAAGTATTTTTAAAAAGACTTCAATGATCACATACTGGGGAAGTCTCTAAAAGAGTTGGTAACCCCATATCATCTGTGAAGTGACCCAACCAAACATCATCTTAGACAAATTGGACAGTCCCAAAATGGTCCCATAAAATTGATTCCTGGTTGTGTCTGTCCAGTTCTACCCTATGATATCCATAGGGAGCTTTTACATATGTTCCTACCAATTTTGATGAAGGTTTCTGGATTGTTTGTTAATCAATTGATTAGTAAAAGCTGATTACCTCTTAAAAATGAAGGTAAAAGTGCTCAGAGTGCAAACATCAGATGCAGTAATCAGTGCAAACTCATAATCTTAGGATGCTAGCTGAAAAGTCTTGATGATGAGGATAGCTATATTATTATCAAAATGGATATAATTAGAGCTGCAATGAACACTATGAATACTGTTCATACTAGAAATAATGGGTAATATACCAACTATGATGCTTTTTACTCACTGTCACAAAAAAAATTTACATCAGCAATAGAAACTGGCTTGGAAAGAACTTGGGTATCTATGGTACTCATTAGGTATCCAATTTATTATAAGAAGAAAGTTGAAAAATGGCCAATTTGCACCTTCCACTGCTGTTACAAATGTGAAACAGATGAAGCCCTATTAAATTTCAGAATTTTGCATTTTCAATGCTGACCTTTTAGTGAGTGACATTATAAGCATTACAGCATTCTTTATTGCAGTATTGCCCAGGATCAGACATAATGAGTTTCACCTCTCTTTAGAGATGTTTGGTGGTCATATTTCAATTCCACTATGTTACATATTAATCAGTCATGTAAGCAAACATTTTAGAATAACAAATACAAGTAATTTGTTACGTATGTTCTGGATTTTTTAAAATTATCTCAATATTTAAATAAATCTTCTGAATTCAAATTTTAATGGAGAACACTTTACTGAATGTTTAATCTCTGTCTACAGGACCAGTACCAGTTATGTTACCGAGCAGCGCTGGAGTACCTTGGAAGCTTTGATCACTATGCAACATAACTTCTATCACCCAATCAGAACTTGTGACTTTCAGGACCCAGAAAATAATTTTTTGAGCCATATCAAATCATTGTTTAGTTATCCTGTACAGCGAGTTGTCAAGGTGTAATGATATCAGCAACTCAGAAATTCTATCATGGTTCTTGAACTGATCAGGAGCTAAGTTGACTTGTTTTAACTCCAAACCAATAAGATAATAATTTACACATCTCAATTCCTCTTCGTTCTACATGGGATTTCTTTTTTTGATTATAAGTTTAGCTCAAGTATAAAGCATCTGTTTTTTTTTGGTCTTTAACCGGGGTGCCATCAACAATTTTATAAATCTTTTTATTGAAACTGGTAATTTTTTCTGAAGCTAAATTGTTTTGCTCAATGGCAAAACAGAATTCCTTGTGCTGTAAGTGCATTTTTTATTTTATTATAATTGGTTAAGTTTTTATATTCTCCTTTTTGCTGATTTAAGGGTTCTTTATGTTTGCAACGGAGCTGCCCATTTTAGTGCAGCTCTGTATTTAATCCGGGTGACTGGAATCTTAACCACTGTTCTGATAATAGCTGCTGTATCTACTCCTAGGGATAGACAAATCAAACTGAAGTTTAATCTTATATGAAAGTGTCTTCTCTCCAGATACTGTACAATACAAAACTATTAATACTGAATAAAGCAGGAGCCTGGTGCTGTTAGATGAATTTAATAAAAAAAAACAAGGATGCATTTTGGTTTTGTACAGTTTCTTAAAATGACCGATTTGATCCTTTCCTTGTTTAAAAAAAATAAAAATGTTAGAAATACCCAATACCCAATAATCTGCCGATCAGTTGGAGATAAATTTAAACTGGATCTCAACCAACTTGATGTAAAAACTGCAGCACACCTTGCTACAAACTTCAATCACCTACCCAGGGAAGAGCTGGGAGCAGCAACACTTATTTGCCATCAATCAGACCAGTTGGTCTCTGTTTTATGTTGACTATTGTGGCAGTTAAGACTGCTAAGCGTTTCCTTACCAATAGCCTAAATTTTCCAGTTAGCTATTCTGGTGGGTGGAAGTTCTGTGATCGGATAATCAACTGTTATTCTGTGAAGCTGTTGCGGTAGGGTGTCTGGGTGTGGAATTGGGGAAGACGGTGGATGAATGCCAAATATAATCAATTAGAATGATATCGACTGTAACCTGATTTGAAAAGGTTGAATTGTTTGGAACACGCTCATTTTTACCTTGTGTATGCATAGTGCTGTAGGGGTTACTCTGTTGTATACACAGTCTGTTTTCTATTTGTTGATAAATGAGATCATCATTGGAAAAATCTTGATGTTAATAAAGTTGAATAATCGGGTTTTATACAACGTGGTTTCATTGGGGAGTTTTTACTTATTATTCCACTCTTAGAAATTAAACCCACGTAAAAATCAATTCTCCATTTTGGTCTGCATGCAGGTATAGATATAAAAACTTACCAAAAGCAGTTTAAGTAGAAAAGTAAGGCCATTGCTGATTAAAAACAAATTAATATGGTGATGTTGGGATAAGAGTGACGATAAGACCTCAAAATGACTTGCAGATATAACATTGTGATCGCATTTAATTGTTTCATATATATTACTGACCTCACCGAAAATGAATATTATTATATCAGGAGTGGAACTGAAATTAGAGCCGCTCATAACACTTTTTTAGGGGCAATCATAGATTTGTGATTTCCCATTGTTTCAGTTCCAGCCTTTCACACTGCCACTTCCAGTTTTCCAACTTTATTTTCTCTATTTCCTACATCTTGTCAGGATGCTACTTGCAAGTGCTGACAGCCTTGCTGTATTCTGACCAAGTTCCCACTCTTCATGTATGCATGCTGAAGGCAAAGTAACAGTAAACTGTTACACAGTCAAGTTCCCACTAAATATCATTCATATGTCCTCAGTCAGAGGTTGGCCATTAATAGTTATAGTCTCCTTATAGGGCTAAAGCTTCCGAGGCCAATTATAGCATCTAAACAAGATCAGCTAACTCATTAAAGTTTGAGTGAAACCTGGACCTGAATTTTATTGGATGCAACCCTAACCCCACCAACAAAATATAGACGATAGGTGCACTTTTGTCATTCTATACTCAGCTGTCAATAAAGAGATCTGAAGTATGACTTTTATCTCACTGGAACAAGAAGTCCTGCTTCTAAGATTCTTGGTTGGCAGCTGTCCAGGACCAGTCGTACACAGGGAGCAATGGCCACTGTCAGTGCTGCAGCAAGGCTGAAACAAAGTACATTTTGATGGAATTAATCCAGCAGATAGGGGATGTTAAGGAGCCCACTAACAAGATGAACATTTGCAATATCTCTCATGTGGGTCATGTCAATTGATAGCAAAGAATTTTGAGAGGCGCTTTTCACAACCTATTAAAGTGTCTAGTGGTCTCCAGCAATGCTGAAAACAGTGGATAATGTTCAATCCTCAATCCCTCATTCTTCTGGTCTTCAATGTTCAATCCTTTTTAATAGTATAATACATAGCAACAAAGTTTCTGCTCTTTACTTAGAACACTGCTTAACATCATAATATGTTCTAAAAGTGCCCATCTAAAAACTTTCATTTAGAGTGAATTTTGTTTCCTCATAACATAAATTCTCAGTGTTCTGAACTGTCAAACAGAATACAGAATGACCGCTAACTCCAGATCACATGACATTTTGTGGAACTTCATCAGAAGGTCTAGGCCCGAAACGTCAGCTTTTGTGCTCCTAAGATGCTGCTTGGCCTGCTGTGTTCATCCAGCCCACACTTTGTTATCTTAGCTTTAAGGGAATTAACTTTGCCAACATTAACTGGGATTGCCTTAGTGTAAAAGGATCAGATAGGGTGGAATTTTTAAAAGTGCATCCTGGAGAGTTTTTTGTTCCAGCAGGCAGATAGTCCTACTTGAGATAGGGCAGTGCTAGAACTAATCCTAGACAATGAAGCTAGTCAGGTGGTTGAAGCTTCACCGGGTGAGCATTTTGAGGACAGTGATCATAACCGTAAGTTTCAAAGACATCATGGAAACAGATATGGGTGGTGTAGAATTTTAAGTGTCTAATTTGGGGAAGGGTGATTTCAATATCATGACAGGAACTAATAAACACAGCCTGAGAGCAGTGCTTGCAAGTAAGTCTGCATTTGGAAAGTGGCAGTCTTTTAAAACGTAGAAAAGTGAAAAATTCAGAGCCAGGGTATTCCTTTAAGAGTGAAGGGCAAGGGCAGCAAGTGCAGGGAACTCTGGATGTCAAGGAATGTTGAGTTTGGTAGAGAAAAAGAAGGAAGCATGTGTCAGGTACAGCACATTAAAAACAGAGTAGACTGGCTTTGTATTCCTGGGAGCAGAGGAGTCTGAAGGGGATCTGATTAAGGTGTATAAAATTATGAGCAGTATAGACACAATACATCATGAGAGTCTCTTCCCTGTGGGCATAACTTTTAGATGAGGACAAAATGGTTTAGGGGAGATCTGAAGGAAGTTTTTTCACCCAGAGGGCATCAGATATATGAAACGTGCTGCCAAAGGTGGCGGAGGCAGGTAGGATAAGTATTTAAAATGCCAGGGCATAACAACTATGGAGCAAATGCAGGTAAACGGAATTAGTATGGTTTGGTATTTGTGGGTCAGTATAGAAATGGTGGGCCAAAAGCACTAGGTACAGCACTATCTGCTGTATAACACTATGAAAGCACCAAGCGGATCTATCGGCATCATTGATCCCCGGTTTATCACGTTTCCTTTACCAATTTCTGTTATCAGTTTCTTCCTTATGGGTCCTTTTTATGTCATCATGTGGTGTCAACGCCATGATTCATTGTCCATTTTTCATGCCTGTGACAAGGCAGCTTTTCATCTTGAGTCTCAAACTCTGAACGAGCTATCCTGAGCTTCCTTCACTGGTGCCCTCACTCATTGAATTTTAAGATAAGCAACACTGGGTTTTACTTGCAGCCTTTGTCCTTTTGTCAACAGCCTTTCTGATCCTCTTTAACTTTACCTTTGTAATTCCTCTTTTCTTTCCCCTTGCCATTGAACCTACAGAGTACTGATGATTAAGTTTCTCACTCTATTTATTTTTGAAGAATTGTGTCCACAGAACTCCAGTTCTCCATTCTTCAAGATTCAACACTAAATTTGCCACCATTGATACTTAACTAGGGTTCATTCCGCTGTTGCATGTTGCTCTGTATTGTATCTACATGGCTGAGATTGGTAAGCACTATTATTGTTCTTCATACCTCTCAATGATAAGCTCACTAACAAACAATTAATACTTTTTAATTGCTCACAATATTCCAAATGTGGTGTGACCAGAGCCCTACACAGCTGAAGGTGGTGGAGGCAGGTAAGATGAGTATTTAAAATGTTGGGGCATAGCACCTATGAAGCAAGTGCAGGTAAATGGAATTAGCATGGTTTGGTATTTGTGGGTCAGTATAGCATTCCTACAGCGAAAAGGAGCTATTCGGCCCATCAAGTGCACACCAACCCTCCAAAGAGCACCACACCCAGACTCACCCCCCTACCCTATCCCTGTAACCTGCATTTCCCATGGCTAATCAACTAAGCCTGCACATCCCTGGACAATATATGCAGTTTAGCATGGCCAATCCACTAACCTGCATACCTTTGGACAAACTGGAGCACCCAGGGGAAACCTGCACAGACACAAGAATAGGCGAACTCCACACAGTCACCAGAGGGTGGAATCAAACCAGAGTCCCTGCTGTGAAGCAGCAGTGCTAGCCACTGAGCCACTATGCCATCCCAAACTGACAAGTCAGTTTCTACTGCAGCATAGGCAACATTTTTAGTAGAAATAGAAGGAACCTCTTGAGAAACCACAGAAGCAGCTGTTTCCACAAAGGATTGGTGGACTAGGCTCCAATTTGAAATAGGCGATACACCCAGCAAAGTCAGCAACAATTCCTTAGGAGGTTCGAGGTTTTGCTGCAGTCCACTGCTGATAGCTACAGCCTTTTGGAAGAAGACCTTCAAAGGGAGTCAGATGGTTGTGCATTGCCATTGGTTGTTAAGAAATCCATCAGGGCAGGTGGCAACCTTTGTGGCTCTGTGTGGGGGGAGGTGTGGATAGATGAACCATGTTCTTTTTACATCTTCTCTCTCATGGCCCACCTATTTTCCACTGCTGACCAAAAACTCAACACCTGGCTTCATTTCAGTGAGGCATTGAGCTTCCAAGGTGCGGTTTCCCTGCTTCATGTGTCCAGTGGAGAAAAGGATGAAACTCAATTTGGTAAATATCATGATATTTCAGTTAGTAGTGACATTGGTTAACATGAGTGGTCATTAAACATCAAGTGTGAATTGATTACTATCACTCAGTCCACAGGCAACTCTCACCTTACTGACAGAAATGAATAAGCAAGTGTATTGCTCACCAGCCAACCAGCAACACCCTCCTTACCAGATTAGGCACTGCTTTCTCCAGTGATACACACTATGCTGGGTTTGGGAGATGGTGAATTGATTCTTACCTGCCATGATATTATGGAGGACGTCCTTGGAGACAGGGGGGGGAAGGTGTTGAGCTAGTCACTTGTACTACTTTACATATTGCTCCACCACCAGTAAATCTGCCAGTTGGAGTAGGAGGGTACAAATTTCCTTCAACTCGTGTGTGCCCACCTGTTAGTTTCCTTCCTCTCATTGAGCCAGAGTGGCTCAAGCTCCAGGTTCACAGCCTCTCCTGAGAAATTGTGGGCTTTGCTCTCTGAGAGAAGACAAGTGTGAGATGTTCAATAGGATTGAAGACAGAATATAACCTTTTGGAGGGAGACTAAAGAACAGGAGCAAGAAATGGAAAAAAAAACAAAAGTGATGACTGGAAATTAGAAATAGTTGAGAGAACTCAGCAAGTCTGGCATTATCTGTGGAGAGAAAGCAGAATTAACCTTTCGGGTCCAGTGACGCTTCTTCAGAACTGGATATATACAGGTGAGAACGTGTGTAGCTGCACGACGTGCCACTCAAAGTACCTTCCAGGGAGCTCGAGAAGTCAATGGAGCCCACTGGAAAGCTGTGTGTTGCTCACTCTTTCTGAATAAGTAAGATCATTAGATATAACACCGTCTGGATGTGCAGCATTAGAGCAGACCAGGCAGCATCAGAGGAGCAGGAAACGTTTCGGATCAGGACCATTCAAAACGATTTTCGACAAGCAATCCAAACTCCTCGGCAACACATACGAGCTGTTCACAGCCTCCTTAACTTAAGCTTACTGTTTGGTTTGCGTAACTGGTTTCATCTTCTTCTGGAGGCAACACCTCCCTTCGGATTCTGCTTGCACCAGATCTCCTGGGGAAAGAATCAAAAACGGCAGGGAGCTGAGCGGGATAGTAGGAACTGCCGATGCTGGAGAATCTGAGATAATAAGGTGGACGAACACAGCAGGCCAAGCAGCATCAGAGGAGCAGGAAAGCTGACGTTTCGGGTCGAGACCCTTCTTCAGAATTAATTAATTGATTAATTAATTTTTAACTTTTTAAATTTTAATTTTTCCTTTGTGGAAACAGCTGTTTCTGTGGTTTCTCGTAAGAGGTTCCTCCTATTTCTACTACAAATGTTGCCTATGCTGCAGTAGAAATTGACTTGTCAGTTTGGGATGGCATCGTGGCTCAGTGGGCTAGCACTGCTGCCTCACAGCAGGGACTCCGGTTTGATTCCACCCTCTGGTGACTGTGTGGAGTTTGCATATTCTTGTGTCTGTGCGGGTTTCCCCTGGGTGCTCCAGTTTGTCCAAAGGTATGCAGGTTAGGTGGATCGGCCGTGCTAAACAAACAATTAATACTTCTGAAGAAGGGTATCGACCGGAAATGTCAGCTTTCCTGCTCCTCTGATGGTGCTTGGGGAGCTGGTTTCAGACTTGCCACATCTGTCCATTTCCTTGCCACAACTAGCCTTAAACAATCGCGATTTCTTGCAGCCATTCAAACTACTGCCAGAGTTCTTACCAGCACCTCACAAGCTCTTCCTCGGAGCCGAAGTGACCCCCAAATCAGGTCTCATTGGGTCCTCCTCTGGATTGTCACTAACCCCCCTCCCTCAGTGATTCGCCTCATTCCCAACGGACTGCGTCTCCTCCCGGGACGGCAATGTGCAGACCCGCACGCGGACCATGGAAGCCGCAGCTCCGCGCGCCGATTGGCTGATGGCGACCATCCGTCACGGCTGGTTGGTCAGTAACGCGGCTGGCGGGCGGAGCCGTCGCCGAAACTGATTGGCCGACGCCGCAGAGCCGATCGATTATTTGCCAAGTTTTGTGACGACAAGAAGTCTGATTAGCCGAGGTAGAGCGGGGCGGGGCGGGGCGGGGGCGGGCCTATGGATGTTGACGGTTTGGTGGGGGAGGGAGAAGAAAAGCAAATGGCCGCCGAGTGAGAACCTCACGGGAAACAGAAAGTGTCCCGTGAACCTGGCAACAACGGTGTAATTTTCTAGTGGTTAATGCCCGAGAAACGAATTATAGACGATCCAATGGTGAGTGACGTTCCACGACAATTGTGATTGGTCAGAAAGGGGGGGGTGATGAGGAGATTGAAGGTCCAGTTGGGCATAGTATGTTTACAATTAACGGTAGATCTCAGAGTGAGTGTGGGACGGTCAGTCCTGAGGGGATAGGAACTTCCTGCAAGTAAATGTTGGAGAGACTGAGGTCATTGCTTTCAGCATCAGTTAAAATCTCCATCCCGTTTCCTGACAATAGTCTGAGCCAACCAGACCCTCGAATAAAACAAGATAAACTGAAGAAGCGTGGATGCTGGAGATCAGAACCAAAAAGAAAACAGAGTTTTGGAGAAACTCAGCAGGTCTGGCAGCATCTGAGGCAAGACAAACAGAATTAACGTTTCAACCCCAGCAACCTGTGATAGAAGTCAATTCCAAAGACACATACCACCACGAAGACCACTAAGTTTTATCTCCGTAAAATCATCCTCGTTCCAGCTCATCTGCTGTTTTCTTTTATGTCTTTGCTAGCTCAAGAATTGATTATTCCACACCTCTCACTTCCACCCTCTGTAAACTGAGCAAATCCAATACTCTGCTGCAAATGTCTTAAGTTATGCTAAGGCTCTCTTATGAAGGGTCTAGGCCCGAAACGTCAGCTTTTGTGCTCCTAAGATGCTGCTTGGCCTGCTGTGTTCATCCAGCTCCAAACTTTGTTATCTCGGATTCTCCAGCATCTGCAGTTCCCATTATCTCTGATCGTTCCCCCCTCACTGTGTTCGCTGATCATCAACGTCACACTGATTTCAAATTCTCATCCTTGTTTCGAATGCCATATTGGTCTTGACTATCCTTATCTTTGCAATTTCCTTTTACCTCGTAGTCCTCGAAGGTATCAAGGGGCAATTGTCAGAATAGATTACTCACTGGATTCAAAATAGATACCAGAGAGAGGGAATACAGGGTACACATTCAGAGTGACCGAAGGTGGGAAATGTACCACAAGCAGTATTCCTGGGACCGCAGCTGCTCACTGTTTAACAATTTAGATGTTGGTATGAAAAACAATTTTGACATTTGTGAATGACATGATAATTAGTCAAAACCAAATAAGATTGCAGCAAATTATAAGATAATATGAATAAACTTGCACAATGGACAAACAATTGGCTAATAAAGTATAGCGCCAATTTTAATAAAATGAATAGAGAGTCACATTTGGAAAACAAATCTGGGTATGGATAGAGGAATGATATGATCTTGAAACACATACATTTATCACTAAAAGTTTTACCACAGTTAACAAGGCAACAAAACACACCAAATACAGACTTAATTTCTACAATGACACATCAGAAACTTAGCATCACTCTGCAAAGTTAGTGTTAAACCTTGATTAGACCAGACTGCTTGCAAGATAAATGTATGGAAGCTTTGAAGAGGATGCAGGGGAGGCTTACAAAGGATGATACCAAAAAATGTGGGTTTATTTATCAGGCAAGGTTTGATAGACTGGATCTCTTCTCTCACAGATAAAAGGTTTGGGGGAAATGCTTAAAATTATGAAGTATTTTGACAGAATGGATAAAGAGAGTATGCCACCTGTTAGGTTTTTTTTTGGTTTATGGGATGAGGGTATTGCTGGCTAGGCAGCATTTATTGCCTATCCCTAACTGCTGAAAGGGCAGTCAAGAGTCAACCACATTGTTATGGGTCTGGAGTCATAATTTAGGCCAGACCAGGACTCTTAATTCCAGACATTTGATGAATTCAAATACACCATATGCTGTGGCGTGATTCAAACCCAGGTCGCTGGGACATTGTCTGGGTCTCTGGATTAACAGCCCAGCGATAATATCACTAGGCCATCGCCTCCCTGATATGCTTGCCTTTGTTGGTTAGTGTATTAATTATGGAGTTGGAAGGTCATGCTGCGGTTGTACAGCACATTCGTTCAGCCACGTCTGAAGTATTGCATGCATTCTGGTTTCCCTCCTATAGGAAGGATGTTGTGAAACTAGAAAGGGTTCATAAAGATTTACAAGTGTTGGCAGGATTGGAGAGTTTAACCTATGAGGCGAGGCTAAATAGGTTGGGGCTATTTTCCCTCGTGTTGGAGGCTGAAGGTTGACCTTATAGATGTTTATAAAATCATGAGGAGCATTGATAGGGTAAATAGGCAAGGTCTTTTCCCTGGGGTGTGGAGTTCAAAACTGGACAGCATAGCTTTAAGGTGTGAGGAGAAAGATATAAAAGGGACCTCGGGGAAACTTTATCATTGCAGATGTTGGCGCATGTATGGAATGAGCTACCAGAGGAAGTGGTGAAGGCTGGTAAGATTACAATTTAAAAGGCATCTTGATGGGTACACGAATAGGAAAGGTTCAGAGGGATATGGGCCAAATCGGACTAGATTTATATAAGATATATGGTCGACATGGATGAGTTGTACTAATGATCTGTTTCTGTGCTGTACATCTCTAATAACTCCATAAGGAATTATATTAATGCCTTCTAATTATATATACCAACAATCTAACATGCCATTCAGAAGAATCATCTTCACCCAGAGATTGGTGAGACTATGAAACACACACTGACAGGCAGTTATTGAAGTGATTGCATAGTGATTTCTGGACTGGACCCTGTCAGGGACAGGAAATACAGGATTACAATGATGAATTTAGAGGAGGAGGCTTGAGTTGAGAATCAACGTCAGCATGGAATGCTTAACTTAAATTATGTTTTTGTGTCATTTGTCCTACATAATCCAGGTAATAAGAAAATTACATCATGCCTTTAAAAATTCAGAAATTATTGGAAAAAGTAAACACGTCTGGCAGCATTTGTGGAGTGAAATCAGCATTAAAATTCCAGGTCCAATGACCCTTCTTCAGAACTGATGGTAGTCCAGAAAAAGCACATTTTCATGCAGAAGGTAGGGCAGAGGGAGGGGATAAGAAGTAGACAATAAATAGCAATAGTACCCAAAAAGAGAAGACGACGACTGGGCATACAAAGAAGTGGATAACAGTCAGCCTGGGAGAATGAATAGCTGCTAATGGGGACTATTTTGTAGCTAACAATGAATTTTGTACCATTTTTGACAGGGCCTTCAACTGGATCTGACCCATTTCCTGCACTTAAACCCTCACTCCCTTTCTTCCCTCCCACAACAGCAATAAGGTTCCCCTTGTCCTTATTTGTCATCCCACCAGAATCCCCATCCAGAGGATCATTAGTCAACATTTCTGCCACCTCCAGTGAGATGCCACCACAAGACCTATTTCTCTTCCCTTCCCTGTCTGCCTTCTGCAGGGACTGTTCCTTCTGGACACCCTGGTTCACTTTTCCTACACACCAGGCAACCCCTCAGTCCCATGGCACCTTCCCTTGCAATAGCTGAAAGTGTAACACTTGCCCAATTACCTCCTCCCTCCCCAAGGGCTCAAACGTACTCCTAAGTGGAGCAGTGCTTTACCTGCACTTCCCACAATCTAGTCTACTGCATTCGCTGCTCACAACCATCTTCACCTGCTTCGATGACTTTCCCTCTACCACAAGGTCAGAGGTGGGGATGTTTGCCAATGATTGCACAGTGTTCAGCATCATTCATGACTCCTCAGATACTGAAGCAGTCCATGTTCGCTTGCACCAAGGCCTGGACAATATCCAGGCTTGGGCTAACAAGTGGCAAGTGACATTTGTGCCACACAAATGCCAGGCTATGACCATCACCAATAAGGGTCAATCTAATCACCATCCCTCGACATTCCATGGTGTTAGCCGTCACTGAATCCCCTCGTATCAACATCCTGTGGGTTATGATTGACCAGAAACTCAACTGGACTCGGATTAACAGAGTGGCTACAACAGCAGGCGAGCAGCTGGGAATACTGCAGCGAGTAACTCATCTCCTGACTCCTCAAAGCATGTCCACCATCTACAAGGCACAAGTCAGGAGTATGATGGAATACTCCCTGCTTGCCTGGATGAGTCCCCCAACAACACTTAAGAAGCTTGATACCATCCAGGACAAAACAGCCCCCTTGATTGACACTACACCCACAAGCATTCACTCACTCCACCACCAAAACTCAGTAGTAGCGGTGTGTGCCGTCTACAAGATGCACTGCAAAGATTCACCAAAGATCCTCAGACAGCACCTTCCAAACCCACTACCACTTATCATCTAGAAGGACAAAGGCAGCACCACCTCCAAAACCCCTCCAAGTCACTCACCATCCTGACTTGGAAATATATCATCGTTCCTTCACTGTTGCTGGGTCAAAATCCTGGGATTCCCTCTCTAATAGCATTATGGGTCAACCCACAGCCGGAGGAATGCAGTGGTTCATGAAGGCAGCTCACCACCATCTTCTCAAGGGCAACTAGCGATGTGCAAGAAATGCTGGCCAGCCAGTGACACCCACATCCCACAAAATGTTTTTTTTTAAATCAACGTGGTCTCCTCTTCATTGGGGACACAGAGTAGGCTGGGTGACCACGTCACAGAACACCTATATTTGACCCCAAACTTCCAGTTGCTTACCACCTCAACACGCCACCCTGTTCCCTGGCCAGTACCTGTGTCTCAGGCTTCCATGTTTGGTGTAAGCTGGAAGAACAACACCTCATTTTCTGAAGAAGGGTCTAGGCCCAAAATGTAAGCGTGCCTGCTGTGTTCATCCAGCTCTACACCTCTTTATGTCTTTTTCCACTTTGAGTCCAGAAGGTTGCAGGGACCCCATATTGAGTTCAACAACTTTTGGGCTTGACCTCTCCCATGTCCCAGCCCCCACCCTCAAACAACAGGCCTTATTATCATAGTCTGCTATTCCAAACAACTCATTGTTAGCCACTAACAACCTCCATTAACAGCTATTGACCCTTCTAATCAGATCATTATCCACTCCTTTGTCTGTCTAACTATTCCTGTCTCTCTTTGGGCTCTATCATTTACTCTTTACTCCTTCCCCTGCCCTCACTTCTGCAGAAAAACTGACATTTTCCTAGCTACCATCAGTTCTAAGGTCACCAAATCCAAAACAATGACTCTGATGTTTTTCTTCAGAAGCTGCTAAACCTGCTGAGCTTTTCCAGCAACTTCTTTTTTAGCTTTCTCAATACTAGCAGTAAATCAGTATTTGAATTCAACAACAACTTGCAAAAAAAATGTTTTTAATCAACTTGTTTGTTTAGATTAGATTCCCTGCAGTGTGGAAACAGGCCCTTCGGCTCAGCAAGTCCACACCACCCCTTGAAGAATCCCACCCAGACCCAACCCATATAACCCACATACCCCTGAACACTATGGGCAATTTAGCATGGCCAATCCACCCAACCTGCACATCTTTGGACTGTGGGAGGAAATCAGAGCACCCAGAGAAAACCCACTCAGGCACGGGGAGAATGTGCAAACTTCACACAGACAGTTAGTTTTTCTAAATGACTTGGATGAAGAGGTTGAGGGGTGGGTTAGTATGTTTGCTGATGACACAAAGGTTGGAGGTGCCGTTGATAGTATCGAGGGCTATTGCAGGCTTCAGCGAGACATTGACAGAATTGGCAGAGCTGGGCTGAGAAATGGCAGATGGAGTTCAACCTGGATAAGTGTGAAGTGATGCATTTTGGAAATTCAAACTTAAATGCTGACTATAGGATTAAAGGCAGGATTCTCGGCAGTGTGGAGGAGCAGCGGGATCTTGGTGTTCAAGTGCATAGCTCCCTCAAAGTTGCCACCCAGGTGGATAAGGTTGTTAAGAAAGCATATGGTGTTTTGGCTTTCATTAACAGGGGGATTGAGTTTAAGAGCCGCGAGGTTATGCTGCAGCTCTACAAAACTCTGGTGAGACCACACTTGAAATAGTGTGAGTAATAGTGGGAACTGCAGATGCTGGAGAATCCGAGATAATAAAATGTGAGACTGGATGAACACAGTAGGCCCAGCAGCATCTCAGGAGCACAAAAGCTGACGTTTCGGGCCTGGACCCTTCATCAGAGAGGGGGATGGGGTGAGGGTTCTGGAATAAATAGGGAGAGAGGGGGAGGCAGACCGAAGATGGAGAGAAAAGAAGATAGGTGGAGGCTGAAGAGATAGCCTCCACCTATCTTCTTTTCTCTCCATCTTCGGTCCGCCTCCCCCTCTCTCCCTATTTATTCCAGAACCCTCACCCCATCCCCCTCTCTGATGAAGGGTCCAGGCCCAAAACGTCAGCTTTTGTGCTCCTGAGATGTTGCTGGGCCTGCTGTGTTCATCCAGCCTCACATTTTGTTAAATTGAAATAGTGTGTCCAGTTCTGGTCACCCTATTATAGGAAAGATGTGGAGGCTTTGGAGAGGGTGCAAAGGAGGTTTACCAGGACACTGCCTGGACTGGAGAGCTTGTCTTACGAGGAGAGGTTGACTGAGCTCAGACTTTTCTCTCTGGAGAGAAGGAGGAAGAGAGATGACCTGATTGAGGTGTACAAGGTAATGAGAGGC
This sequence comes from Stegostoma tigrinum, assembly GCF_030684315.1. Lineage (NCBI taxonomy): Eukaryota > Metazoa > Chordata > Chondrichthyes > Orectolobiformes > Stegostomatidae > Stegostoma > Stegostoma tigrinum. Next base: position 77,234,559 of record NC_081361.1, on the reverse strand, counting down.
ATGGATAGAGTCGATAGCCAGAAACTTTTCCCCAGGGCAGGATTGACTGCCACGAGGGGTCATAGTTTTAAGGTGTTAGGAGGAAGGTATAGAGGAGACGTCAGGGGGAGGTTCTTCACCCGGAGAGTTGTGAGTGCATGGAATAGTTTACCAGTGGTAGTCGTGGATGAGGAGTCATTAGTGACATTTAAGCGACTGCTGGACATGCACATGGACAGCAGTGAATTGAGGGGAATGTAGGTAAGGTTATTTTATGAGAGATAATGGGAACTGCAGATGCTGGAGATTCCAAGATAATAAAATGTGAGGCTGGATGAACACAGCAGGCCAAGCAGAACTGCAGATACCATAAATCAGGAACAAAAACAGAAGTTACTGGAAAAGCTCAACAGGTCTGTCAGTATCTGTGACGAAAAAACAAAATCAGAGTTAACATTTCAGGTCGTGTGACTGAATTACTGGTATAATCACTCAAGTAATCCAGTGACCCCAGACACCGTTTCAAATTCCGATATAGCCCTGAACACAGCATGCCAAGCAGCATCGGAGGAGCAGGAAAGCTTACGTTTTGGCCCTGGACCCTTCTTCAGAATATGAGGTGTTCTTCCAGTTTACACTAAACATTGCTGGATGCCTATGACAAAGGTATTGGAGTTTGCATTCAATTAGTGAATTTGCATCATAAAGTAATGGTGACCATATCAGATATTTATAATGGGCTTGTTATTGAGGGCTCCTGTTCCCAACTCAGAGCCAGAAGGTCCAAATGCTGTCTCTTCATGTGATGGCATGGAGGTGTGTATAACACATCTGGCACGGTGGCTCAGTGGTTAGCACAGCAGCCTCACAGTGCCAGGGACCCAGGTTTGATTCCAGCCTCTGGTAACATAGAACATAGAAAAGTACAGCACAGTACAGGCCCTTCGGCCCGTGATGTTGTGCCGTGGAATGTTCCTAATCATTTTATGTTTGGATTAGGAACATTCCACGGCACAACATCACAGGCCGAAGGGCCTGTACTGTGCTGTACTTTTCTATGTTCTATGTTACCAGAGGCTGGAATCAAACCTGGGTCCCTGGCACTGTGAGGCTGCTGTGCTAACCACTGAGCCACCGTGCCAGATGTGTTATACACACCTCCATGCCATCACATGAAGAGACAGCATTTGGACCTTCTGGCTCTGAGTTGGGAACAGGAGCCCTCAATAACAAGCCCATTATAAATATCTGATATGGTCACCATTACTTTATGATGCAAATTCACTAATTGAATGCAAACTCCAATACCTTTGTCATAGGCATCCAGCAATGTTTAGTGTAAACTGGAAGAACACCTCATATTCTGAAGAAGGGTCCAGGGCCAAAACGTAAGCTTTCCTGCTCCTCCGATGCTGCTTGGCATGCTGTGTTCAGGGCTATATCGGAATTTGAAACGGTGTCTGGGGTCACTGGATTACTTGAGTGATTATACCAGTAATTCAGTCACACGACCTGAAATGTTAACTCTGATTTTGTTTTTTCGTCACAGATACTGACAGACCTGTTGAGCTTTTCCAGTAACTTCTGTTTTTGTTCCTGATTTATGGTATCTGCAGTTCTTTCGCTTTTTATTGAGAAAGCTACTGATCGGCAAATAATTAGAGACGAGACGCTGATTGGCTGGTACCGAGAGCCCGGCGTTGATTGGGTGTATTCAGTTACACGATGCTGATTGGCTAGTGTCGGAAGGCTGGCGTTGATTGGCTGGTATTGGAAGCCCGATGCTGATTGGGTTTTCGTAGCTGGAAAAAGGCGGGTCGAAATGTCAGGTTATTTTAATAAATGAAGACGGGAGGGCGCTGAGGAAACAGGCGACGCTTGGGTAATGATGGACATAATGGTCTACTGATAACGCGTGAAATAGCTTAAAAAATGATTCTCCGCGATCCTTGTAAATGTCTAAAATTATGGAAAAGAATAATATTGATTTCCCGTTGTCGTAACTTGTGGCAACTTAACTTGCTTGAACAATGGTGTGACTGACAGAAGGATCGCCCAATTAGGTCGATGCACCATAAGTGTTGTGACGTACACTGCGTGTGCTGTCCAATTGTCAGCGTACTTGACAAAAGCTGCGGGAGGGGGCGGTGGACGGGATTCGGTTGAGGTATTAGATCGGCAGTGGTCGATGCTTCTGAGCGGCGACTTCGTGACTGAACGGTGACTCTAGGCCAGTCTATCGGCTGGTATTCAGCCTCCCCTTCGATTTTGGATCGTGAGTAGAGAAGCGCCTGGAGGCCAAGTGACATACAATAGAACAATAGGGATAAGAGGGCCGTTCTCTTTCCCCCGCCCGGCCCCTCTTACCTCCACCCCCTCCCAGATCCCCCAGCGGTTACAAAGGGAATGAGAGAAATGATTTAAAGGGCAGACTGTACAGAGACAGCTCTGTGACCCTGACTAGGCTGCTGGTGTGTACAGATTGTGCGATCGAGTACAGTTCGAGAGCGAGTCGGATTATAGACGAGAGGTGGGGGAGGGTAGCCGGAAGACAAAGGGAGAACGCTGAGCTTCTACCTCCCCGCCCCGTACTATTTGGGTTTAAAGCTCCCGTCGTTATAGTGCGCTAACTCCCCTTGCGGAGACACCCAGCGCCCTTTGTTGACACCGTCTGGGATTGCTGTTCTCTCTGAAAACGAAACTTGCCTCTCGCGGTTTCTACCCAGCGATGTTAATGAAAGCTTGTTTTTTTAAATTTTTTTTCGCTCAGCAACCGATTATGCAAACTTTAATACTTTATTCGACCTTGTGGACAGTTCGCTGAATATATTCTGACCGTGATCTTTACATTACTGAAGATTTGAGTGATATTAGTCATGTATTATAATTGCAAAAGATGATCTGTTTTTTCTTCTGTTATTTATGGTTCTCGCTCTCAGAACGATCTGTAGCCCAGACAGATCTATGTCTAATTTTATAATTTTGAAACGTTGAACAATATGCCGCCATCTCAACCTATTAGAATTAGACACTGTTTTGTTCTTGTTCCTTCAATTTTACAAGCTGTATAGAAGTGAGCTATCAGTCGTTGGTTGATACTGGTAACTTTAGCTTCAAGTGTCTCTTGTCACTGTGTTACGAGCCCTTTATTAATGCATAATAGAGCCACAGAGCTGGCTGCAAAATATCATTTTATGTAAATGTTTGCTTTGTAGGTGAGTGACATTGGCAAGCATGGCGTCAGACTCTGGAGTGACCAATCCCAGCTGTCGGATAATGACTTTTTATCCTACGATGGAAGAGTTCAAAAATTTCAGTCGCTACATTGCATATATAGAGTCACAAGGAGCCCACCGTGCTGGGCTTGCAAAGGTAATATGAGTCACATTGGCACAGTCCAACCAGTTCATTCCGACCATGATCCCACCTATCTCTCCAAACATGTATTATCTAAATGTGTCTTAAACGTTGTAACTGTACCCACATCTGTCACTTCCTTTGGAATCACAGTCTTAAGTAACTGTCTTGCATGTCTTTTTCAATATTTCTCCTCTCACCTTAAAAATATACTCCCTCACCTTGAAATCTCCAGTCTGAGGGAAAAGACATGCCATTCACCTGATCTGTACCCTTCGTTATTATATAAATTTCTGTAGGATCACCCCCCCCCAACCTCTTACACTCCACGAAAAATGCCCCAATCTATCCAGCCTCTCCTTTATAATGCTCACCCTCCATTCCTGACAACATCCTGGTAAATCTCTTGCACTGAATAATATCCTTCCTATAACAGGAAGACCAGAACTGAAGTGATTACTCTAGAAGAGGCCCCACCAATGTCCTGTACAATCTAAGTAACATCCTAACTCCTGTACTCGCAGATCTGAAAAATGAAGGCAAGCATGCTAAATGTCTTCCTAACCAGTCTGTCAATATCTGATGCAAACTTGACAGATCTCTGTTTTACTACAACACCCAATAACCCATTTTTAATTGTATTAATCTTGCCATTGTTTTGCCAAAATGCAATACCTCACATTTGTAATTGTAGATAAACTTCACTGCCCACTGTACCTCAAATTTTGGTGTCGTGAACAAACTCACTAACCATGCTTTCTATATTCTCCTCTAAATTATTTACATAAATGAAAAACAAAATCAGACCAGCAGTGATGCCTGTGAAGCACCGCTGGTCACGGGCCTCTGTAATTAATATATTAATTAATATTAACGAATACAGTCTGTATAATTTCCAGGCTTCTCCTTACATCCTTTGTTAGGTATATTTGTTATAATAACATGGAACACTACTTACTGTTCATGAAATTCTCAATTTCAAAGGATTGAGTAATTCAGTACTTCATCCAAAGTCGCAAAGCTTGCCATTGCCATGCTATGGGAGCAGCTTTGTATCTTGACTACTGCTGATTGCAGGGTTATATCATCTATGCATCTACACAAGGCCCTAAGGTTGGGCATACTGGAATGGCCTTTAGTATTAGGAATTGGAGATATTTCTAATATTCTGATAGCAACAAAAGAGGCACAAGCATTGTCCAATACAGAAACTCATCTAAATAAAACTCTCCATTAGTTCAAACACACTTACTTTCACTTTTAATCAGTGTGTCCTGACAGCTGAGAATGAAAATTCACTCTCAATTTTTGAGGGTGGCATAATTGTTCTACCAATGTGCTGATTTGGCACACCCCAGTACCCTTTCAGAAAAAGGATGCAAGAATTGGAGGAAATGATAGAGTAAGTAAATAGTTGGGGTACAAGACCAGATATGGTTTCAGATTTTTGTGGAACGGGTGGTAATGATACTGATAAGATCAGCCCACATTAGTCAGAAGCTTCAATGATTGACATTGATTCCAAATTTAAATCTATTTTTTCAAAAAAAAGGGGCGTTCCAATAAAGGAGGTATGAATTTAAAAATCCTCGTCAACATATAAGAAAGTCTCTATTTCCTACCACAATTGAAATTATGCTACCACATATGTTCAGTCAACAAATAACCTGGCACAGTGAAGTCCAAGTGCTGATCTGAAAATGGCTTTATTGAATGATAGAATCTAATAGCCAATTCCTGCTCTGAATTCATGAATATCAGCATTAAGGCTGACTGATCTGGTTGTGCATGGTGCAAGACATGAGTTGCAACACAGTTGCCACTTCCCACCCCTTTCAAGTAGGTAGTTTTGAAGTGATATGATTCATTTGGCTGCACATAATGCAACACAATTATTTTCAAATTTCAGTAGTTGCTGGTGATGTTGCCATTTCATCTGCCATGTGTAAAAAGGCTAAAATGTTGCTATGAAAACAGAGAGCTTCTGATGAACTCTTGGTGTGTGGTTTTTTTTTCCCCCAAATATCATGTCTTTTATCTTCTGTAAATTTCTTTGAGATGATGACTTGTGCTGACCATTGAGCAGAAACTCAAAGTGAAGCAGGTTACAAGCGTCAGCCAGATGTTTCATATCCTGGCCTTTTGATTCTTCTAAGCCAGAACAACATAAGACACCGTTTGGAGTATAATGACGTACTCTTGACTTGTCTAGATGAATGCAGCCTTAATAAATTCTGAAGAAACTTGACATAATCTTCGCCTCTATATTACTTTTAACCTCTGTTCCCTCTTCCATTGGTGCAGTATGACACATACCATCTGCAAGATGTGCTGCATCAACTTGCTAATAGTTCATAAAAACTTTCTGTCTGTATTATCCAATAGTAGCCCCACTTGCAAGTTTCCCCTTTAGGTCATATGCAGCCTTCACTTAGAAATACATTGGTGTTTCTTCAGTGTTACGGAGTTAAAATTCTGCAAGTCCTAATTAACAGCACTGCAGGAGTATTTTCCACACTGACTGACTATAGTGGTTCAAGAACTCAGCTTGTTGTCACTATCCCCACTGCCTCAAGAAATTGGGGATTGACGTTAAATATCAGTGATGCCCACATGCTGAGAAGCATGCGGCTATTATTTGACTTCACCAAAAAAATGAATAGAGCATTTTAATAAACAAACATAATATACGTTTGCACACTGCACTTTTAATGTGAAGATTGTTAGATTTTACCAAGAATGATAATTGATTAAAACTCACCACCACCTGTAACCAAGGGATGCTACGTGGCTGAGCCATTTAGAGTATCTGTATGGTATCACTGACATCTCAAGCAGCAGTATCTGATTTTGTTATGACTTATTACCATGTCACAGGGTGCATTTGACATGAATAGGCACGAGAATATCAGCAATTAGTTTATTTAAAAGTTATTTTCTTCGCAAAATCGTTTTCTCAGCAGGTGTTATTTGCAATTTCTGAACCTGAGGAATGTGAAGACATCACTGTGGAAATTCCTCCCAGAAACTGTTTTCTGCTTATTCTATCTTTAAAACTGTTTCTTGGGTCACTTTGAAATTCTGAAAAGCTTTTCTTTTTGACCTTGCATTTTTAGTCTGAGATATGCTTAACGAGAACTGAAAGAGCAGCAGGTGCTGTAAATTAGGAACAAAAACAGAAGTTGCTGGAAAAGCTTAGCAGGTCTGGCAGCATCTGTGAAGGAAAAAAAAAATCAGTAAAGTTTTCAGGTCTAATGACCTTTCCTCCAGAACAGGAATGATCACCAGACCCGAAATGTTAATTGTGTTTTTGTTTTCCCTTCACAAATGCTGCCAGACCTGCTGAGCTTTTCCAGCAACTTTTGTTTTTGTACTTGTTTAACAAGCTTTGTTATATTCAAACCTTATCAATTCAAGTATAATTTATGAAGGAAGACAATCTCAACATTCGACCTCCAAAGGGATGCAAAAAGCGTCCCATGCATTATTGAGGAATAACTAATTAATCTCCCTTCAGTGGAATAATTTGGAAGGAAGATAGGTTTAAATAAACAATAACATTCTTAAAATTTGATAATTTAGTATTCTCTTGCCCACTCACTTGAGTGAAAGTGACAGACCCTGATTGTGCTTTATTTTGTGTTGTCTTGTGGTGTAGATTTTAAAAGCAAAAGTATATTTGTAAGTAAAGTGATAATGCACCTGAATTTAGAGTTCCCACCTAGGCTCTTAGCTACCTTCGGCAATTTAAAAGTAGTTGCTCATACTAAAATGAACTAGTCTTGAGCAGTAAAGGCCTTAATGACCTGCCTGAAGTTAGCAGCTACGTATCATATTAGCCTTGGGTTATTGAGCCCAATCAGAAACACCACAGGAGATGTGATTCATCGTAACCTCTTTTTCTCCAAAAAAAGCCATATCGTGCAAAACAAAATTGTTGCAGCCATGCATTTAGAAATATAGATCTTTGAGGTGTAACTATACTCATTTAATTATTATTCCCACAGGTTGTTCCACCTAAAGAATGGAAGCCTTGTAAAAGTTATGATGAAATTGATGATCTGGTGATTCCAGCCCCAATTCAACAGGTTGTGACAGGCCAGTCAGGCTTGTTCACACAATACAACATCCAGAAGAAGCCCATCACTGTACGCGAGTTCCGAAAAATTGCTAACAGTGATAAGTAAGAAACTTACTTTTGTATTGCTTCTCATCATGGATTGTGAGTAAAATTAGTTTAATCAAGTTGCACAATATTGGACAAGAAGCCAACAAGAATTTTTAAAATTTGTAAAACAATATATATTTTTGAAATTTCTGCAGTTCTAGCTCAGGTAAATCGTATACGTATGCCCTAATATATTCAGTTATGTTTCTAACTTGGAGATGGGGCTGAGAGTGGGACATCAGAGACATATTGGTTGTTTGTTTAATATTTTGTCCTTTAACATTTCAGTAACAAACATCAAAAGAGCCACTAGTTGTATAGGCAGAACTCCAGCTGTAAATGGGAGTTCTGGAGTCCTTTTTCAAGTCGAAACGTCCTAACTTGTATACACAATGCAGGACATTAAAAACAGCTATTCTTGATCACCGGAAATATTCAGGTTTTTAAAATAAAACCCCAGCTTGGGATCATGTTTGTAAGGCGGGTGTCACTGTCATTTTCCTAAGTGGCAAGATAGCAAGTATGGATATTAGTCGAGTTAAATTTACAACATAAGCTGACCATTTGGCTTCACAACCTTCCTTCCACTGTGTGTCATCTAATTCTGGAAAACCCTTATTTATTTTCTCGTGTATTTAACTTAATTTCCTCTTTTTATAAAGATATCTGTAGCAGTTGCCTGTACTGCTGCATGTCGTCATAAGTTCCATGTTCTTACAGTCTGAATGAAGACATTTGTCCTGTATTCCTTGATCATATTCATTAGTGACTGGCTTGCACATGTTGGCTCTAATTTTGGATTCACCTAGCAAGTGCCAAAATCTTCTGTATGTTGACTAAACCAAATCGCCTCAATGTCAATGATCCAACCTTTCCCTTTCAAGGGAGAAGTCCAGAGCGCACGTACAATGTTTTGTATGCCTCCTGTTGCTTCTGAATTCTGGTATTATCTTTTTGAACGTCTTTGTTCATTCATCCATTCCTCTATTAGCATAGAATCTGTACAGTGCCGATAGAGGTCAATTAGCCCATTGAGTCTGCACCAATCCTCTGAGGAGCATCCCACCAGACCTACTCATCCCTGCCTTTACCATGATCCACCTAACCCGCACATCCTTGGATAAATACAGGGCAATTTACCATGGCCACTCCACCTAACCAATACAACTTTGGACTGTGGGAGTAAACCAGACCACCCAGTGGATATGATACCCACGCAGGCAGTGCCCCAAGGCTTGAAATGAACCCAGGTCCCTGGAGTTGAGGCAGCGGTGATGACCATGGAGCCGCCATCATTTTTGTAATGGGGAGACTAGTATTAACTTGGCAAGTAAACAATATTCTGGACTGTGGTCTAACCATGCACTATACAATGGTTACGCACATGCCCTGCTTTTGAAATAAATGTAACGCTGGAGAGAAGAGTCATACCTGGCTCTAAGTGTTAACTTTGTTTCTCTCCACAGATACCGGCAGACCTGCCAAGTTTCTGTAGAGTTCTGTGTTTCTGATATCGAACATTTGCAATATTTTGCTGTTATTCCCTGTTTTGAATTCTGTTTGTCAGGTTGCAAACTTTTTTTTTTCAAATTTGTGTTGCTGCTTTTAATTTGTGAATGCATATTCCCAAGATCCCTCTATTTTTCCCTATCCCATTGAGACTGTGTGTTTTTTCTTTCCTCTGGAATATGTGGCTGCCTTGATTCTCCTACCAAAATGCACCATTTCATGTTTATCTGTTAAAATTACACTAATTTTCACTTGAGCTATGTTGTATTTTTGTTTTTTTTTAAACATTACCTGCATGAAAGTTTCTGCTGTCTGCACAATTTGAAAATGTTTCCAATTTCATTTCTGTAAATAGTGAACAGCAATATTCATAGTACCCGTTTTCAAATATCACTCCCTAATTCTTGTCACATGAACCCTACACTTTTTTTTCCCCCAGGGAACTGGTTATCCATTCTGTGTACTGCATTCTTGATTTATCAAGTAAACGGTGCAGGTGGGGTAAGCAGAACATCACTGGATTCCATTAAAGTTCCATAGCCCCAGGTTAATGTTTTGGGAATCTGAGTTCCACTATGGGAATTAATAATCTAGGCTTGAAGGCTAGTCTCAGTAACAGTGATATATCAACTCACTGTTGATTGCTGTTTATAAAAAAAAAAAATTCAGTTGAGGGATTGAGACCTCTTGCCCTTGCTCACTCTTGCCCTGAAAGTAACTAGACCTGCAGCAATGTTATTGACCCTTAACTGACTTTTGAGGTATCCTAGTGAACTATTCAGTTGTGGCAATTAGGTGTTGGCAGGAAATGCTGCCCCATATCCCTGAAAATGACTTTTCTTCAACTGCATTCTAGAATGTTGATGTTCGCTTAAGTATACATTATAAAATAAATTTGTAGTTGTATAGATAATACAGACCTACATCTGGAGGTGTATTATCTTGTAAAGAATTCCCAGACGCTGTGTTGTCTAGAAAGAAAATTCAAACATATGAGGTTATCTCTGCAATCTGATACCTCCAGTTGTAGGCTCCAGAGATACGAAATGGAAGATTTTTATCCTCTTCATGTGTTTAAAAGACCTGAAAATGGAGTGTTGAAAATATGCTACAGAAGAGTCTTACTCAAGCTGCTGTCATTTGAGAACTAATTGAAGTTCAGTTAGAATTTTTTTGATTTATTAAAATGTCTTTTTTCTAGATACTGCACCCCTCGCTATTCAGACTTTGATGATCTGGAGCGCAAGTATTGGAAAAATCTCACATTTAACGCACCAATCTATGGTGCAGATGTCAATGGTACATTGTATGATGAGGTAAGACTTAACTAAGTCTTTAATTTTTCTTATTGTGGTGGCTCCCATATATAGTTGATAAAGTGGTCGCAGTTCTTTTTGCCATTTTTTGTTTGTAGCTCTTGAAAATGTTTTTAAACAGAACAATTCTGAACATTATTACATCGTCCGCTGTGTATTTTGAATGTTACCAGAACTGATGAGATCTCTTGTCTCCTAATTAAGTTTAGTGATTGAGAATGAGTGGTGTTAACTTCCTTTTAATTTGTTGGAATCATAGGGTCATGCAGAACAGAAGGAGGCCATTTTCTTCCACTATGCTTGTGTTTACATTCTAAATGAAGTGCCAATTAGTCTTTCTCACTTCTCCTTTCCATTTGGCCTCCAAATATTTTCTGTTTAAAATGCATTTCCTTTCTATTTTTCAAAGTTCCTGTCAGATCTGATGCCACCACCCTTTAAGACAACAAGCTGTCATGATCTCCACTGCAAATAATAAATTCTTTTCAGCTTCTAACTGCGGTTTCCGACCAGTTATTTTAAATGGATGCACTCTGGTTGCTGATCATCCTGCCACTAAAAATGGAGTTAGTAAGAAGGAATTTCAACTCTGAATCTGAACCAGGACCTATTAAATCTTCTCTTTACAGCCTCTGTCTATGCTCCAGATAATTGAAATCTTTCACTTTTGGTACCAATCTACTATACCTAAGCAAAAATATCAATTGACATCTTGTAGCCATTTTGTTTGGACGCAAGTTGGCAGAAGCATGTGTTTTCATGACTAATTAAATCAGCATAAATATTTTGGAATATTCACATACTTATGTAATTTTTCAAGGTCTTATAAAATTATTTTAACGTATCTTGATGTCATTCTTCAGCTTTCCCTGCTCAGTGCCCTTAACTTTCTCCTATTCTTCTCTTGCTCATTGAGACTTTACGTTGTGTTGAGAGAGAGAACAAATGCTGTTGGTGCTGTGAGTGTGAATGAATGTAAATGCATGGTCCAATAAAATAAAATCCTGAAAAGGCCTTACTTCTCTCTCCTTGACCCAATTGCTTTTGTTTGAGATAATGAGTTAAATGTCTGTTTACAGGTTTCTTTCACATGATATCCTGTGACTTAATGTATGCCCCCACCAAATTTGGAAATGCTTGGCTTCGACTTTGTAATCTCCATTTGATACCAGCCACGTGCTGATTGAAGAATGGCAGGACTAATCCAGCATTTGAGAGATTTTTTAAAAATAACAATGCCACTTTGTGCCAACATCCTTTTGGTAAAGGGTTGCTTTGTAAGAATAGTTTTTCTTCTCTGAACCTTATTTTTCAGGTTATAGCGTAATTGTTGGAAGCAGAGGAAATGGTGGAGTGCAATATTCTCCTTATAAATAGATAAAGATTGGATTTGTTTCTGGATGCTTTCAGTTTCATAGAAGATATGTGACTAAATTTAAACTTTGTTTTCCAAATGCTATATTATTTTAAGCTCAATATTTTGTTTACAGATACAATTTCCTGTTTATTTAGGGTGTGACTGAATGGAACATTGGACATTTGAACACAATCCTGGATGTGGTAGAAAAAGAGAGTGGTATCACAATTGAAGGTGTCAATACACCATACCTCTATTTTGGAATGTGGAAAACCACCTTTGCTTGGCACACAGAGGACATGGACCTCTACAGCATTAACTACCTGCACTTTGGTGAACCCAAATCTTGGTAACAGGCTCAGCTTAATCTTACACTCTACATATTCGTTTTGGAATACTATATCTTGAATTTTAAACGTGTTACAATGAAATAGCTTACGCATTTTCATGCTTTACATACTAAGCTGAATGATTAACAACTCCTTTTTTGTTGTAGCATGAAACTACCAAGAAGCTAGTTGAATTAGATGGACCTTGATCATGTTTTTGTGGATTACCTGCTACGTTGCCCGAGGTTGAATTTAAATGTGAGGTTCCACGTAAAAGTGAACAAACTAGTTTGAGAAAAGACTAGTGTTTAGTCTCTGCATGGCTTGTTTCTTTCTGCTTGTTGTTTGCACAAATGTGGAAAAGATTACACAGTATTATTAAAACTTTCAACTGTGTGAAAGAAAACAATTATCAGATTGTTAGCAACTATGGTCGCTAATGTCAACAAACATAGCTGTCACTTTGTGGACAATAAGCTGGATAGCCAGTATGTGTTTTTGATAGTTAAGGGATAAATTTTGGTTGGGTCTTTGAAAACCAGTCCTTGGTTTAGATGTTGTGAAATGGGATAGTAATGACATGCCTCCACTTAACTTGTCCAGCTACCTGTGATGGGCAGTTTGGATAAATTACTTGTATTTGGCTTACCTTCTGAATTTCAACAGCTTATTTGGAAATGAACAAGAAGTGTCCATACAAACCACAAGTATACTTCCATTTCTCACAACAATCAGCATAGCTGAATTGTTTTTTTTTTGAGAGCTATGTGTACATCAGAGTTCTGAACGAAAAAACGTATGCACAAGGAACATGCAGTAATATTTGCTGGAAGTTGTTGTGACAGGGTAACATTTCTACAGACATCTCCAACAGCTCTTTTTAAAGTGATTTGCTAAAGTAGGATAGGCCCCATGATTACCTGTGCCCCAGTTTCTACTGGAATAGCTGCATAGTTTGCAGACTGTTGAAGTTGAGTGAAGGATGTAATTTTAATATATAGTTTAAGTAAGGTCTGCGTGTACTACTAACAATGGTTCTGATTCCGCATCAACGTATCCATCAGGAACTGTGGCAATCAAAGCCCTGATTTCTTCAGGTCCACTTGCATTACCTCACATCCTGTTCAAGTCATGGTCGCCTATTTTCAGAGTCATACAGTATAGAAACAGACTCTAAGGTCCAACTCCTCCAAGTTTCCCAAACGAAACTAGCCCCATTTGCCTGTGTTTTGGCTTGTATTCCTCTAAGCTTTCCTATTCTTGTGCTCGTCCAAATATCTCTTAAATGTTGTAGCTGTACCTACATCTACCAATTCGTCTGGCAGTTCTTTCCACCCTCTGTATGGAAAAAGTTTCCCCTTTGGCCCCTTTTCAATCTTTCTCCTCTCACCTTAAAAGTATGCCTCCTTGTTTTGAACTCCCCTATCCTGGGGAAAAGACCTTTGCTGTTCATTTTATCTCTGTCCGTTGTGTAAGGTTACCCCTCAATCTCCTACGCTGTCGTAGGAAAAGTCCCATCCTATCAAGCCATTTATAACTAAAACCCTCCAGTCCCTGTAATGCTGTTTATAAATTACTTTTGCACCCTGTCTAATTTAGTAATATCCTTTCTGAGTTATTTGCTTAAATGCATGTTCGCCCACAACAACATGACCTCAACCAATAGTAGTCCAAGGAGGCAGGTCCCAAATTCACCACGATCAAGCCCTGTAGCATTGGTACCAATCTGATCTAAACTGGATATCTGGCCAACCCTCAAGGTGTCAGTTTACTGTGGCAACGTAACTTTTGAATATGTGTACACTGGCCTTGCTACGGATAACAATTCCAGTTTCTTTATCATGTGGCTGACCAGCATCTCCCATTCTCATTAATAATAGATAACAAAGTGTGGTGCTGGATGAACACAGCAGGCCAAGCAGCATCTCAGGAGCACAAAAGCTGACGTTTCGGGCCTAGACCCTTCGGGCCCGCTATATTCATCCAGCTCCACACTTTGTTATCTTGGATTCTACAGCATCTGCAGTTCCCATTATCACTCTCCCGTTCTCATTGCCTGCCATACGTGTATGTTGGGAGGATTTACAAGCTGATACTCAACCTGTTTGACCATGTTATCCATGCATCTTTAGCTGACAGGTTTGGCTTGGGTTTCTGACTTGGGGATGCTGCCTCTATACCACAAGACCTTTTGAGGGATGTTTTAGCTCATTGCGTTTGTATCACCTTGCTGAAGCCTTTGTTGAGACTGTGCACCTCTTAAACCAAAATTCAAAGATGTAATGGTTGAAGGGGAATGTGAATTGAAATTCAAATGAGTTGTGAAAAGAACTAATTTTGACAGAATATTCATGAATTATTTGTTCTGGCCAAAGTCGAGGACAGAACACCAGGGAAGTTGGGATTGAAGCAAATTAATGGGTTTGTCATTCGTTTTGTTGCAGCTATCACTGAAATTGTGGTGTGCTGACTTATTTTGAGCGAGGAGATTTCACAGAAGTTCTTAAAATCATAGGTGGTGTTGGCAAATCAAGTAGAGAGGAAAAACCTGGCTCGAGAACCAGTAGACAAAAATTTTAAATGATTAGCTAATGATCCAAAGACAGCATAAGGCAAAATCTTTTTTAGTTCAGCAAATGAAGGTCAAGGTCAGCAATTGTAGTGGGGACAGTTTCAGTCATTGGTTTTTCAGCAGGGAATTGGATGTGCACCTGAAGAGAGAATCTTCAAGGCCACAGGAAAGTAAGAGGAAGTGCGTTCTGCTAAATGTGACTTTCGGAGCTGGTTGGCACTTGACCAGCTAGCTGTCCTGCTTTTGCTTTAACCAGAGCAGTGCAGCAGCTCTGTGGTTAGCTCTGCTGCCTAACAAATCCAGGGATGCAGGTTTGATTCCTACCTTGGGCAACTGTCTGTGTGGAATTCTCACATTCTGCCCATGTCTGTGTTGGTTTCCTCTGGGTGCTGCAGTCTCCCCTCTCAGTCCAAAGATGTGCAGGTTAGCTGGATTAGCATCAGAAATGCAGGGTTACAGAGATACGGTGGGGGATGTGGCTGGATGGAATGCTGTTTGGAGGGTCGGTGTGGACTCGATGGGCCAAGTGGCCTGCTTCCACACTGTAGAGATTATGTTCAATGAAACAAATCACTTATAACAGTTTTTAAAAAAAACTGGGTTCCTAATTTAAAATATGCTATTGATTTCATGCAGTGGAACAGTAAAACAATGTGATTGGTTACATTTTGTGCCATAGCTTTTTCCTTTGAAGTCAGAACCAAAGAAAAAATGCTCTTCGGTGCTGTAGTGACAATATGTATGTGTGGGGATCTACAGTGTTTTGAGAACTCCAGTCAGTCATAGAACTGTGTAGCTACTTGTGTCCTCAAAATGACATCCTTAGATAAGGAACTTGCAATGTACATTGTAAATAATTATATGTATCTGTATTCTGATAGGTACACTGTTCCACCAGAGCATGGAAAACGATTGGAACGTCTAGCTAAAGGTAAAGACTTGTATCGCAATCTATCTGATCTTTGTTTGAATTTCTTGCTTTTAAATACTTGGGTGTAGGGACTAAGAGAAAAGTTTCTGTTTCATGTGATTCCTATATTTTGATAAACTGAGGAGCTTGCTACACAGGAGAAATATTACACAGTTTTCTTGTTTTTTTTTCTTTTCTGTTTAAGGCACTGAATAACAGGCAAGTGAGAGTTCAGATCTTGCTGTTCATTTTGGGGCATCACTCTGAAATGTCCATGAGTGTATATTGTAAATATTACTACTAATAACAGAAACAATCCTGAGTTGCAGTTGAGCTGTACTACCTTTTAGGTCCACATGGCAGATCTTTTTCCATCATATGTCTGGCGAACAATGACTGAAACTTTCCACTGATTTGACTTCATAATCCTTCAATTTTGAGAAAGACCTAAGGGTTTGAAGTGAAACTTTTTAAAAAATGTCTCTCCAGCTGATTATTGGATCATGTTGAATTTTTTTTTAAGAAGGAAAGCTCGATCTCATAACAGTAACTCTCCATAAGGGGGCAATCCTTTTTAGGGCTATCTGAACAAAGTGTTTTTAGATACACAGAATCCTGCTTGGAGGTATGACACTTTGGGCGGCACAGTGGCTCAGTGGTTACCACTGCAGCCTCACAGTGCCAGGGACCCGGGTTCAATTCCAGCCTCGGGCAACTGTCTGTGTGGAGTTTGCACGTTCTCCCCGTGTCTGCGTGGATTTCCTCCGGGTGCTCCGATTTCCTCCCACTGTCCAAAGATGTGCAGGTTAGGTGGATCAGCCATGCTAAATTGCCCATAGTGTTCAGGGATGTGTGGGTTATAGAGGGATGGGTCTGGATGGGTGCTCTGAGGGTTGGTGTGGACTTACTGGGCCGAAGGGTCTGTTTCCACACTGTAGAGATTCAATTCTAGGTATAGTTCTGCTGACTGAGTTTCCGGTTTACATGCTGTGCAATAGTTTCAGTTTAAGATGTTGCTTTCTGTTGGCCTGGAGTTTGATGTCTAGCTGCTCAATCTGGCAAATCTGATTTAAGTAACTAATTTGTGATCTAATAATGTAAAGCAGTCTGACTTCCTTGTTTATTGCGGGATTTTTGGGAGTGAAGATGATTTTTCTCATTTTTGGACTGTACAAGAAGTAAGCATTAAAAGATTCTACAAATGTAACAGCTGTATAATACAGGTCTTCCCCACATGGAGATGAGAGTTCAAGTTTTGAGATTGTGAGCTCCAAGATAGCAGTGAAAAATTGACCCTTTCAGCAACAGGTAAAGGTGCTCCTTACCCTTTCCTTCCATTTTGTTCCAGAGGCTACTATTTCTAATTAGTTACCCATTTGAGTGAAATGATATTCTTTGTGATAATGGATACCCTGCTTCATTATATCATTGTGTATCATGAAATGTCATCTTAGGCCCTACATTTACCACTTGGCCCCAAGTGGGATTACCCTGGAAGGGGAAAGCATCTCAAATTTGAACAGTAAGTGAAGTTAGCGGTGTCATTACTGCAAAGTAGCAGCGAACCCATATGTTGTTTTCTCGTTAATAGGGTTCTGCTGTCAAGTCAAAATGACATTTAGCCTACCAAACCAACCCAATATGTAATGAGTTCAAATGCTAGAGTTATACTAGGTGTGTAGGCCACATGTCCCAATGACTGGCATATTGAACAGCATGTACCATTGACCATTTGCAGCTTGCAACATATGCCTCTGCTCAACCAGTCCATGTTTGCAAGCCTTAGAAAATTTATATTTGCCATTGGATATTATTCTGCTATTAGTCGTATGAAATCACCTGGACTGTGCTATACCAGAGTCATTTTAAGATCATCAGCTGGTTCACAGCGTGATGCATTTGTACATGCTGGAAGTTTTTTTTTAAATTAAAAAAACTAGAAGCTTAAAGATGGCAAAATCTCCAGGACCTGATCAGATGTATCCCAGGACGTGGGAATTTAGGGAAGAAATAGTGGGGCCTCTAGTTGAGATATTTGTATCCTCTACAGCCACGAGTGAGGTGGCAAAGGACTGGACGGTGGTTAATGTTGTGCCTTTATTCAGGAAAGGCTGTAAGGAGAAGCCTGGGAACTAGAGAAAGGTGAGTCTGATATCAGTGGTGAGCAAGTGATTGGTGGAGATTGAGAGAGAAGATTTACTTATATTTGGAAAGGAGAGGACTGAATAGAGATAGTCAGCATGACTTTGAACATGGGAAATCATGTCTCGTAAACCTGATTTTTGGTTACTACTTCAAAAAACTCAAAGATCAAGGGTAGAGCGGTAGATGTTGTCTACGTGAACTTGTGTGAAACCTTTACATGGTCGACTGATCAGTAAAGATAGATGTGGAATTCAGGGAGAGCTTGTCAGTTGGATACAAAATTTGGTTTTGTGGTGGAGGGAATTTTTTTGGACTCATGGTCACAGGCATCCAGTGCTGTGCAGGGATTGCTGCTGGGTCCACTGTTGTTCATCATTCGTTTAAATAATTTGGATGAGAATTTCAGAAGCGTGGTGGTTAGTTTGTGACTGACCTAAAAGTTAGCAGTATAGTTGACGGTGAAGGAGGTTATCTAAGATTATAAAGGGATCTTGATCAGTTGGGCCAATGGGCTGAGGAATGACAGTTGGAGTTTGAGTTGGATAGATGAGAAGTTTTTTTTTGTAAAGCAAATAAAGATTGCATTTAGAGATAATGGGAACTGCAGATGCTGGAGAATCCGAGATATCAAAGTGTGGAGCTGGATAAACACAGCAGGCCAAGCAGCATCTTAAGAGCAGGAGAGTTGACATTTCGGGCCTAGACCCTTCATCGGAAAAGAGAGATGGGGAGAGAGTTCTGAAATAAATAGGGAGAGAGGGGGAGGTGGACCGAAGATGGATAGAGGAGAAGATAGGTGGGGGGTCTGGGGGGGTGAGGTGAGATTAGTAGGTAGGAAATGGAGGTGTGGCTTGAGGTGGGAGGAAGGGATGGGTGAGAGGAAGAACAGGTTAGGGAGGCGGGGACAAGCTGGGCTGGTATTGGGATGCTGTGGAGGGAGGGGAGATTGTAAAGCTTGTGAAATCCACATTGATACCATTGGGCTGCAGGGTTTCCAAGCGGAATATGAGTTGCTGTTCCTGCAACCTTTAGATGGCATCATTATGGCACTGCAGGAGGCCCAGGATGGACATGTCTGAGGAATGGAAGAGGGAGTTGAAATGGTTCGTGACTGGGAGGTGCAGTTGTTTGTTGCAAACCGAGCGTAGGTGTTCTGCAAAGCGATTTCCCCAAAGCCTCCGCTTGGTTTCTCCAATGTAGAGGTAGCCACAACAGGTACAGCAGATGCAGTATACCACATTGGCATATGTTCACCTGCACATCTGCTTGATGTGGAAAGTCATCTTGGGGCCTGGGATGGGGGTGAGGGAGGTGGTGTGGGGGCAAGTGTAGCACTTCCTGCGGTTGCAGGGGAAAGTGGTGCGTTTGGAGAGGAGTGTGGAGCGGGCAAGGGAATACCAGAGAGAGTGGTCTCTCCGGAAGGCAGACAAGGCTGGGGATGGAAAAAGTCTTTGGTGGTGGGGTCAGATTGTAGATGGCGGAAGTGTCGGAGGATGATGCGTTGTATCCGGAGGTTGGTGGGATGGTATGTGAGGACTAGGGGTATTCACTTTTGGCGCTTATTGCAGGGGTGGAGTGTGAGGGATGAGTTGCGGGAAATGCGGGAGACATGGTCGAGGGCATTCTCGACCACTACAGGGGATGTTGCGGTCTTTGAAGAACGAGGACATCTGGGATGTATGGGAGTGGAATGCCTCAGCCTGGGAGCCGATGCGGCAGAGGTGAAGGAATTGGGCATAGGGGATAGAATTTTTGCAGGAAAGTGGGTGGGAGGAAATGTATTCTACGTATCGGTGGGAGTCGGTGGGCTTGAAATGGATATCAGTTTCGAGGTGGTTGTAAGAGATGGAGACAGAGGTCCAGGAAGGTGACGGTTGTGTTGGAGATGGTCCAGGTGAACTTGAGGTTGGGGTGGAAGGTGTTGGTGAAGCGGATGAACTATTCGAGCTCCTCTTGGGAGCACGAGGTGGCGCCCATACAGTCAATGTAATGGAAGAGGAGGTGGGGTTTGGGGCCAACGTAGGTGAGGAGGAGGGACTGTTCCATGTAACCTACAAAGAGGCAGGCATAGTTTGGGCCCATGCAGGTACCCATGGCCACCCCCTTTTGTCTATAGGAAGTGGGAGGAATCGAAAGAGAAGTTGAGGGTAAGGACAAGTTCGGCTAGGCGGATGAGGGTGTTGGTGGAGGAGGACTTGTCGGATCTGCGGGACAGGAAGAAGCAGAGGGAATCCTGAAGCCCAGTGGTATCACTGTGGATTTCACAAGCATCAAAATCCCCCCCCCCCCCCCCCCCCCCCCCGCCGCTGCATCCCAAAACCAGCCCAGCTCGTCCCACATCCCTAACCTTTTCTTCCTCTCACCTATCCCCTCCTCCCACCTCAAGCCGCACCTCCATTTCCTACCTACTAACCTCATTCTGCCCCCTTAACCTGTCCATCGTCCCTGGACTGACCTATCCCCACCCTACCTCTCCACCTGTCTTCTTTTCTCTCCATCTTCGGTCCGCCTCTCTCTCTCTCTCTCTCTCTCTCTCTCTCTCTCTCTCTCTCTCTCTCTCTCTCTCTCTCTCTCTCTCTCTCTCTCTCTCTCTCTCTCTCTCTCTCTCTTTCTCCCCCCCCCCCCCCCCTCCCTATTTATTTCAGAACCCTCTCCCCATCCACCTTTCCTGATGAAGGGTCTAGGCCCGAAACGTCAGCTTTTGTGCTCCGAAGATGCTGCTTGGCCTGCTATGTTTACCCAACTCCACACTTTGTTATCAAGGATTGGGTTTATGCACTTAATGGTGGGGCCCTCGATAGTATTGTCAAACAGAGACTCGGGTTCAGGTGCATAGTTCTTTGAAAGTTGCGGTGCAGTTAGGCAGCCTAGTTCTGAAGATACTTAGCACACTTGCCTTCATTGCTCAGACCATTTTGAGTATCGGAGTTTGGACGTTATGTTGAAGTTGTACAGGATATTGGTGAGGTCACTTTTGGAGTACTGTGTACAGTTCTGATCACCTGCTGCGGGAAGAATGTTATTAAATTGGACAGAGTTCAGGATTTGACAGGAATGAAGGGTTTGAGTTGTAAAAATAGGCGAGGACTTTTCTCTGAGTGTAGGAGATTGAGGGATGATGTTATAACGATTTATAAAATCATGACAGCCATGGATAAGGTGAACAGCAAAGGCCTTTTCCCTCAGGTAGGGGAATTCAAAACTAGGAATTGTTTTTAAGGTGAGATGAGAAAGATTTGAAAAGGACCTGAGGGGCAACGTTTTTGCTCAGAGGGTGGTTGGCATTTCTGATGAACTGCCAGAGGAAGTAGTAGATGCAGATACAGCTACAACACTTAGATATTGGACAGGAAAGATTTAGAGGGATACAGGCTGAACACAGGCAAATGGGATTAGTTTAGTTTGGGAAACTTCATCAGCATGGACAAATTGGACTGGACGAGTCTGTTTCCGTGCTCTACAATTCTATACGTAGAAGCCCATTTTATGTAGATAAAAGGAATTTGTACGTATCTTATTCAAAATAAGGATCATGAAGACAGCCGAACTCTGTTGCATTCCTAGAGCTACACCCTGACATTAGAATCTATCTACCAGATCTGAGAATGCTGCACCTTCTTGCCAAAGATATTATAACCAATCAGCACCCTCTTCTTAGGCTGTTTAAAGTGACGTTTCTTTCTTCTTGGACTATTTTTTACATTGTAGTACCGAGTGAGAGATAAGAGCTTCGGCTTCTGATCACTTTTACATACGTGGAAAACAATTATAAGAGCCTTTATTTTGAAAGAAAATGATTCTGACATGATAATTTCCCCCCTCACTGTCTTTAAGAGCATTAGAGTTTAAAATTCATGAAAATCAGTTTTGAAACTTATTAGAAAATATTTCTCTTGAAGTGTAAGTGTTGGATTGATTTAACAGGCAGGATTGATTTAACAATAAGAATTGATTATGGAGTTCAAAATGCAGCTGGATGCAAGGATGAATTTATCACTCCAGCCAAATAGCGCTTCCTTTGAATTTTGAATGTGAATTTTGTACTGTGTTGTAAGTGGTTTGAGAGATAAGTCTTGCTGATTTTTTTTAAACTTTATTAATAGGGTTTTTCCCAGGTAGCGCTCAAAGCTGTGAAGCATTTCTGCGGCATAAGATGACCTTAATTTCCCCTTCAATTCTCAAGAAATACGGAATCCCATTTGATAGGGTATGTATGTCATACTGCAGTAATAAGACTTGTATATTATATTATTTTGGGATGTTTTTACGGGAATGGCAGAGTGGAGGATTGTTTGTCTGCTGTTACATTCCATTTCATGCTGACTTTATTTCAGATACTTTGCTTTGGCTTGTTGATCAAAATAAACTAGTGAAGTTAGATTATAACCGAAGCAAATAGTATGGCTATAATTTACTTTGCATTCGGCCTGCAATTTTATTGTTGCTTAGAATGTTATGAAGTTTGTGTGTAGTATGCAGCTCCATCAAGCACAAAACAATTTTCAGAGGAAGTGACATGATTCTGGAGAGGCAGGGTGCTTAAGTTGTAAGGCTGTGATCCTGCCAGTAGAAACAACAGCAGACTGTTAACAATTTTAAGTTAAAATGAAAATTGTCAGTACTCATTCCAGTTGGATTGTGAACATTGGTTGCAAAATTTGTTCCAGCAGTGTTCATGTTAAAACTTTATTCTCTCAGCCAATATCTGTATCTATATTCTATGAATAAGGAAATAATTGTTCATAAAATTTGCTGCTGTGTGTTTTTGGAAAAAAGGTTAAAAATGAGGAAGAAGTGTTTATTGTGCTCTGTCTCCTTGCTCTTAGCCAAATTTTTTAAAAATAATTAAATATTCTCCATACAGAATTGTTGGAAGTAGTTTTCTCCTTTTAATTCTCTTAAAGCATTTCTTGCCTGAAGTGGTTATTGTTTGTGTTTCACATGCATTCCTTATCAAAGGAGTGATGAAGTGTTTGTGGATGTTTTCTGTCCAGTTTCAGAATATATTGGAATGAATATTTATGCTTCTATTAACTTCAGCTTTACGTGCAAATGTGCATTTGTGTGGCCAGCTAATCCTTCTCAAACCACTCTGTTCCACCTGAGTAGGTATACGCACAGTGCTGAATGACTAGTTAGAGAATGGTAGCTGCAAGTTTGACCCAGCAGTCTGGAAGTACCTAATTCATACTGCTCAGATGTTATTACATGTTTGGGCCTAGATTTTTATTCCATAGTAGGGTGTGCAAAAACTGGAGATCTGTGAATTTGACCTTTTTTTTTTAAAAAAACTGGCAGCCAACTTTCCCTCTTTTAGTGGTGGGTGGGAAATTATAGGGTAGATTGTCTCAGGTTGCACCCAACTTACAATCTAAGTGCTGGGTCTGAGGCAAGCTGGACAGAAAGTCTTTGTTGGGTCTCCAGCAATTTCTCCAAAAAGGAAATAATATCCCATCCAATCTAACCATACGGCTTAATACTCTTAATACTCTGAACCCATCCCTTGCCCCCATTCGGTTCTTCCCACCCATCACCCCTCATATGCCTGGTGCAGCATGCCTTATGCCATCCTAATCTCAACTCATGGTTTCACACACCATGTCAAGTCACCTCATCCACTAGTATCTGTGCACACAGGAAAAAGGAGAAATCTTGTTACTTAAATTTATGTTGCAAACTGCACAATATTGAAGAAGGTACTCTACCATTTAAAATCAATTTTTGAAATTGCTTCTCAGAGGTTTATGCCTCTTTTTAGACATCAGCATCTCCTCTTATATTTAACAATCCTAAATGGCACCCCCTCACCCCCTTTCTTTTGGCAAGTCTAACATGCATACTCCACATTCTGGACAGGGTACCCTGTCAGGGTGTGTACATTTTCACTTCTGTAGAGACAGCTGTAACTTTAAATGGTGCGCTACTTCTGTCAAATATTTATCAGCAAATCCCTGCCTGGCTCCACTCCTAACATATGAGAATTGCAAGTGCTTTTTTGAGGTAGGATCTGTGATTTCAGTCCTCTTCCAACATTTACTTAACAGCAGAGACTCCGCTTCATGGTGGAAATTTGAAGTAGGAAAGAGCTTGCACAATATACTGTTCTCCTGAATTAGACTAGAGTCTTGAACAGGAGTGCCCCTTTAAGCAAAGCAACTTGCACAACAGAAACATATCAGCCCAAACTGCAATTTAGCACTATTTGTAAAGTACCAATTGAGCAGCTGCTATTCATTCTGCTCTGCATGTAGTGGTTACTCTTGTTACCAGAAATTGGGCGCATTACTTCATTGCAAGTGTTTATACTTCAGCAGTAGTAAAAAGATCTGAGTGAGATTTTCCTCAGCAGTTAATCCTCAACCTTGTCCATTTTTGTCTAGTTGATTGTGTATTTTCTGTATATTTTATTTAATTAATTGAATTAACTTTTCATTTGCTCATAGATAACTCAAGAGGCAGGGGAGTTTATGATCACATTTCCCTATGGGTATCACGCTGGATTTAATCATGGTTTTAACTGTGCTGAATCAACAAACTTTGCCACATTAAGATGGATAGAGTACGGAAAACATGCTGTCCTGGTATGTTTACACTTTGATATTTGTTACTGGGTTCTGAAAATGTAACAGATTTTTCTGATTTATTGTTCAGCTTGAAGTTATCTAATTGGTAAAGAACCATACTTCATGAGATTATTAGGACTATTGACAGGCTTAATTTTTTGTTAACTTGTGTATCCTCTACATAAAATCTATGGTAAGTTTTTGGAAGTAGTTACTTAACTTGCAGAAAACACTTCTCATAGAAGACCAGTATCTTTTGTGAATTGGGAGGAAATCTCCTGCAGTTTTAGTTCACCATAACAGACTTCTAATTTCATTGTTTTGAGCACCTCAAGTTTAGAACACAGTTATGTTTAAGTGCCTAACCTGGTATGTGCATTTTTGATCCATAATGCAGTTGTACTGAACCATTTAAAACCCTGCCAAAATGTTTTTGGCATTATTGCATTGCTCCAACTATCTTTGTTTCACTGTGCTCTATCCAGTGCTCGTGCCGGAAGGATATGGTAAAAATTTCGATGGATGTTTTTGTGCGCAAGTTTCAGCCTGAACGTTACAAGTTGTGGAAAGTAGGAAAAGATACAATTTTCATTGACCACACACGAGCCACTCCAGAAGCAGTTGAATTTCTTAGTGGAGAATTAAACTCTGTATCCGCGAAGAATTTGAAGGACCAGGATGCTGATACTGCTGAAATGGAATTGGATGACAAACTTGAAAAAGAAGTATCCACCCAACAAGATGATGGTGATGAAATAAAAAGGTGGAATTTTAGTTCAATGCATGTATCTGTCCAGTGCTAAACCAGCCAAATCCAGTGCTGGTATAATGTTGGGAAATGCTGCTAACTCTGTTAATTACTGATTTTTTATTTTGTTGTTGAACATGACATTGAAGAAAGATAAATAACATTAGACATTCTTAGCCTAGAAGCAATGCTTATCTTTTCAAGGAATGGTGCCTGTTAGTTTGTGACCTTGTGTGTATTATGTATTAGTTCAAACCTTTTTTATCAATTTTTTCATATTATGAAATCAATTTTCATTTGAATCAAGTTTTGTTGCAATGGGATTTATGCAGTATATTTCTATAAAGAGAAAAATAATTTGCATATAATTTTTACGAACATTTATTCTGGATCACAAAGTAGCTTAATTTCCAAATCAAGATACTGACACAACAATTCTTGTTCTTTATAATTTAAATTTTCTGTTCAGCATCATCTTTTAAGATAGAATAAGGTATTGCACATTTAAGACAGATGAGGAAATATTTTCTGTGAAGGTTGAGCATCTTTAGAATTCTCTTTCTTGAGGCAGTTAATGCAGAATCTTTGAATATTTCTGAGGCAGATGTCAATAGATTCTTGATATTCGAGTGAATGAAAATTTGTCGTGGATATGCAAGAATGCACAGTTGAGCTTTAAGTCCGCTGAATGTGTTGAAAGGCAGAACAGGTTCATAAGGCCAAAAGGCCTACTTGTATTCCAAGATTGTGTTTTTAGTATTCTTCTTTCACATCTGTTTATTTGATATTTTAGTGTCCAACATGTTAACGTGATATCTTAAGGACAATCTTCTAACAATTGGAAGTTCTACTGTAATGAATGACTAAATTATTTCAAGTGATCAGAGCATATATTCAAATATTGTTAAATAGTTTCTGTTGTTGAGCTATCTTGGGAAAGATCACAAGTTCTTTTATTCCATTAGATGTGTTACTACAGATGAGGAACTATAGATTGGCAAAAACCATAAATTTGTCAATACCAGAACATTTAGACACTCTGGCTTAAAAAAAATTAGACCAGCTGTGGAAAGTAAAGAACAACATTGGAATGCAATAAAAAAATTATTTTTACGATTGTGTGGACTTGTTACAGTTCTGTTTATACACATCAATAGATATTTCGTGTGTTTTTGCTAATGATTATTCTTTTTCACTATCCAGTCCAATACAGCACCGTATTGGAGCAAAAAGGCACAAAGTTTGTCTTGAGCTGCCACAAGAAGTGAGTGAAAATACTGCCATCCTGCAAGAATGTGAAGAGAGTAATCCTGTTCCACTAAGTGAGTCTGGAGACTCTAAGAGAATAATGAGAAAAGATGAGGAATATAGTAAAGTGGCAAGTGACAGTGCTGTTCAAGGTATGATTTCATACAAACCATTCTAGTTTTTTATTATTTTTCACATCTTTCAGGAGAGATAACGTGATTGCAATACTGTTTACTAACTTTGTTCAACTTTTTAATTTTTGTTCGCAAACCAAGGCTATTATCTGCTATTGTTTTATTTTACAGTCAACCTCTGGGTATAAATTTGAATTTAATTCATGCCACCCACCAGCCTGTAATTTCACAAGCAGCAAAAAGGCGTGAGTGGGTTGCCCATGCGTGGCCCATTGAGCTCCTCATAGGGTGCAATTAAGGCCTTGTGGCTAGTGGATTGTTGGAGAAACCAAAAGGTTTACACCCTGTGAGCTGGGCAGTAAAGGAGAAAAGGAAACCTCTTGCTGGATCCTGGTACAAATCAGACGGATTTCTCCATGTCCATTCCTCCCCTTCACTAGACTTCCAGCAACACCTCAAAAGTACCTGAATGTCCACATGCATCACTGAAAGCAGCTTCCTTGGTCTATCTACATTGGTCCGGCTGGCCTCAAATTGGCCAGGACCACAACAAAGCAGGTCTTTCTCCAGATTGGAGTCTCACTTCTATCTTGACTTTTCAAGAACCATTTCCCAAAAATTTAGCGAAGTGAACTGGCTGAGTTTTCACACATGGAACGTGAGCACCATTGGCTCGCTAGTGTTTATTGTCTGACCTCTAGTTGCCCATGAAGATGGTGGTGAGCTGCTTCCTTCATGGATGATATTAAACTTCTGAATATTGTTTGAGTTGCATCCATACAGGCAAGTGGAGAGTAGTACATCACACTCATGATTTTTACCTTTTTTAGATACTGACAGGCTTTGGCGAATGTTGTGTGTTTCACACTGTAGTATTCCTAGCTCCTGGATTGCTCTGACAGTCACTATTTATAATGTAAGTCATTTGTGTTTCTGGTCAATGCTAACCCCCCAACATGTTGATAGTGGAAGATTCAGTGACGTCAGTGCCATTGAATGCCAAGGGCTATTGGTCAGATTGTCCCTTTTTTTTTTTGGAAATAGCCGTTGCATGGTATTTATGTAGCATGAATGTTACTTGCCTGTTTTTAGCCAAAGCCTGGGTATTTCCCAGGTCTTTTTACCTTTGAACATGGGCTGCTTCTATATCTGAGGAGTTGCAAATGGTGCTGAACCTTGTGCAGTCATTGGCAGATATCACAACTTCTGACCTTTACAATAAAGGGAAGCTCACTGAAGCAGCTGAAGATGGTTGGTCCTTGGAATCTACCCTAAGGAGCTCTTGCAGAGATTTCCTGGAGCTGAGTTGACTGAACTCCAACAACCACAGCCATCTTCCTGTTAGCCAAGTATGATTCCAAATAGTGAAGAATTTTCCCCCGATTCCCATTGATTCCAGTTTTGCTAGGACTCTTGATGCCACTGTCTGTAAAATGTGCCTTGACATTAAGGTCTGTTACACTGACATGGAGATGGCCTTAACCCTGAAGTTTATGGTTGTGTGGAGAGCTTGCTTTCACAATATGATGTTTTTGGCAGGTACTATGCTAAAACAGTTGAATGTGACCTCTGAAGCACTTGATTGCAGGTACTATTGAATAGTCAGCAGAAACAGAATGCCAAGTTGTATACCTTCCACTTCCCAACCTCCTCCCATCTCGGAGGATTTTGAATGCCAACTGTCATTGGCTTTTAGTTCTCTGCATCACTTTACCCAACTGAAATTGGAAATTCCAGACTAGTAATTTATGGCATTAGTATTGAAGACTTTATACCTTTTTTTTGGTGATGTAGCATCCAAGTCTGCCAGGAAGATTAGGGCCTTTAGTAAGGAAGTGAATCAGACTTCCACAGTACAGTTGAAAGAAGAATGTTATCCATTTGCTAAACTTAAACTAGTAATTGTAGACAATGTTCCTAGCCCCCATTGCCAACATTAACCCATGACTTTGGCTTCCTGCAGCTGATATTTCCCACCTGTCACTTCTGGCCAGAAGTTAGTGAAGTATTGAAAAAATCCACAGACCTCCACATTATCTGCTTTTTTTTAAGTTCTTTGGCTGTTTCTGCCCTTCTTTTGGATCTTAAGAGAAATATTGGAGTTTTTTGATCCAGTTCCATAGCCTGGAATGGAGATAATCACAAATATTGTAACGCATTTGCATATCATGTTTCGAAATAGCAATCTAATACAACGAAAATAGTTTTGTGGATTACTGCCAATATCTTTTACTCTGTTTTGTTTTGCAATTGAACGTATATTCTACAATATAAAATGCAGCATATTTGTTTACTAAAGTCACTTTTTTTAAAATTGAAGACATTAATTTTTTTTTTATTGTTGCAGAATCAACTCCAGCACAAGTTGAACCACACGTTGAAAATCTTCCACGAGAAGAGAAACTTACATTGAAGCGAACCATGTCCAGCTCTGTAGACACACCTGTTACTGTGTTGAACTTCTCTGTGGCCAGTCCATCCCAAAATACTCCTAGTCCACTTGTGAAATCATTTGAATCCAGCTCATCTGATTCAGAGATGACAAGCACTCAAAGTTCAAGCCAAGAGAGTGCTTCAGAGGACTCTGATAATAGCCCAGAATGGAATGAGCCAGTTAAAACAAATGTTGGAACAAGCCTCAATGAACAGGATCTTGCAGAGGTATACATAGATGAAGTATTTTCCTAATGCTTGGAGGTGCATCCCCTTTTCTCTCTTTATCAGTGGACCACCCTACCCTAGAAGGCAATGTATATCATCAGTAAGTGTGATTATGATGGGGGGAAAATACTAAATGATTAAAAAAAGTAACTTAAATTTAAAAATAGAGGTTACAAAGTCCTTGGAAAGTAAGTGTCTTAATTGGATAGAAGAACAAAAGAATCTGGGAGAGTAGGAAAGGTATCATCAAATACTGCCCTGATGTCAAGAACAGTGGCATCAAAGATCCCTAGCAAAACTGAAGTCATTGGGAATTGAAAAGGAAAGCTCTCTGGTTAGTGTCATTTCTAAAAGGTAGTTGTGGTTGGCATTCTTCATCCCAGCCTCAGCGTATAACTATAGGAGTTCCTCAACATGGTGTCTTAGACCCAACCATCTTCTGCTTCATCAAAGATATTCACTCCAGCATAACGTGAGAAATTAGGATGCTGACTGTACAATCAATTTTCAGCACCATTCGTGACATCTCAGATACTGAGTCTATGTCCATATGCAGCAAGACCTGGAAAACATCCAGGCTTGGGCTAACAAGTGGCAAGTAACATTTTTGCCATAAGCACCAAGCAGTAATCACTATCAACAAGAGATAATCTAGCCATCACCAGCCTCTTGATTTCAATGACTTGCTTAATCCCCCACTGACAATATCTTTGAAGCTTAGTCTTGACCATAAACGGAACTGGATCAACAAGATAAATATGGTGAATAATTCTCTCCTTATCTCCCCAGTTCCTATTTGCCATCTATACAACAAATGTCATGGATGTGATTGAATACTAAAAATGTCAGGATGAGTGCAGCTCCAGCAAGACTCCAAGCTTGACACGCCCACCACTGACACAGTGGCAGTGGCGTGTACCATTTACCAGATGCACCACAGTAACTCATCAAGACCCCTCCCCAAGCACCTTTTCAAACCTGTGACTTCTATCACCCAGAGGAACAAAGGCATAAGATGCATGGGAGCACCACCTGCAAGTTCATCTCAAACACGCTCAACCCAGACTTGGAATTTTATTGTATCAAAGTTGCTCATTTAAAATCTTGGAATTTCCTTCGCCAGCAGCACTGGTCAGTGGTTCAAGAAGGCAGCTCAGCACACATCCAGGCACTTGAGAATGACCAGTAAATGTCCATATCCTAAGAACAGGTTTTTTTTAAAAATCACATTTATAGTATAGTGACACCTGCCAATAACGTCATCTTAAAAGTAAAGAAGGCATTGAAGTTGATTTTATGTACATATAGATTTAAAACCAAAGTCACTCTGCATGTTCGTATAAAAGCCACGTTTATATAACACTTTCTTTCGCAAAATGCAGGGCTTGACTTTTGCACAATTAACGTTTTTAAGAAAGTTGAAATCCATTCTGTCCCAACATCTCTCAATCCTAGTTGTCATGTCAAACTGCTGCCACCAAAAGGAAGGTGTAGTTGAATCCAGAGTTGAGGAGTAGGTGGCAAGAATGAGCAGTTGGAGTTTTTGGCTAATGGTCAGGAGTTTGACTTTGACTTTTAAACAAGGTGTACTGTTATTCTTGTACCCTGTGAATACAGTATATGTTTATATTTAGAGAGTCTTGGTTATACCATACTGGAATACTTGCCTCTAATTTAAAATAATAGAAAGACTGGAGAAGGTGCAAACAAACAATTCATAAATAGTGCCAGAACTGAGAAGGCATGTTGATCAATAAAAGATTGAACAGACTTTGACTCTTTTTTTTCTGTAGAGAACAGTAGGCTGTGGAGTAACCTGATGGAGAGCTTTAGGATTAAGAAAATTTTGAACAAATTGGTATAAAGATGATATTGCTACTTACAGGAGGACAACAGAACTAGGTGCACAAATGTAACATGATCATAATGAATCAGTAGAGAACTCGAAGTTTCTTTATCCAGGAAGTGATTAGATTACGGAACTCCTTGTCAACAGAATAGTTGAGAAACCTCAGATGCCTTGGAGTTTCAAAAAGAACAACAAAATCCTGAGAGAGATGGGAACTCGTATGGACTGCAGTCAGAAGTATAATCCTTAGTTTCCAATCACCTGTCAATTTGTTTCTCTACCCTACTTCCTTTTCATTTTGCTACTCTCTATTCCAGTGAAGCTGAACTGAAGTTAAAGGCACAGCACAAGTTCAACAATTTCAGCTTGCAACCTGTATCATTTTTTTATTATTAGATGACAGCTATTGATCATTCTACATTTGAAACTCTAGGCAATCTCATTTCATTTAATTTCCTTGTCCCATTTGTAACATTGCTTTGCATTATTATCCCTTCTGTTGGTTTAATTTCTCCTGCCTTATAGCCTCTGTCAAATCTTTTTGTTTCTTCGCCTTGTATTCTGTTTCTAGATCATACTTGGCTTAAAACTTGTTACATCTAATTTGTTTCTGGTTTTGACAAAAGATAATTGGCATGAAACTTTACAGACTTTATCTTTGTTTATTCTCTGTCCACCTGTCCCAGTTCTAAGAAAGATTTTAAGCTATTTACCTCAACTCTAGGTGTTAGTGTTTTTCAGAGCATATTTTGTTTTGGGAGTTCATAGGGATTGGGAATCAATATCATGGCATTTTTAAAGTAATCATGTTAGCATTATCCATGTATTAAGATGAAACTCTCAAGTTTTGTACAGATTTTTTTTGTTTGTTTCTGCTCAGTTCAAATGGCCCAATGCTAACATGTCACCCCGTTCTTCAGATGGAGTGAGACACACATCTACTGTGTTGTTCCTTTGCAGATGGCTGAGCAGTATATGAAAGAAATGAAATCCAAGAAGAAAGCTAAGAGCCGGCGTCAGCCCCTTAGTAAACCACCACGACATCATCCACTTTCTGTGGTAAAAGACTACATTAGCGATGAAGGTATGTAAGCACATTAGAACTTGACATTCAGCTATAGTCAAGAGACTTCACTGTGAAAGCTTATCAGGGACTAGATTCTAGGACTGGTTCATGTCAGGGGTTGAGTATGTAGTAATTTTTTAAAATTTAGTGCCACAATTTGTAGGCAATAGATATGCTCTGTTTTAGAAGTTTGTCTTCTACAATATTGCCTCAATTATATATTTGGTGCTAAGTGAACTCATGGGTAAAATATGTTGCAGAATAAAACATCTTGTAAAAGCAGTCTGGCTTTCTCAGCTTTGAACCTACTAAAGGTGCAAAGTAGAAATTGGTACCACAAAACAATGTGGCATATGCTGTGTCTGTAGACCGAAGTTTGACTCTTAAAAGTTGGTGTGAGATTCAATGGGCATCTTTGAAAATACTGTGATAGGACATTTTCATTGATGATATGCAGCAGAGTAGTACTCGGGGATGGGAAAGGAACATGATAGCATTTGGGAGGGGGGGGGGGGTGCGAAGAAGGATCCTGTTGTGGCACAGTGGGTGATGGGATGGAGTATTGTTCAAAGATGTGTTGGCAGGACCAGTGTTCATTTTGATTTCTTCTGCTCTCACTTGATAGTATTCAGTGGGCATTGATTATGCTGGATTTAATTCTTACTAAAACCATTTATTTTCTAAAACAGAGATGCCAGACTTGTTGTCAGTAGAAGATGACCCTATGGAGTCAGAGCCATGGGCAAAGCCGCTTGCTCATCTGTGGCAAAACCGGCCCCAGAACTTCCTTGCAGAACGAGAATACAACTGCATAATAGCACAGCAGATGCCTTACTGTTCAATTTGTGCACTCTTCCAGTCATACCAGGTTTTGATATTTTTCATTTACCCCTCCAGTGCTTGTACTTGAACTGAAGCTTTCTTCTTTAAAATAATTGTGAATGGTTCCTTTAGGTAACAGATCTTCAATCAAATTATTGAAAAAAAGCTAAAAACCAAATCAGATTGAAGAAATTTTTTGTAGAATGACTGGATTGTGAAAAAAATAACCATTTTGGTTCTAAACTAAATCATGAAAGTAATTTGGTGTTTCTAAATGGCCTTTGCTATCCACTTTGCAAAATCTTCCCTAAGTTAGTTTGCATTTAATCTTCAACTGTCATCAGTTTAGATTCAAATAACAGTAATGTCACACACAGATTATTTGTTGTGGTGTATAACGAAACATAGGAGCGGGAGTAGGCAATTCGAGCTTGCTCTGCCATTTCGTATGATCATTGCTCATCATCCAACAACTCAGTATCCTGTTCTTGCTGTCACCCCATACCCTTGGATCTCTTCAGTCCTAAGAATTCTATCTGACTGCTTCAAAAACATTAAATGTTTTGGCCTCAACCACTTGCTTGTATTATTTTCTACCACAGCTTTGCACAATGGGTGAAAAAAATTTTCCCCATCTCCATCCTAAATAGCCTACCCACATTCTTAGACTGTGACTCCTGGTCCTGAACTCTGGTCATACGAAACATCATGACAGGGTAACCCCAGTATACTTACGTGTTTCTGAGATTTCCCACCACACCCTGAAAATTGATTGGAAATTTAAACAAAAGTTTGTCTCGAGAGGTTCTGGATGCTTACTTTACCTGATTTTTTTTGTGCCATTAACTATGTTTCTTTTACTTAATTGACACTTTTTAAAATTTTAATAGGTAGATTGTGAAGATGGTCAGGGTTCTAGAAGTAAAAGCCAATCGTTGGATCTGAGCAAACCCAGAAACCAATTGAAAAGCAAGCCATTGGTTCCAGAGATGTGCTTCACATCTGGAAGTGACCATGTCGACCTAACTCTTCCCACTTCTTATGTGGATGAAGATGGAATGAGCATTCTTGTAACATGTGCAAAGTGCTGTGTATGTGTTCATGCAAGTAAGTGTTTCTCGGATCTTTTGGTAGAAGGAAAGTGGGTGTTTGGAAGGAGTTTTTTTTTAAACAAGTGAGTTCTCCCTGATGTACCAAACCAATTTTATACTTCAGCCAACAGCACTAAAGTGCATATCTCATTGCTGTTGTGTGACCTTGTGTGTAAGTTGGCTGCTCTGCTTCCTACAGTGAAATTCTTTTTGTAATTACACTCTTGTGAGCCTTTTTGGAGCATCCTGAGGATGTATAATGCTCTAAAATTGCAAGTTTTTCCTTTACTTACTGGCAGCTAGTTAACTTAAGAATTCCAAATTCAGAACATAACAAAATCTGATAGAGCTGAGGTCCTGGATACATTGAAACTGCTGAAATGTATATCTTATGGATGTTGGTTTGTAATTCCATCTTACATTAATGGGCCTGTGTCATGACTGTTAGCGCCATTTTAAAAACTAGTTTCTATCTCTCTTTTGAGAGTGATAATTTGTGGATAGGGCAGATGCTACCAAGTCAGTGGGAAGCAGTTCTAACCTGGGAAGAATGGCATACCATTAGAGGAAGAGGCTTTGAGATTTTTGATGCTGCACTGGAGGAGATAGGGGGAAAAAAAGGGATATTCTATATCAGGTAGATCTGGGAAGTCCTTCAGAAATGTGTTCAGATAGTAGTGAGAGCAGTAAACAATGGAGATAAAGGCCAGAATTTGAGACCTAAGGACCTGGGTGGACAAAGAAAATTACAACACAGGAACAGGCCCTTCAGCCCTCCCAGCCTGCGCTGATCGAGATCCTCTGTCTAAACCTGTCATTTATTTTCTAAGAGCCTGTATCCCTTTGCTCCCTGCCTATCCATGTACCTGTCCGGATACATCTTCAAAGACACTATTGTGTTTGCGTCAACCACCTCCACTGGCAATGCATTCCAGGCACCCACCACCCTGTACGTAAAGAACTTTCCATACCTGTCTCCCCTAAACTTTCCTCCCCTCACTTTGAACTCATGACCCCTAGTAATTGAGTGCTCCACTCGGGGGTGGGGTGGTGGCGAGAATAAACTTCTTGCTATCCACCTTATCTATACCTCTCATGATTTTGTAGACCTCAATCTCCATCTTTCTAATGAAAATAATCCTAATCTACTCAACCTCTCTTCATATCTAGCGCCCTCCATACCAGGCAACATCCTGGTGAACCTCCTCTGTATCCTCTCCAAAGCATCCACATCCCTTTTTGTAATATGGCGACCAGAACTGTATGCGGTACTCTAAATATGGCCGAACCAAATAACTGTAACATGACCTGCCAACTCTTGTGCTCAATACCACATCCCATGAAGGAAAGCATGCCGTATGCCGCCTTGACCACTCTATTGACCTGCATTGCCATCTTCAGCGAACAATGGACCTGAACACCCAGATCTCTCTGTACATCAATTTTCCCCAGGACTTTTCCATTTACTTTATAATTCGTTCTTGAATTAGATCTTCCAAAATGCATCACCTCGCATTTGCCCAGATTGAGCTCCATCTGCCGCTTCTCCGCCCAACTCTCCATCTATCTGTGCTCTGCTGTAATCTCTGACAGCCCCCTTCACTATCTGCTACTCCACCAATCTTCATGTCATCTGCAAACTTGCTAATCAGACCTTCTTCCAGATCATTTACGTATATCACAAACAACAGTGGTCCCAGCACAAATCCCTGTGGAACACCACTGGTCACAGGTTTCCAATTTGAGAAACCCCCTTCCACTACTACTCTCTGTCTCCTGTTGCCTAGCCAGTTTTTTTATCCATCTAGCTAGCACATCACTTTCTCCAACAGTCTACCATTGGGAACCTTA
Source organism: Stegostoma tigrinum (assembly GCF_030684315.1). Classification (NCBI taxonomy): domain Eukaryota; kingdom Metazoa; phylum Chordata; class Chondrichthyes; order Orectolobiformes; family Stegostomatidae; genus Stegostoma; species Stegostoma tigrinum. The sequence goes on along the minus strand of NC_081361.1, from coordinate 77,198,884 downwards.
CCAAACACGTTATTAGAGTCCATGTATATGACATCTACAGCCTTTTCCCTCATCAATCAACTTTGTCACGTCCTCAAAGAATTCTATTAAGTTGGTAAGACATGACCTTCCCTGCACAAAACCCTGTTGTCTATCACTGATACGCCCATTTTCTTCCAAATGGGAATAGATCCTATCCCTCAGTATCTTTTCCAGCAGCTTCCCTGCCACTGACGTCAGGCTCACTGGTTGATAATTACCTGGATTATCCCTGCTACCCTTCGTAAACAAGGGGACAACATTAGCAATTCTCCAGTCCTCCGGGACCTCACCCATGTTTAAGGATGCTGCAAAGATATCTGTTAAGGCCCTGGCTGTTTCCTCTCTTGCTTCCCTCAAAACCTGGGATAGATCCCATCTGGACCTGGGGACTAGTCCACCTTCATGCCTTTTGGGATGTCCAACACTTCCTCCCTCCCTCCCTCCCTCCCTATGCCGACTTAACCTGGAGTAATCAAACATCTATCCCTCACCTCAACATCTGTCATGTCCCTCTCCTTGGTGAATACCGATGCAAAGTACTCGTTAAGAATGTCACCCATTTTCTCCGACTCAATGCATAACTTTCCTTCTTTGCCCGTAAGTGGGACAATCCTTTCTCTAAGTTACTCTCTTGCTCATTATATATGAATAAAAGGCTTTGGGGATTTTCCTTATCCATGTATGCTCAAGATATCTCATGTCCTCTTTTAGCCCTCTTAGTTCCTCGTTTCAGATTCACCCTACATTCCCAATATTCTTCCAAAGCTTCACCTGTCTTCAGTTGCCTATACCTTTATGTATGCTTCCTTTTTCCTCTTTGCTACTCTCTCAATTTCACCTGCCATCCATTATTCTGTAATCTTGCCATTTCTATCCCTCACTTTCACAGGAACGTGTCTCTCCTGCACACTAATCAACCTCTCTTTAAAAGCCTCCCACATGTCAAATGTGGATTTACCTTCAAACAGTTTCTCCCAATCAACATTCCCTGGATCCTGCTGAAGTTTGGTATAGTTGGCCTTCCCCTGGTTTAGAACCCTTCCTTTAGGACCACTCTCATCTTTGTCCATGAGTATTGTAAAACCTATGGAATTGTGGTCACTATTTCCAAAGTAGTCCCCTACTGTAATTTCAACCTTCTGGCCGGGCTCATTCCCCAACATCAGGTCCAGTATGGCTTCTTTCCGAGTTGGACTACATGCATACTGGATAACCTCCTTGACCTAGCACACACTGTCAAGGTAAATAATTTTCAAATGCCATAACTTACCGACTACTAACCTTAAGTACTTCGATTTCATATATTATTGTCACATGTACTGTGATATCGAGAAAAGTATTGTTTTTACTTTCAGTCCAGACAAGTCATAACTTATGTAAGTACATCAGTGTCATAGAACAGAATGCAGAGTATAAAACAGAATGCATCCTTGTGCACTAATTGCAAAAAAAACCTAGTGTGCGCATACAGCACGTAATAAAGAAGGCAAATGGGATTTTGGAATAGTGGGGAGGTGTTGCTGCAACTGCACATGATGTTAGTGAGACCACACCTGGAGTGTTGTGTATAATTTTTGTTTGGTCCCCTTGCTTGAAAATGGATGTAGCTCTATTTGGAGATGGTTCAGAGGGCATGTGGTAGATTGATTCCAGAAGTAAGGGGTTTGTCTAGTGAAGACAGATTGAGACATTTAGGCCTACATGTTGTAGTTTAAAAGAATGACGGGAGATCTAGTTAATACATTTTGTCCACCTCTCGAATTCAGCCTAAAATTTCTGGAGGTCATGGGTGATTTTGTTCACCTTGAAGTAAGTAGTTTCTTGACAGTTACAAAGCAATATGACATCTTGGAGTTGCCCTGCATGGAAAGTGGCAGATCACTGAGAAAACTCCCCTGCTATTTGAGTAATTTTACCACCTTCTGACAATGCTGAAGGGTCTATATTTAATTCCTCACTTGCAAGTGAATGTCTTCTGACAGTGCAGTATACCCTGACTGCCAACCCAGGTTGTGCATTTGAGATGCTTGAAAAGATTTGGATATTCAACCTTGAGCTTTGAGAATGGGCCAGATTGCGTAGAATGCTTCGGTGATGATTTAAATGTGTGTAGCTTTTACTCCCATCTTTTGTGGGATCATTTTAAAAATTGATTCATACTTAAGCAATCACTTTATTAAAAAGGATAGCATAATTTGAAAGCTATTTGATTTGACAAAACATGTTCTAAGTGATATATTTCTTAAATGTTCCTATTTATCTTGTAATAGGCTGCTATGGAGTTGCTCCTGAAAAAGCAACTGATGACTGGATCTGTGCAAGGTGTGCAGCTAATGCTTTGGCAGCAGTAAGTATTTTTGTTGCCAGCCTCTGTGCTGTAATGCAAAGCATGTCCACTTTCTTGACACCCAAGAGTTGTGAAGTCTGTGTTTGTAAATGCACAGTAATTTACATCGACCCATGTCGAACAGTTGCGCAGGAAGGAAAAAGAAGTACGCGGTCATTATTTTGTGCAAATTCTTAACTGAGGTACTTTCATGCTAGGGCATTGTTAGTTACGTTTTGAGACCCTGGTATCTGATTAAGTAGATTAGACCTAATGGTTAAGGAGGGGTGTACCTCATTGAAACAACAAATTCTTCTCCAGCTTGATGGAGAAATTGCAACACGAATGAGTTTCATGGTTTAACTCTGAAATTTTGATTGAGAGTTGGAGAATAGGAGTCGGTCTCATCAGAGTCCATAAGACATGGAGCAGAAATTAGGCCATTCAGCCCATCAATACTGCTGCACCATTCAATCATGGCTGATAAGTTCTGCTCCCACTTTCTTTGTGTAACCCTTGATAATCAAGAACCTACCTATCTCGGTCTTAAATGTACTAAATGACCTGGCCTCCATAGCCTTCTGTGGCAGTGAATTCCATAGATTCACCACTCTGGCTGAAGAAGTTTCTCCTTATCTCCATTCTAAAATGTCTTCCCTTTTACTCCTAAGGCTGTGCTCTCGGGTCCTGGTCTCTCCTACCAATGGGAGCTATTTTCCCATTCAGTATTATCTAAGTTTCAATTAGATTCTTTCTTTTCTCTTTCGTTCTTTCGTTTCCTTATTTCCCCCCCCCAATCCGTCTAAATTTCATTGAGCATAGACCCAGAGTCCTCAAACGTTCCTCATATGTTAAGCTTTTCATTCCTGGGACCACTCTCGACCATCCTCTGAACCCACTCCATTCCTGAGAGATGGGGCCCAAAACTGAACACTACTCCAGATGTGGCCTGACTAGAGCCTTATAAAGCCTCAGTAGTGTATCCTCACTTTTTTATATTCGGGTCCTCTCAAAATAAATGCCACCATTGCATTTGCCTTCCTGACTACTGACTCAAGCTGCAGGTTTACCCTGGGTGATGAGAGATTTATTTGCCCAGAGTTATGAATCTTTGGAATTCTATATCTAGAGGACTGGGAACATTCATTCAAGATGAGAATATTTTTTGAATGTTAAGTGAATTGAGGAATGAAGTTAGGGTGGCATGGTAGAGTTGAGATGTAATAAAATCATTTATCTTTTTATTTGAATGGCTGAATAATTGCCATCTTTCCCATTAAAATACAAATTCAACAATGGAGATGTAGTACAAGAAAATGTTTGAAGTCTTTTGGCTTTTAAACTTTAAGCATGCTTCGATGAATTTACATTTCTTTTCATCCACCATGGATACAGTATGTGAAATTGAAATTTGAGTTTCTAGTTTGTTTAAATGTCTAGAACATTGAAGCACCGACCTGTTAGATTCTCTTGTGCTATGGTTATGTATGTAGTCCACCGTAATTTTATCAGTTGTATACTGAAGTGAGAACAAACTATGATAGATGCTGTAAATCTAAAATCAAGCCAAGAAAGGCTGATAATACTGTGTTAATGTTTTAGATGTGCCTTTTTCATCAGAACAGTTTTCAACAATTTTTGCCCTGTATGACAATTCTGTTCATTCACACAGGATTGTTGTCTATGTACCCTTCGGGGAGGAGCACTTCAGAAAACCACTGATAACAGGTCAGATCAACCAGTAGAACTGCACATTGTGCACTTTTAGTTTGTAAATGAAGTTAAGCCATTTAAAATGGACTTGAGCTTGCTAATGAACATATTGTTTGCCCCAGTTGGAACTACAATTTGTGTTAAGTTGAGGTAATACTATTTTGAATGGAAGAATTAATGGGACTAAGTAATGAGATCATGTTGATGTACCAGGTCACCTATTTATTTGCACCTGCTCAAAATGTACTTCCACTTGGTTTTGTTGTTTCACTGAATCTTCCAGTGCTCTGAAGTAGTTATTTTCAGTTAGGTGGTAGGAAACTGGTGTTACTACTATACACTGCAAAATTTTTTATTTTGGGAGTTGAAAGAATACTTTCTACTGGGCGTGTTCGTTGGGCTAGCCCAATCACTCCTGGCCCACTGTTTAGGGTGTATACCCAATACTGGGCATGCTGAGCACAATTATTCCCTTCCTAGAACTGGCAAGATGGGCACATGATTGGATGAGTTGACCCTGGAGAATGGCTGGCTTGCTTTTTTTTTGCCAGCTAAACAACAATGGTCCATGGATAGCCTGCTAGAGCTCCCCCATTTTAAGGCCCTTTTAAATGGTCAATTAATGGCCTCCACACACCACTGACCCAGTTACTTGCCTTCCTGCTAAGCAAGAAAAGTGGCTGATTCGCTACTGGAAAACCAGGACAAACTGCCTGATTTTGGTGGGGGTGGTGGGGCTTTCATTCCCCTTGGGCAGGAGGGGGTCCATGTGGTGTCATTGAATCCCATGACATCTGGCAAAGCCTTCTTGTAGTTCCTACCTTTGCAAGGTAGGCGGTCCAGCAATGCTCTCCAGGACCCAGAAGCTGTCAGCCTCTGGTCTGCAACTTCTGGTGGGGAGGGACTTAGAATATCAAGGCTTGTGATTTGCTGAAATCTCACTGGTCAGCTGCTGTGTACCTGATGTGAGCTTCATCTGGCAAATGTTATGGGGATGGAGAATTAGTCACCTCTGAAGATTGCTGCCCCAACTCTTGATCTATGGAACAATAAATCTTGATTGTTTTCTCGATTTTATTAAGTGCAATTCGTTGGTCTAGGGGTATGATTCTTCCGGGGGGTGGCTTGGTAGCTCAGTGGTTAGCACTGCTGTCTCTCGGTACCAGGGACCTAGGTTCAGTTCCAGCCTCGTCGGTGTGGGTTTCCTCCCATGTGTGCTCTGGTTTCCTTCCACAGTCCAAAGATATGTAGGTTGGGTGGATTGGCTATGCCAAATTGTCCAGCGTCCAGGGATATGTAGATTAGGTGTGTTAGATGTGGGGGAAATCGGGGTGGTGAGATGGTCTTCAGAAGGGCATTGTGGACTTGTTGGGCTGAATGGCCTGTTTTCACACTAGGGATTCTATGATACCTTTTATCTGGGAAATGGTGTATAATCGCATGGTAACTGGTTGGCCATAGCAAACTAGTCTTATTTTATTAATCCGAGCCCTTAATCCAGGGCACTTTAAAGAATTATTGAATACTTGGAAGCAGGAGGGGGGAGGTGTATTCTGCAAACTAGTTTTCTTACTCCATATTTCAGAGAACCAGGTAACTCGAAGAGCCCATTGTGTCATCATGCCTGAGCTGCTTCTTGAAAAGATAATCAACTTAACCCCACTTTTTTGTCCTGTCCCATTTAAAACACATTCGCTTTTGAAAGTTACTGTTGAATCTTTCACTACTACCCTTTTGCCCTCTCAGGTGATGCATCCCAGGTTATCGTTACTGACTGCATAGAAACAAAATCTCTTAAATCGCTATCCTGTGGTTATTGATCTTCATATCAGTGGAAGCAGTTTCTTATTTTAACATTTGCCTGTCTGTTTAAATTTCCCATGGACTTTGTGACCTCCTGGAGCTGATCGCAGCTTCTCATGATATCAATGTCCCTCATGCCTGGTTTCATTCTCGTGAATTGTGTGTGCACCTTTTCTCTGCTGTTAATGTCACCTTTGAAAAGTGATGACTAGAATTCAACATAAACCATTGGTTAGGCCTCAGCTAGAGTATTACTAGGGAATGACATACCTTTTTGCCCTGTTGAGCACCTGCCAAACCATAAAACTAATACTCCCACTGATCTCAAGTTCAAACAGTCTTTTCACTACAGTTCTAAACCTAGCAGTTCAGTGATTGCATAATTCCAGTGGTGGAAATTCATTTCACTTCCTCAGTTTGGTTCAGTAACTTCTACCAGCCTGTAAAATTATTGGGAAGGACACCCATCTTGTGCCATGAAGGGATATGTTTTGTGATCTAATCAGAGGTATTTAGAAAATTCTTGGAAATAAGCAACATTGGAGAGATTTGCAACCAGGGTGTGAAGTTGATTAAGAGTGATGTGTGATGCAACAGTGTAAATTGCATCTCCCACAGGAAAAAAATCTTTAGTCTGGAAGTGTTAACATGTAAACTGATGCTAACAACCTGATTGTGCAAAGGCACACCTTTCATGTATTTAGTCACTGGATCTATCCTATTGACTACTTTTAAATATTATACAGGTGGGTACATCTGCTGTGTGCTGTTGCAGTGCAAGAGGTACGGTTTGTGAATGTTGCAGAACGCAGTCCTGTGGATGTCAGTCCAATACCGCCACTACGCTGGAAGCTGGTATGGAATCATAAAATTGAAGTAACTTAATAAAATTTAAGTCGCAAAAGCACAATTCAAATGTATGTTGGCAATTAATGCACTAATCCATTTCCTGTACTGTGCACTGCCCCAAACAACCTTTTTAAATCCACAAAGCTGTCTTTCCTTTTTCTTATGCCATGGTGCATTTGGTTTGCTCACCGTGACCTACATAAATCGGCCAGCATTATGCATTTCAAAATTCTGTTTTTAATCTGCTGTTGGGAAATAGCTAAGTCTGCATCATTACCTGTTCCTAAATTGCCTTTCAAAGGGAGTGGTGAGCTACTGAATTGCTGCAGTCAGTGAGGTTAATGGACACCACAGTGCTGTTAGCAAGTTCCAGAATTTTGATCCGGACGCGTTAAGGAATGTTGACATAATTCCAAGTCAGGAATGTGTATGGTTTGGAGGTGAACTTGCAGGTGGCACTGTTTTGTGCATCTTGCACCCCTGACCTAGATGATGGAGGTTGTGGTAGAGGTTGAGGTGCTGTTCAATTGCAGGGAGAATATGCCTGACCACCTAAAAGCCATGTTATCTAAGCAAGATTACAATTTTATGTAAATTGCTTTCAGCTGTGGCTAAAAAATGGTTATTTATCGGTCACAAATTATTTTAAAAGAGCAGAAATGTGCACTTGTTGATGACCAACAGCCTTCTATGTGGTAGAGTCACTGGACCTGAAAAGTTAACTGTTTTCTCTCCATGAATGCTGCCAGCTCGTTGAGTTTTTCTAGCGGTTTTTTTTCTTGTTTCTATGTCTGATTTCTCGCACCCACAGTTATAGAATCATAGAGATATACAGCATGGAAATAGACTCTTCAGTCCAACTCGTCCATGCCAATCAGACATCCTAAATCTAGTCCCATTTTGCCAGCATTTGGCCCATATCCCTCTTAAACCCCTTCCTGTTCATATACCCATGCCTTTCAAATGTTGTAATTGTACCAGTCTCCACAACTTCCTCTGGCAGTTTATTCCATACATGCACCCCCCCAAGTGAAAAAGTTGCCCCTTAAGTCTTTTTAATCTGTCCTGTCTCACCTTAAATCCATGCCCTCTAGCTTTGGACTCCCCTACCCTAGGGAAAAGACCTTGTCTATTCACCCACTCCATGCCCCACATGATTTTATGAACCTCTATAAGGTCACCCCTCAGCCTCTGTTCCAGGGAAGATAGCCCCAGCCTATTCAACTTCTCCCTGTAGCTCCAACCCTCCAATCCTGGCAACATCCTTGTAAATCTTTTCTGAACCCTTTCAAGTTTCATAATATATTTCCTACAGCAGGAAAACTGGAACTGAACACAGTATTCCAATTGTAGCCTAACCAATGTCATGTGGCAGCTGTACAGGACCTCCCAAATCCTATACTTGATACGCTGACCAATAAAAGTAAGCATTCCAAATGCCGCCTTCACTATCCTGTCTAGCTGCAACCCCGCTTACAAGGAACAATGAACCTGCACTCCCAGGTCTCTTGTGCAACAACAATCCCCAGACCTTTACATTAAGTGTATAAGCCCTGCCCTGATTTTCCTTTCCAAAATGCAGCACCTCACGTTTATCCAAATGAAACTCCATCTTTCATGCCTTGGCCCATTGGCCCACCTGATCAAGCTCCTGTTGTACTCCTTGAGGTTTTTGTTTTTGTTTAATGACAAATCATAGTTTGCTTTGAGTTCAGAAATGGCAACTGCTGAGATAAACTGGTGTGTAGTAGTTAACTGCTGCCCTTTATCCCAAATCAGTTTGGAAGTAAGTTTTCTGCAATTTTCTTTCCCCCATCCCTTTTTTGTCAGTTTCAAATTTTGAGTCAAATGTCATGCATCCAAGCTCCTCTTCAGAATTTGAGTCCCGGTTTTAAGCTAACATTTCAGTGCAGTCCATACTGACTGTTAAACTGAGACCCTGTTTGCCTTTGAGTACAGGTTGTAAACAAAAATTTGCAGAGCAATTTAATAAACAAAATCACTTCACATGGTATTAAGAAATTGTATTTAAACGGAAGATATTGTTCAATGTCCTTACAACATCCTGTGTCCCTGCCAACGGTTTTTCCTCAACAACAGCCATTAGGGCGGCACGGTCGCTCAGTGGTTAGCACTGCAGCCTCACGGCACCAGGGACCAAGGTTCGATTCCAGCCTCTGGCAACTGTCTGTGCGGAGTTTGCACATTCTCACCGTGTCTGCGTGGGTTTCCTCCGGGTGCTCCAGTTTTCTCCCACAGTCCAAAGATGTGCAGGTTATGTGGATTGGCCATGCTAAATTGCCCGTAGTGTTCAGGGGTGTGTGGGTTATTGGGGGATGGGTCTGGGTGGGATGCTTCAAGGGTGGTGTAAACTAGTTGGGCTGAAGGGTCTGTTTCCACACTGTAGGTAATCTAATCACCAAATGTGCTGACAGATCATTGATCTTGTTACTCCTTGTGGAATGTTATTGCATGCAGTTTTCCTGCTGTGCTTCCTTGTATAAAGAGAATGTAATTGGCAGCTATAAATGAAGACGGGAAAAGTAGTTTACCTATTTTTAGTTTAGGCAAGTGATACCATCTTATCGGGATATTTTCAACTGTTCAATTGGTCCATCTGTCCGTCCCATAAGCATGTTCTTCTTTGATTTTAATTCATCATCTTAATTTATTTACTTTTGCTTTTCAAATTCTATTTATACCTCCCTTTCCCTCCATTTTTCATCGTTTTGTTAAACGTAGCTTTGGATTAAAAGTGCTACAGTTTCATAATCTGATTTTCGATGATCCTTTTATAGAATGTGAAGAAAGCTCCTTTCAGTTGTTAAAATGTGGTGAGCTTTTGAATCATCAGTACAAAATCAAGGAACAGGAGTATCAAAACAATTTCTTATTACTCCCCTGTTTGCCAAAACGTAATATGTAGAATCAAATAAAGTTATTGATGGTATGGATATGTATGAGAAAAACAAAGATGGTGCAAATAAAAATAAATTTCTAAAAATAAATTTATAAGCTTACATTTGAGTGTAATGCAGATGTGAGTTTGATTCTGAGGCCAAATTACCAAGTGCACTAAAAATATGTCCAGTGTACAAGTAACCAAATTGACCAGTGTTACCCACTATGCCAACCTTACAATTGTATGCTTTATCAATGATGTAACTGTGATCCTTTCAGAAGTGCTTCTACTGTAAGAAACGAATGAAGAAGACTGGTGGTTGCTGTGTGCAATGCTCGCATGGCCGTTGTCCCACATCCTTTCATGCGACCTGCGCCCAAGCTGCTGGTGTGATCATGCAGCCTGATGATTGGCCATTTGTAGTCTTTATCACTTGTTGCAGGCACAAAACCCCCAATCAAGCAGAGGTAGGTTATGTTCAAGAGTAACAACTGTTAATTCATGCTAAATGAATTGATTACTCTGCACCCCCTACTTGTCAACTAAATTTATGTTCAGCGTTGTTTCCAACTGTATTTGAGGCAAAACGAAGGAATGCAATGTTAGTTCATTAGACTAATACCTTTTTAATTGTAGAATTGTCTTTTGAGGATATTCGGTCTGTATGATCCAGTTTCAAAAAATGAGATGTATCTTCATTGGAAATGTGCAGAATTCTTACAGAGCCTGTTTATTTGTATGTGAATAACGTGCCCAACCTCTACACCCCCCCCCCCCCCCCCCCCCCCAACCTGCTGAGTCTAAAACCAGGGGACATAATCTCACAATGAGTGCTAGGCCATTTAAGATGGATAAGGTGGAAAATCTTCACGGAGCATGATGAATCTTTGGAATGGTCTAACCCAGAAGGCTGTGGAGCATGTTTAAGACAGAAATTGATAGATTTCTGGAGGCTAGTGACATGAAAAAATATGGAGATAATGTGGGAAAGTGGCATTGAAGCAGCAGTTGGGACCTGTTGCAAGGGTATCAGGAGGCTTATTGAGGAATTTAGAGGTGACAGACAGTGAGCCTAGAAAATGCATGCATGTGAGGGAAAAAAAGAGGTAAACTCCAGGCTAAAGAGAGCTGCTGTTAGCTATTTGATTAAAAGAATTGAACTACACGAGCTCCATATATTTGAAGGACATTGACATCCAAGAACAGTTGACTAGTTTTGCATTGTTGCTTCTCGGAAGAAGCCATGTTATTAAGGGTTAAGTGCTCCAATCTGCATATAAATTGGGCATATCAAATTAGTAGCAGTACTGTAGAGGAGGAATTTTTGGAGTGTATACAATCAAGTTCATGAATCAATATTTTGAAGAACCAGCTAGAGAAAAGGCTATCCTTGACTTTGTTAATGTGTAACAAGGAATGAATAATGTGTGGCCTCTTGGGAAAGAGTGATCACAACATTAAAATGGAGAGTGACATTGTTGTTTCTGAGACTATGGCCTTGAAGGTTCAATAAAGGAGATAGGTATGGATGAGGTGTGAGCTAGCTGCAATAAATTTGAGTATTGTTATTTAAGAGGAGAACTGTAACTCAATAATGGCAAACATTTTAAAGAGCACATGGACAAACTTCAAAAATTACTCCTCCCAGCCTGGTGTAAATATGAAGTGGGAAATGTGGTCAAAGCCAGGCTAAAACAGGAAATTATGGATAGTATTAAATCCAGGGTAGAGGCATGTAAATTGGACAAAAAAAAAACTTGAGGATTGAGAACCAATTAGATTCCAGTAATGAGGCAAAGACTGATTTGAGACGGTGAAAATTGAGGATGAAAGTAAGCTTGCAGACAACATACAACAAATAGTAAAAGCTTCTGTTGGTAGTGAAGAAAAAAAAAAGGATTTAATCAAGATGAATATAGATTCCTGCTGGTCAGTAACAGGAATTTAAGTGGGAGATCATCAAGATAGATAAACTGAGTAAAACTTTAATTCTGCCTTCACAAAAGAAGACACAGATAACTTGCAAAAAATGAGGTGGTGGTGAACCGAGTCAAATGGGAAGGAGGAATTGATAAATATCAATTGCCCAAACACCGTTTCCCTACTAACCAGATTAAAATCAAATAAATCCCTAAGGCCTAATAACCTTCATCTCGCAGTACTTAAAGAAGTGACCAAGAAGTGGCAGATGCACTAGTGGTCATCTTTCCAAATTCTTCGGACTCGAGACCCATTCCTGTGGATTGGCGGGTAGCTGATGTAACCCCACTATTTAAGAAGGGAGGCAAAGAAAATTAGAGAATTGCAGACTTGCTAGCGGGCGGGGGGGGGGGGGGGGGGCGCGGTGGGAATACTTAACTCTGTTATAAAAGATGTAATAGCAAAGCACCTGGAAGATACGACAGAAGCACCTTGGACCTATGAAGGGGAAGTCATGCTTGAAAAATCTGTTGTAATTATTTGAGGATGTAACTGGTAGAATGGATAAGGATAAGCTACTGGCTTATCCTTATCCATTCAGAAGGCTTTTGGTAAGGTTCCACATAACAAATTAGCATGTAAAACTGAAGGACATGGGGTTGGAGATCATGTACTTAAACAGAATGAAAACTGAAACAAATTGTTGGAAAAAAACTCAGGTGGTCAGGTGAGGAAGGCAAATGGTATGTTGGCCTTCAAAGCAAGAGGATTAGAGTACAGGAGCAGGGATGCCTTGCTTCAACTGCATTGAGCCTTGGTGGAACCATGCCTAGAGTATGATTTGGTGTTTTGGTCTCCTTCTCTGAGGAAGGATGTTCTTGCAACAAAGGTTGACCAGTCAGATTCCTGGAATGGCAGGATTGACAGACAGGGAGAGACTGGCTCAATTGAGCCAATGTTCACTGGAATTTAGAAGAACGAAGGGGATCTTACAGGAACCTATAAAATGCTAACAGGAATAAACAGGGTAAATGCAGGAAGGATGTTCTCAATGTCCACTGAGTTCTAAACCAAAAGTCACAGTTTAAGGATGAGGGGTATGTCTTTTGGGACAGAGATGGGGTGCAGTTCCTTCATCCAAAAGGAGGTGAGTTTATGGAATTCTCTGCCACTGAAAACAGTTGAAGTCAAAACATTGAATGTTTTCACGAAGAAGATAGATACCTTTCTTTGAGGTGAAAGGGATCAAAGAATACAGTGAGAAAATGAGAAAGGGTACTGTGTTGAATGATCAGCCGTCATTGTATTATTGAATGGCAGAGCAGGCTTGAAGGGCTAACTGTCTCTGAACTGCTTGTAGTGCAGCTGCACCTTTTTCTTAAATGTAAGTGGACCGAAACTGAACAAAACTCCAGGCATAGTTTCTCCCAATGCCTTGTACAACTGGAGAGAATTTTTTTCCAATTCTTGAATCTCATTGGCTATCTGTTCTCCCAGGCCCCAGACACCCTCCTTCCTTTGGTGTATTGTTACAACTTTGCATTCGAGCAACTTTGGTAATTTTTAATCTCTGTAATGAGGGGCTTGTCCTCTGAGAGGCTATATAAATTAGACCAACATTCTCTGTTTAGAAGAATTAGTGATCTCATTGCAACTTAGAGGCATCTGAAAGAACCTGACCAAGTTCAGTCGAAGAAGTTGTTTCTGCTGGGGAATTTGCTGAAACCATGTCAGTGTTACAAAAGGGACCAGTCGTTTAGGATGGTGAATAGTGACACAAATGAAGAGGTTGAAAAATCGAGTTGAGCTCGATCTGCCTAAATCATATCAAATGGGCTGAGTGGGTTCAACAGTATGTTTACCATTTTTTAAAAAATAGGAGCATGCATAGGCCATCTGGTTCTTTGACCCTGCTGTAACATTCAGTAAGATCATGGCTGATCCAACTTTGTCATGTCCGCTTTCCTGCCTTTTACCCGTAACCCTTGATTTTCTTCTTCTGACAGAATCTATCTATCTCTCCGCCTCAAATATACCTAGAACTCCCCCACAGCTCTCTGTGGTAAGATGTTCCAAAGACACTCCATCCTTGAATGAAGAAATTCCTCCTCATCTCAGACTTGCATTAGTGCTAATGAGATCGTGATCAGATCGACAGTGGAACGAGGAGTGGCAGATGGAGTTGAAGTTAGATACATGAGATGTTGTATCTTGGTAAAGCAAACCAGGGCAGGACTTGTGTAGTTAATGGTAGGGCTCTGGGGGATGTTACCAAGCAAAGAGACCTACGAGTGCAGTTGAATCATTCCTTGAAAGTGGAGCTGTAGGTAGACAGGACAATGAAGGCGGCCTTTTGGCATGCTTACCTTCATTGGTCAGAATATCGTATAGAAATTGAGATGTCATGTTGCAGCTGTACAGGGCATTGGTGAGGCCTCTTTTAGAATACTATGTACAATTCTGGTCTCTTGGTGTAGGAAGGATTTTCTTAAACTTGAGAGGTTGCAGAAAAGATTTACGAAGATTTTGCTGGGCTTGGAGGGTTGAGTTACAGGGAGAGCCTGAATAGCCTTGAGCTTTTCTTCCCCTGGAGTGTCAGAGGCTGAGGGTTGACCTTTGAGGTTTATAAAATCATAAGGGGCAAAGACTGGGCGAATAGCCAAGGTCTTTTTCAGAGGGCAGGGGAGCCCAAACCTGGGGGACAGAGGTTTAAGGGGAGAGGAGCAAGATTTTAAAAAGGATCTCCTGGGTAACCTTTTCACACAGATGGTGGAGCATACATGGAACGAACTGCCAGAGGAAGTGGTGGAGACAGCATTTGCAAAAGGCACCTGGGTGGGAACCTGAATAGGAGGGGTTTAGAGAGATATGGGACAAATGCTGGCAAATGGAATGAGGTCAGATTAGGATGGCAAGTCAGCACAGACGTGTCTTTTCCTTGCTGAATGACTCTATGACTTTCTCTATTGTTAATGTGGTATTCAAAGTAGCTTCATATGTTATTGAATACATTCAGAATGAATGTATAAAAACAATGTTTTTAAAAGATTCTGATTTTACTTTGCACAGCGTGCCAAATTAGCTTTGAATGATATTGAAATTGGGCAAAAAGTCATCTCAAAGCACAAGAATGGACGCTTTTACCAGTGTGAGGTGGTAGGATTGACTAAAGAAACATTCTATGAAGTGAATTTTGATGATGGATCCTTCAGTGACAACTTGTATCCAGAGGATATTGTGGTAGGTGGAAATTTTTTCCAGTACATTTTCTGAAAAAAATTTTGCCTGAAATTTAATACAATTTTCATGATGCGTGTAAAGTTTTTAATCTGCAGTTTGTACAATTCTCTTATCACGATAATGAATCAGCATCTTGAATTGTTTACTGAGAATTTGCATGATACCTCAATAAATATTGGGAATTTTTGAGTTTGGTCATAAGCAGGCTTCTGTGGTGCTTCTATTCAGCTTTTGTTTTATTATCATGAAATTGTTACACAGATAACAATATTAGGTGGGTGTCCATTGTACCTGTTTCATGCCATTGAAATGAAGACAATTCAATGTTTTTCTGCTGAAGAATATCTTGATATAAATGTTGCATTATAATACTTTTCATCTAATGCCAATTAAATTTACATGTTCTAAAGTTGAACCTAGACAACTCCACTTGAGTAGAAATCTAATTCTTGTATTTGCTGCTGATTTTCAGAGCCGGGACTGCCTTGGTTTGGGACCCCCTGCAGGGGGGGAGGTTGTACAAGTGAGATGGACTGATGGTCTGGTTTATGGGGCCCAATTTGTAGCATCGCATGTTATACAGCTCTATCAGGTATGAAATAGGGTACTAGTATATTGTGCGTACAGTAATAAGTCTTGAGTATGAATGCTTGTGTGTGTTTAACTCGGGATAGTTATTGTGGAATACTTGGTGTCTAATCCAAACTAATCATTTGAATTAGAAATAAACTGCAAAGTTGAATTCGGGTGAATCATTTAAAGCAGTTGACGTGCAACCAGGATATGGACTGTATGTGTTGAGATTAGCATTCGTAGAAAATATTTTCTCTCCTTGGCTGGACAACACCTTTTTAAATACTTGTCAAACTAATATATTACATGGTATACCTCAAAGCAATTAGTTCAGTAATTCAGATCTATTTATGTAAGATTAACGTTGAATGTTGAATTTTTGACTAAAGATGAGTTGTGGTCAAGATAATAAAATGTGAGGCTGGATGAACACAGCAGGCCAAGCAGCATCTCAGATGCTGCTTGGCCTGCTGTGTTCATCCAGCCTCACATTTTATTATCTTGGAATCTCCAGCATCTGCAGTTCCCATTATCTATGAGTTGTGGTCAAAACAGGTTTTGTCAACCTTTTGTTACCAGTCCCTTGGTCCTTGATACAAAAACTTGGCACATGCACAAACACGTGTACTATAAAACAAGTATTCAGAAGTGAAAGTATGTTTATATGTGGCTTTCCGTATGGAGAGGTGATGGCCTAGTGGTATTATCACTAGACTGTTAATTCAGAGATCCAGATAATCTGTGCACCCAGATTCAGATCCTGCCATGGCAGATAGAACTTGAATTCAATTTTTAAAAAAGGGTCTGGAATTAAAAGTCTGATGATGGCCGTGAAATTGTTATTTGTTTTTGGACAATCTGGTTCATTAGAGTCCATTTTTAGGGAATAGGGAAGGAAACTGCTGTCGTACATGTTCTGGCTGCACAAGACCCAAGACCCACATCAATATAGTTGACTCTTTAACTGCCCTCAGGCAGTTAGGAGTTAGCAACAAATCTTAGCCTAGCAGGAAACACCCATATCCTGTGAATGTCTTCTGGTTTTAAAATCTCTCTTGTTTTTGCACATGAATTACAAGAAGTGAAAATGCAGGTCTGGCAAATAACTAGGAAAGCTTTTATGACAAAGTGACTACAGCATAAGAATGAAGACATTTTGCTGCAATGGCACGTGGTTTTGGTGGGACCATACCTGGAGCACTTCAGATTTTTAGTCTCTAACTAAGGAAGAATATAGTGGCTTTAGAAGAAGTTTACTAACAATTTACTAGGTCGATTCCTGAGATTCAAGGACAAGAAATTAAATAGATTGTCTTTATTCCCCGAATTCTTAAAAAATTTAGTTGAAATTTGGAAATTTTTCATGGAACTTGGCACATGTTGAAAGGATGTGCCTGCTAGCAGTGGAACCTAGAAGTAGGGTAAAATTAGGGGAAAGATAATTACAATTCTCTTGGGCAAGAACTGGGTAACATAAATGGGAACAGATGCAGTCAGGGAAGAGCACTATTGAAATGTGGAGTGAGTTTGTTTTGTCTGTCTGTGTTTGTCAGTTTGTTTAATGCATACTACATGTGCTAGATATGTTTGTCCCTAGCAGGCAGGGAAGATGCGGCCGAGTGAGGGATCCTTCATTCTCGAGAGGTCAAATGACTGGTTAAGAGGAAGAAGGATGCTTATGTAAAGTTTAGGAAACCAGGAACGGAAAAGGCTGTCAAGGGATACAAGTTATCCGGGAAGGAGCTGAAGAAAGAGCTTAGAGCTAATAGGGGGTATGAAAAAACCTTGGCAGATAGAACCAAGGAAAACTCCAAGGCTTTTTACATGTACATGAGGAATAAGAGAATGTCCAGAGAAAGGGTAAGACCGATCAAAGATTGTAAAGGGAATTTTTGCACAGAGCCTAAAAGAGAAGAGGTCCTTTAATGAATACTGTTCTTTGGTATTCACAACTGAGATGGACCTTGTTGTAGAGGAGGACAGTGTGAAACAGGCAGGTAGGTTTGAGAAGGTCGATGTTAGTAAAGAAGTTCAGCTAAGAACTCTGAGGAAGTTGAAGACGGATAAGTCCCCCGGGCCTGATGGGATTTATCCAAGGATTCTATGGGAAGTGAGAGACGAGATCACGGGGCCTTTGGCGATGATCTTTTCATCCTCACTCCCCAATGGTGTAATGCTGGAAGATTGGAAAGAGACAAACGTCATTCCCATGTTCAAAAAAGGGAATAGGGGTAACCCCAGAAATTATAGGCCAATTAGTCTTAGTTCCGTGTTGTGCAAATTATTGGAAAGGGCTCTAAGAGATGGGATTTATAATCACTTGGAAAGGCACAGTTTGATTCGTAATCATCAGCATGGATTTGTGAGGGGTAGATCATGCCTCTCAAACCTTAGTGAATTCTTTGAAGAGGTGACCAAACACATGGATGAAGGTCGAGCAGTGGATGTGGTAATACATGGATTTAAGTGAGGCCTTTGATAAGGCTCCCCATGTAGGCTCATGCAGAAGGTAAGGAGGCATGGGATAGGGTAAATGCGGCAGATTGGATTCAAAATTGGCTGACCCTTAGACGAAAGGGTGGTAGTGGACGGAAAATATTCAACATGGTGCTCAGTTACAGGTGGTGTACCACAAGGATCTGGTCTGGGTCCTCTTCTAATTGTGATTTTTGTAAATGATTTGGATGCAGGAATGGAAGGGTGGATTAGTAAGTTCAGGGACAATACGAAGGTGGGTCGCGTTGTACACAGTGCAGAGGGCTGTTCTCGGTTACAAAGGGACATTGATAGGATGCAGAGCTGGGCTAAGAAATGGCAGATGGAGTTTAACCCTGATAAGTGTGAGGTGATTCATTTTGGAAGGACAGACTTGAAAGCAGAATACAGGGTCAACAGAAAGATTCTTGGCAGTGTGGAGGAACAGAGGGACCTTGGGGGTTCGTGTCCACAGTTCTCTGAAAGTTGCCCCCCAGGTGGATATAGTTGTTAAGAAGGCGTATGGTGCATTAGCTTTCATTAATAGAGGGATTGAGTTCAAGAGCCATGAAGTTATGCTCCAGCTATACAAAAGCCTGGTTCGGCCACATCTGGAATATTGTGTTCAGTTCTGGTAGCCTCATTACAGGAAAGTTGTTGTGTAGGTGTTGGAAAAGTTGCAGAGGAGATTTGCCTGGAATGAAGGGAAGGTTTTGCGAGGGAAGAACGACTAAAGATGAGAGGTGACTTGGTGGTGTAGAAACTGATCAGAGATACAGATAGAGTAGACAGCCAGAGACTTTTTCCTCAAGTGGAGGTAGCTATTATGAGGGGTCATCATTTTAAAGTGAGTGGACATAGAGGTAGGGGAGATGTCAGAGGTAGGTTCTTTACTCGGAGTGGTAGGGTTGTGGAATGCGTTGCCGGAGAGGGTAGTGGAGCCAGCCTCTGGCATTTAGGCGGGTATTAGATAGGCGTATGAATGATAGTATAACGTAGCCTTGGAGGTTAAATAGACCTTAGGATTAGGGTAAAAGATCGGCACACATCGTGGGCCAAAGGGCCTGTACTGTGCTGTTCTATTGTGTTCAATGTTCTAACTGGGGATCACAGCCTCTTAATAAGAACTTGGTGATTTTAGTAAAAAGTTGTAAATCTTTGGTATTCCCTACCCCAGTGTCATGAAATATATTTTTGGGCGCAGTGAATTGAGATACTGCAGGAAAGAATAATGTGGTCATTTTGGATTACCAAACAGGACGAAATGGCCACCTGCCTCAATGAAGTTGTTTTATCTGTTCACTCCTGAGTTGAATTTTTTTGACTGGTTTGGCACATCATTTCCCAGTGCACACCTGACTCTCTTGCCTATCCATTCAGGTTGAATTTGAAGATGCATCTCAACTAATGGTGAAGAGAGAGGATGTGTACACTCTTAATGAGGAACTCCCCAAAAAAGTAAAGTCCAGGCTGGTTAGTATTTCATCATTTTGCTATTACATGCCAACCACCAGAGTACACTTCTTACTGTTCTGGATCCTGCTCAATTTCTTTAACCCCCTGAAAGGAAATTAATAACTGTCTAACAATTTTCCAGCATGTACAATATTTTGCCTTTATTGAAATGTGTATACTTGGGAGTAGAATGTTTAGTCCCGAAGAGCCTGCTGCACCATTTTGCAAGGATCATGGCTGATCTGAATGTAACCTCAGATTTGCATTTCAGTTACCCTGATAACCTTTCACAACTTGCTGAACAATTATTCATCTACCTCTTGGATATTGAAGGTCTCTACTTGCTCCATCTTTTCAGACAGAGTTCTGAAATCACTCGAGCCTCCAAGAAATTTGTCTCATCTCTGCATTGAATGTGCAACTCTGATTTTAAACAGTGATCTCTAGATGTAAATTCACCCACAAGAAGAAACAATTTCCTGGAAATATTCATCCATAAATCCAGTAAAGGTAACATTAATGTGCTCTACATTGGCCTGGCAAGAATTATTGCTTATCCCTAATTGCCCTTGACACTGTGGTGGTATGCTGCATTCTTGAACCATTGATTTAAAACTTACTAGCCATACCTTCTGTATTCACACCAAATCATTTATATAAAATGACGAAAAGCAGTGGACCCAGCTCTGATTCTTGTGGCACACTGCTGGTCACAGACCTCCAGGCCAGGAAAAAAACCACCTCCTCCACCCTCTCTTGCTGTCAAGCTAATTTTGTATCCTATTGACAAATTCTCCTTGAATCCCACGTGATTTAACTTTAGATTCCCTAGACTGTGGAAGCAAGCCCTTCGGCCCAACAGGTCCACACCGCCCCTTGGAGATTTCATTTGGTTGCGAGGTCACCAGCTCTGTCTATCGCTTGCTACTTGTGCTGATTGGCACACAACTAGTCCTATTTGGTAGCTCCACCAGGTTGACATCTCATTTTTAGAAATGACTGGCATACCCTTGTGCACTCCCCACTGAACTAGGGTAAATTCCCTGGCTAAATGGTAATGGTTGAGAGGGGGATTATGCTGGGTCATGAGGTTACAAGTTGTGCTGGAGTACAATTCTGCTGTTTGCCCACAGTGCTTCATGGATGCTGTCTTCAGTTGCTAGATTTGTTTGAAGTCTGTCTGATTTAGCACAACGGTAGAGCCACAAAACACAGTGGACGGTATTCTTAATGTGAATGTGGGACTTTGTCTCCACAAGGACTATATAGTGGCCACCCTTAACAGTACTGTCATGGACAAATGCACCTGCAGTCACCAGGTTGGTAAAAGACCATAAGACAGGAGTAGAAATTAAGCCATTCAGCCCATTGAGTCTGCTCCACTATTCAATCATGGCCGATAAGTTTCTCAATCCAATTGTCTCATCTTCTCCTCATAACCTTTGATCCCCTTGACAGTCAAGAACCTATCTATCTCTGTCTTGAATATATTCAGTGACCTGGCCTCCCCAGCCTTCTGTGGTAGTGAATTCTTCATATTCACCACTGTCTGGCTGAAGAAGTTTCTCCTCATCTCTGTTCTAAAAGGTCTTCCCTTTACACTAAGGCTGTGCCCTCAGGTCCTAGTCTCTCCTTCCCAGCATCCACTCTGTCCAGGCCATTCAGTATTATCTACATTTCAATTAGATTTCCTCCCCCCCCACCCCCTCATCCTTCTAAATTTCATTGAGCATGGACCCAGAGTCCTCAAACATACCTCATATCTTAAGCTTTTCATTCCTGGGAGCATTCTTGTGACCCTTCTCTGAACCCACTCCAGGGCCATTACAACTTTCCTGAGATATGGGGCCCAAAACTGCACACAATGCACCAAATGCAGCCTGACCACAGTCTTATAAAGCCTCAGTAGTACATCCCTGCTTTTTTATTCATATCCTTTCAAAATAAATGCCAATGTTGCATTTGCCTTCCTAACTACTCACTCAACCTGCAAGTTTACCTTGAGAGAATCCTGGACTAGAATTCCAAAGTCTCTCTGCACTTCAGAATTCTGAATTTTCTCCTCATTTGGAAAATAGTCCATTCTTCTATTCTTCTTGTCAAAGCGCATGACCTCACTTTCCCATGTTGTATGCCATCTGCCACTTTGCCCACTCTCCTAACCTGTTCAAATCCTTCTGCAGCCCCCCCACATCCTCAGTACTACCTGACCCTGTACCTATCTTTGTGTAAGATGAGGACAAGAATATTGTTCCTTCTCTGGTTCTTTGACTACTGCAGACCCAGTTTAGTAGTTACGTCTTTTAGGACCTGATAACCATGGTCAATAGTGGTGCTGAGCTGCTGGTGGTGGTCGCTTTTGGAAATCCTCCACCCAGAGTGCATTTGCATCCTTGCCATGTGCTTCACCCAAGTGTTATTCAGCTTGAGGAAATGCTGATTCATCAGCCGAGGGTGAACCTGACATGGTAATCAGCAGAGGCTTCCTTGCCCATATTAAACTAAAACCATGAGACTTCATGGGGCCCAGTCAATGTTGAGGACTCACGGCAACTCCCTCCTGATAGTATATCCCTGTGCTGGATCTGTCCTTCCAGTGGACGGAATGTATCCAGGTATCATGTCATCTGGGACATTGTCAGGCATGATTCCATGAGTATGACTGTCATGCTGTTACTTGAGTCATCTGTTAGACAATCTCCCAGTTTTGGCACGATACCCCAGATGTTAGCAATGGAAGACTTTTTGGTAGGATCGAGTCTGTTTCTGCCATTCTTTTCCAGTGCCGAGGCTGATGTCAGGTTGTCCGGTTTCACTACTTTCTTGAGACTTTGTAGCAATTGATACTACTGATTGACTTGCTAAGCCATTTCAGAGGACAGTTGAGAGTCAGCCACATTGCCGTGGCACTGAAGTCACATGCAGGCCAGATGAGGTGAAGATGAAAGATTTACTTCCCTGAAAGACATTAGTGGACTTAACTGGGCAAGTTAAGGATATTCCATATATTTCTAGCTTGTGCTTTTGAGATGGCAGATGGGGTTTTTTGAAGTCGGAAGGCTAGTTACTCACTACACAATTCCAAACCTCTGACCTGCTGTTGTAGCAACAGTTTGTGAATAGTCCAGTTCAGTTTCTGGTTAGTGGTGTTCCCCATGATGTTCATAGTGGGGATTCATGGATGATCATTGAACTTGAAAGGGCCTAGGACACTACCTTCAGGAGCCCTTGCAGTAATGACCTGGAGCTGCGTGGAGTGACGTCCAACAACCATAACTGTCTTCCTTTTTTGCTGTGTATGACTCCAGCCAGTGGAGACTTTTCACTGTGATTCAACTTTGGGGTTCCATGACGCTGTACATGGTCAAACGTGGCCCCCTTGACTTAGAATCACAGAATCCCTACAGTGTGGAAGCAGGCCATTCAGTCCATCTAGTTCACACTGACCCTGAAGAGCATCCTCCAACCCTTTGCCTATCCCTCTAACCTTGCATTTTCCAATAGCTAATCTGCCGAGCCTGCGTAGCCCTGGGTACTGTGGACAGTTTGGCGTGTTCAATCCACCTAACTGGAACGTCTTACGACTTCTTGACTTCAGTTTTGTAATTCATGTTTGAACCAAGGCAGTAAAGTGGTCATGTCCTCAAGGACCTTGATTAAGCCCAAACTGAGCATCAGAGAGCAGATTATTGCTGGATAGCACTGTTTAAGACTGCTTCAATCACGTTGGTAATTGAGAAGACTGGCTGACAGGGTTGTTCTGTATATTGTACAGATTAATTTGGAAACTGTAATGTGTAGCTGTCAGTGTTGTAGCTGTGCTGGATTAGCGTGGCTCGGGCCACAGCAAGTTCTCGAGCACAAACTTCGAGCTATTCCTGGAATTCTGTCAGGGTCCATAGCCTTATGATCGGCAGCACATTCAGCCCATTTCATGATATCGTCAGCGTGGAGAGAATCGCATTGGCTAAAGGCAAGCATTGTGATGCTAGAGATCTTTAGAGGATGGATCATCCACTTGGTACTTCAGGCTGAAAATTGTTGCAAGTGCTTCAGCCTCCTCTTGTACTGATGCATTGGGCACCCCTATCATTGAGGATGGGATGTTCGTGGACTGTGAGCTCATTCAGTGAGCCCTAATGAGGTGGCCAAGTACAAGTCAATGTCTTTCTTTCTCCTGCCCTCCTCCCTCACCAAATAAATTGTGGTGGTTTTTAACTGGTGTTAAGACTATTCACTTAGTGTTACTTTCACTTTTGTATAGGAATAATACTGCATGTGAACATTTAACAAAGTTTATAGTTATATATTTTAAAATGTCAATGTTTTATTTGTGAAAACAAGCCAGATGAAGATCTTGTCTTCCTTGTCCCACAGTGAGAATTTCACAAAGTTTTAAAAATGACACATCTTGTTTGTTTTGCAGTCTGTCGCATCTGACATGCGATTCACTGGAATTTTTGCAGAAGAAGATGTTGCTCCAGTGACAAAGCGACAGCGAGTTCTGAACTCCAGATATCGTGGGGACTATGTTGAGCCATCTCTCTACCGTGCAATTATGGAATAAAGTTGCTATGATTACAGAAACTGTTCAGAACATGACCTATGGAAGCCATTGTGACAGATGTTGGTTTTCATATCTGGTTGTATTGTAGATACGTCAAAGCAGTTGAGGTGCAGCTGAATTCTAATCCATTTTGGTGGCAAAACTACCAAGGGTACCTCGTTATTCGCAACACTCCCATTGAACTTGAATATTGAATATCATGGGATTCAGCAAAGCTGTTTTCAGGTGTTTTTTGCTCTGGAGTCTTGCATTTTTAAACCGCAAATAATCAGGATCAAGGAATGCCTTTAATGGAGTCTTCAGTGGGCTAGAAATAGGACTGCGAAAAAAGTCTTTCGGTTCGATTTCAACACTAACATCCATGTTCAGAATAAAAAATGCATTTACATTTTTAATACACTTTAATACTGCTGATCCCTGTTTGGTAAATGTCATTAACATCTACATTCAACTACCAGTTAAAACCTATCGCATACCTGGTCTGTTGAACATAAAAGTACTAACTTTGAAGATTGATTGACGCATGGCTGTTTAACCATAGGCATAGAAGCATTCCCTCTGTATATAGGCTGTGAAGTTCTGGAAATTGTGAATGGGTTTTCACCATATCCAGTCATTAGCCCAAAACTAGGGCCCTCACTGGTGCTTGAGTTAAAACTCTTACCTGTATTTATAGGGGAAGTCTTAACCATATAGGTTGGCTGATATGATTAGACACAAGGTTTTTAAAAGTTTCACCCCCATACCTCAAATATAGCGGTTTATTCAGTGTTCATAACAGAAATAAACAGAAAATTGATATTGACTGGTAAGTGTTAATGATAAAGTGGCAAATGATTTATGAATGACCCTCCCAAACCAAAATTCCGGCTGCCCAAATTGCTCTTAAGATGTCCCCATCTTTGTGAACCTCATGTACTGATAGACTTGCGTGCTGTTTTTACTTGTGTCACAAATTATATTTGTTTATTCAATGAATTATTAAATTTTATTCCAATATTCTTGCAAACTCAATTGCAGTGTAAAATGCTCCTTTCAGTTACTTTATTGGTTTAGTGTAGACTGTAGAAACAGACATTGGACAAATGCCACAAATTTACTCTTTTTTTTTATATTGAAACCATGGTGTATGTTCCATTTGGGCCAAATACAAAGTTGTATGCAAATATTAATAGCCATGGTAGCTGGTTTAATGGAATGGCCCTTTTTGAAGTTTACTCTGATATTTATTGGGTTGTATCAGTGCCATCTGCTGTTGAGTGAGAGAGTTGGTAGAACAGTAGAACCGAACAGGTTGTTATCTTAAAAATTTAACTAATAGACCTAGAAAATCCAGTTGTTCAGTGACTGCATTGTATGTTTTCTTAAAAGTCTCATTGCATCTAAGTTAATCAGTACGACTCTTTGTTCAGTCTGTGCTACTTCTATTTAAAAGAAGAAATGTAAGTGAATTTGAAAACTATTTTGAAACTGTGAACAAAAAAGTTTAATTAACCGGAAAAGAAAATGAAATGCTAGTATGAAATATATAATTGGCAGCCATAATTCAATACTTACTTTCGCTTCTTTTAAAAAAAAAAAGCAAACTTAAAACTTTCTAAACTATTTTTATTCACCTTGGTTCTTTTTAAGTTATTAGTAGCATCCCCATTTTAACCCATCACCTTTGATCCCACATTTCAGAAGAATTATTCTTCCAAAAATGACATGACTCCACTCTAAGAGCAGAATACTGTAGATGCCAGTGATCTAAAACAAAATAGTGTTTGCTGCCTGGCAGCAAGAGTTTCTCCAGCATTTTCTGTTTTTATTTCATACTTCCAGCATCCACAGTATTCTGATTTTATTTGTAGATCTAGTTATATCCAGAACCTTGTATTTTCTGTTGTAGTTTGCAAATATGGTCACAGTGATGGCAAATATTGCTTTCCTAATATTGATGTGGATACAAGAAACATATCTGATATTTGCTTGTGTACTTTCTATTTCAGCACTTTCTTAAATTGTTGTTCAACCCCTCTTTAAATGATCAGTCTCCTTAATGACGCTCTCTTAAGTGAAGGAGTCCTACATCTCTCTATCACTTGATGTTCTGCTACGATGGAAGACAGCTGGTGCAACCTATTATAAATTGTGATCTTTTTGAAAGATGAGTAATTTCTCAATAAATTTAACAGCTGTTCATACGTTTTGAAAACTATTGGCTCTTTGAGTTTAATGTTACTTCACAAGTTTGCTTTCTATTGCATCTCCCCTATTTTGAAAAAAACCATCTTAAAACTTCTTGTGGAATGATTTTTGCATTCCCCATATACCCCCAATCCCATCCCCCATTTCTCTTCTTTAAACATGTTTTAAATCATTGTGTCTAATCTGAGGCCTACAGTCTACACTACAACCACCTCAGGAGTCTGTACAGTAATTGATTGTATTGATCTATGAAAATGACTGTGTATTAGTTCAAACAACCATGAAGTTTAAATGGCTTGCTGTGATTGTTTAGGAAAATAAGACACCTTGAAATGATTTGCAGTTAATAAATGTTTTTTGTCTTTGATTCTGCTTTGTTCCAATCCAGACTTTAGGTATACTACTAATTCTATAACATATTTCTCTACTTGTGCTAAAATTCACTTTTTGGTTTTTTTTTCAATTTTGTCAATACTGGGCTAATTAATGTAATTTTCTTGCTCTGGGGAAGGAGAGAGGGCAAGAGTTGTTGGGTGAAAAAGATTCCTTTAGTAAATTTATATAATCAACACTGTGTAACTTGTGAAATAAGCACCCATATTTTCTAATGGCTGTATCCTATGAGAGAATGCAAAATCAGAAGCTATAATTGATTTTGTGAAGGGTCTATAGCTGGCATCACTGAAAGTATATCTTTTAATACCCAGCAACCTCTTCAGCAAGGATACAAATGTTTCCATATCCTAAATAGATGTTTCTTTGACAACATTATTGGTAAAAGAGAAAATGTTGACTTGTTTTTTGGATTCTCTGAACTAACATAAATCTAACTGAAAGCTTTCAAATTAATTTTTTTGATAAATGATGTTCTAAGACTAACTGGACACATTGAAACGGGACCACACTTACAATGAAGCAATATCCCACAGAGAATAAAATAAGCTAGCCTTGCATAAAGGAGAAATGTTGCAGCTCTCTCCCATGTTTGTTTCACAGGCAATTTCAAATTCTAATGCCCTTTCAAAGAAAATAATCTGACTAAACAATAATTGATTACACTCTCTGATCACAAAATGTGTATCTAGATGAGTGGAAAGAGTTGCATTCTGGTGCCTAACCCACTGATTTTTGTTTTAAATATAAATGAAATTGCCAGCTGGTGGTATGGTTTGACAGCTGAAATGGCTTATTTGAATTTTTGTCATGTTTTTACAATACAGCTTCTTTTAACAGTCTTATTAACTGTTTTTTGATCTTCAGCTACTGCTCTATATTTCAACGCAGGTGATAGAATTTAAATTCACCTAACAGTTCTGCATTTGAAATGATGATCATGAATTATCATCATTGCCATTTAGAACCCATCTGGTTCATGAAAGTTAGTTATTTTAGGAAGGAAGTGATCCATGCCTGGTCTGGTCTAGATGTGACTCCAGACCCCTGCAATGATTCCTCTGCCTTTTGTTTGATAACCTTTTTTTAATTGCTTGATTTCAGTGGGATGGTGTATTTTCAAATATGGATCCTGCAGAAATGATATGTGCCTTTAAATCCAACTGTGATTCTTCAATGCAGAATAATTGGGGGAAAGCAAACTACATCCCCTCTTTTCCAAGGATCCGTATCCTTCTGCTCTCCACCCATTCATGTACCTGCCTAGATACATCATAAATGACACTATTATGCCAGCCTTTACCACCTCCGCTGGCAACATGTTCCAGGCACCCACCACCCTCTGTGTAAAGAACTTTCCCCATATATCTCCCTTAAACCTTTTCCCCTCTCACCTTGAAATCATGACCCCCCCTAGTAATTGAGTCCCCTGCTCTGGGGAGGAAAAAGCTTCTTGCTATCAGTATGGGATTTAAATGTCCAGCAGAACAGACAACCACTTTGACAGCGCCTGTGAAAGGGTAAATGTGTGGGAAGGGTGCCAAGTACATGACTGAGGGAGATGTGTGGGGCCAGCAAGGGGGTGGGATGTGTCCTGGGCTGGTGGGTTGAGGACGTTATGAGGAGGATCCTGGGGAGGTGGATGAGAAAGAAAGGATGCCAGCACTCCTGTACCTCTAGTTCAGTTGTTTATTCATCCAGCAAACTTTGCACCCACTGAACAAGGATGCCACAACTATTGGATAAGGACAAAGACAAGGCAGTATACTCCAAGTACCCCCTTGTCTGCCTAACTCAGTCTACAATCACTAACCAGATAAGACTAAATTTACTAAAGAGTTGTGACTGCCTCCCAAGAATCTAGCTAACTCTTCCTGTCCTTGATCTCCTGTAACATTTGTATTTTGAACTCCTGCTCAACAGTACCTGGAAATACAGACACTTGTGTTATGAAGGGTCTTTAAAATCCCGATACTCAAGTAATGTTAATGTGGAGAAAACATGGATCTTTTCAGTTCTGCAAAGGAAATTTTTGTTTTAAATCAGTCATTTTGAACATAGAGTGGAAAAAGTCTTGGGGAGGTCATTAAGGTATTTGCTGACCACCAGAGAGGGAGGGTCAAAAGTAGGTTCATGTGAACAGAGAGGATGTCTACAAAAGCAGAGGTGCTGTTTTAGGCAGCCTTTCATGAGTATGTTCAGTGACCTCCACAATAAACAAAAAGAAAAATCAAAACCTATGGCGTACCAAACTACGTTTCATTCTGTGATCTGACATGTCTAATCACATCAGCTGGGATCTTATCACTTATTGGCAATATTGTTCACAAACTTGTGTTGCAGTTGGGACATGGAGGTGCTGGTGTTGGACTGGGGTGGACAAGATCAGAAATCACATAACACCAGGTTATAGTCCAACAGGGATAACAAGGTGTAGAGCTGGACGAACACAGCAGGCCAAGCAGCATCAGGAGCAGGAAAGCTGACATTTCGGGCCTCGACCCTTTCTGGCCTGCTGTGTTCATCCAGCTCCAAACCTTGTTATCTCATTCTCCAGCATCTGCAGTTCCTACTATCTCTATAGTCCAAGAGGCCGATTTGAAAACATGCTTCTTTAGCTGGGACACCACTGGCAATGCCACCCATATGTAACAGGCTTGCTTTATGTAAATTCAAAACTTACACTACAGGCATTGACGGTACTTTAAGTGTTTGTTTCCAATTTATTTAATTGGACAGCATATACTTGTGTGCTGACCAGTGAATTTTCTCCATTTTATCATTGTTTTGGCTGTCATGAGGTAATCATGCTGGCACTAGGCAATGGCCTAGTCGTATTATTGCTGGACTATTAATCCAGAGACCCAGATATTGGAATTTGAATTCAATAAATATCTGGAATTAAGAATCTAATGATGACCATGAATCCATTATCGATTGTCCAAAAAATCCATCTGGTTCACTGATGCCATTAGGGGAAGGAAACTGCCATCCTTACCTGGTACGGCCTACATGTGACTCCAGCCCCGCAGCAATGTGATTGACTGCTTAACTGCCCTCTGGGCTATTAGGGATGGGAATAAATGCTGCTTAGCCAGTGATCCCCTCATCCCGTGAATGAATAGATTTAAAAAAAAACTTGATGTATCCAAAAAAACACAGTTAAACAGCAGGGGGAGCCAAGAAACAGCAGGAATACAGAACAGCTCATAAAAGATTATTGTGAACTGCTTTATTTAATTGCTGCAACCCGGTGGGTTTCCCTTAATGTTTAGTAAGTGCCATGGTTTTGACCTGGCAGCAGTAAAGAAATGGTAATGTAAGATGGTATGTGGATTGGAGGGGAAGTTGTAAGTGGTGATGCTCCCTGGCGACTACCACCTTTTGCCTTTCTAGATGGTGGGGTTTCTTGGTGAGTTATTGTAGTTCTTGTAGATTTTCCATTTGGTGAGGAAGGGAGTAAATGTTAGAAGTGCTTGGCTGGGCACCAATCAAGTGAGGTACTGGATTGCTTCAAGTGTTGGAACTGCTGCAAGTAAATGGAGATTATATACCAGATGCCTGACTTGTGCTTTTTAGATGATAAGTGGGTTTTGGGGAAATAGGAGGTGCATTACTCACTACAATTTTCATTCACTGACTTCTTGTAGCCGCAGTATTTATATAGGTCATACAGTTCAGTATCGAATCAATAATAGCACACAGGATGCTGATATTAAAAAATTCTGCAGTGGATCAGTGACTTTGCAGCTGAAGCCTAAATGCTGTCTCAGTAATGCTACTTGTGGACAGACTATTTTGTTGTCTATGAAGTTACAAAAGAATGCTTGCTGAAAATTTTAAAATTCTCAAAAGGAAGCAACCAAGAAGGTTTGAGGGCACAGCAGTAGACATTGTTTACTCTGACTTTGGTAAGCTTGACAAGGTTACATGTGGTAGACTAATTAATATAATTAGATCATGTGGGCTTCAGGGTGAGCTTGCCAATTAGATACAAAGTTTGGCTTAGCCACAGCAGACAGTGTTGGAGGAGGATTGTTTTTCAGACTGTAGGCCAGCAGTGTTCTATAGGGTTTGGTCTGGGTCCACTTGTTTGTTATTCTCATCAAAATCATTTATATAAATATGACTTCAGTAAGTTTGCGGATGACACCAAAATTGATGGTAGAGTGAACAGTGAAGAGAATAATCTAAGATTGCAAGGATCGTGCACAACTGGGTCAATGTGCTGAAAAGTGGCAAATGGAGTTTAATTTGAATAAGTGTGAGAAATTGCATTTTGAAAAAACACATGGCAGGATTTGTACAATTAGATGTCGTGTTGTAGAATCCCTAGAGACACCTAAGGGTTCAGCTACATAATTCTTTTGAAGTTTGCATAACATATAAACAGGGTAGTTAAGGTGTTTAACATGCTTGCCTTTATGGCTCAGACCTTTTTGAGCATAACGTTTGGGACATCGTGTTGAAGTTGTACAGGGTGTTGGTAAGGCCTCTTCTGGAGAACTGTATATCGTTTGGTTTGCCCTGTTTTTTGTTTTTAGAAGGATACTATTAAGCTGGAATGGGTTCAGAAAAGATTTAACAGGATGTTGCTGGGAATGCGCGGTTCGAGTTTGATGAATAGCCTGGGACTTTTTTTCACTGGACCCTGGGAGGTGGAGTAGTGACCTTACAAAGGTTTACAAAATCATGAGGGGTAAAGAGAAGGTAACTGGCAGGTGCCTTTTCCTTAGGATAGGGGATTTCAAGACTAGGGGGCATATTTTTAAGGTGCAAGGAGAAAGATTTTAAATAAGACATGAAGGTCAACTTTTTGACATGGAGGGTGGTTCGTGTATAAAATGAACTTTTAGAGGAAGTTGTAGATCTGGGTACCAGGTACAACACTGAAAAGATGTTTGGATAAGTTTTATATGAGTAAGAAATGTTTGAAGGGATATGGGCCAAGCATAGCCAAGTGGGACTAGTTTAGTTTGCAATTACGATGAGCATGGACTAGTTGGACAGAAGGGTCTGTTTCTGTGCTGTATGACTCTGACTATCAACAATCTCATCCATTCTCCTGGATACTGCCCTATGTGTTCTCTTACTCAATTTGGGTCCAGTGGGACTTTTGTTGTCTTGAGTCTGTGTGCCAGCAGCACTTATAATAGCTTGCCAGCCTAGATCCTGAAGAAAATGTTAACTGTTTGTTTGGCTGAGGCTTGGCGTTGGGGGTTTTGCTGTGCATTGACCTAGAGTCATTGTACTCAGGATATATCCTAAATGAGGTTATGCAATTGCCTTTACCCAAATGCCACTACTCTTTCCCCCACCTCCCACCAAACACCACCACCACGTTCAGTTGGCATGGTAAGGATGTCCACTTCCATTGGCATACCTTGTAGCTTATTTGATCGATGCACTGCATTTTCTAATGACAAAGCCAGTTATAGAGCCTGTTTTTGAAGTCTAGTTGAGCTTCAGCTAGTGCATCATTAAGGGTTAAAGCAAAGCCCCGTGCCCTTATCAAAAAAAAACCCACACAGATGTTCCCAGTTTTTGAACTGCTGAGTATAAGTGATAGTATCTCCAGAATTAAGAGGTGGCTTGGAGTTGTAATATTCCTTAACTAAATCCAACAACTCTTGAAAAGTGTTTCTATCTGGTGTTTCAGGGGAAGTTAAGCTCCTCATAACTGAAAGTTGTTAGCCTACAACCTTTCAGAAGAATTACTTGTTGTTTTTCATCTTCCCAAGTGTTGTTTGCCCAGAAAAATAAAGCATTCTCTCTCACTCTCCATAATGGGCCTAATCCTTGATGGCAGGATCAAACGAGTCAAGCTTCCCAAATATGGCATGATGCCAGAAATACTTACCCCAAATCACAGCTGACTACTGTGAACAAATTTCTTCTGGAGTGTTTCAGAGATAATAGGAACTGCAGATGCTGGAGAATCTGAGATAACAAGGTTTACAGCTGGATGAACACAGCAGGCCAGGCAGCATCAGAAGAGCAGGAAGGCTGACGTTTCAGGCCTACACCCTCCTTCAGAAATGGGGGAGGGGAAGGCAGTTCTGAAATAAATAAGGAGAGAGGGGGAGGCAAATAGAAGATGGACAGAGGAGAAGATAGGTGGAGAGAAGACAGACAGGTCAAAGAGGTGAGGATGGAGCCAGTAAAGGTGAGTGTTGGTGAGGAGTTAGGGAGGGGATAGGTCTTTGTACTATGCAAGTCACCTTCAAATTTAAAAGCCGTAACTATGGCACCAGCAGCCAGCCTCCAGAAAAATACTACTTGGCAAATTTATGACCCTACGAAGCCAAGAGGTAGGATTTCCTCTGGCATCTATTTTGTTCAGGCTTGCCATGAAGAACACAAGAAGAAAACCCCTTAAATACCGAGTAACTTATGGAAAATTTCTAGAAGATACTCCAAAAGACAGAAGACAATGTCTAGCAAAAAGAAATCCAAATTTGGAGAACTGCCTAAAGTAGATAGGCAAATTATGAACAAGAGGCGAGAAATTTATGTGTCAAGATGGACCCAAGACATGGGTTATAGAAGCTGAGTAGCAAGATGGCAGCTACACTTGAGTAGTGATTAGTTAATCTTGTCATATCTGATTTGAAAAAGAGATGAACGTTATTCAATCTTGACCTCCTGTGCCTATGCACATCATGCTACTGCACTCCAAGAAATATCGATAAGCAGAAGCCACATCCCAAGAGAAAATAAAAGGTAAAAGATTCTTCGCACTTCTATGATAACAAGACGTAGAGTTGGATGAACACAGCAGGCCAATCAGTAGTAGAGGAGTTTATTAGCATCTTGTCACTTATTGACAATACTCTTCACAAACTTGTATTGCAGTTGGGACATGGAGGTGCTGGTGTTGGACTGGGGTGGACAAGGTCAGAAATCATACAAGACCAGGTTACAGTCCAACCGGGATAACAAGGTGTAGAGCTGGATGAACACAGCAGGCTGAGCAGCATCAGAGGAGCAGGAAAGCTGATGTTTCGGGCCTAAACCCTCCTTCAGAAAGGGTCTAGGCCCGAAACACCCACCTTCCTGCTCCTCTGATGCTGCTCGGCCTGCTGTGTTCATCCAGCTCTACACCTTGTTATGTCAGATTCTCCAGCATCTGCAGTTCCTACTATCTCTTTACATTCCTATGAACTGTGTTATATTTAATTGTAAACATTTTCATTGCAAGAGCCTGTGATATAAAGGCAGAGCCACGTTGTGTATTTTGTATGTTGGTTATTTTACGAGTCCAATCACATGACATGATGACATCAATGATCATTTGAAGGGAAACAACTCAGTCTCACTTGTTGCCTTGTAGAGTGAGCTGTTCCTTGATGGAGGCTCTTGTTCCTTTAAAATACCATGGCCTGAGTCCTCCTTGTAATGTAACAGAAAGTGCTGTTGAACATCGGCATGTAAGCTAAATTGGTATTTCTATTTTGCTCTGCAGAAACATAATTTTAGCAAGTTGAGCTTCCTTCAAAATAATGCTGAAAACAAGAGATCGTGGAACTGCCGATGCTGGAGAATCTGAGATAACAAGGTGTAGAGCTGGATGAACACAGCAGGCCAAGCAGCATCAGAGGAGCAGGAAAGCTGACATTTCGGGTCTGGGCCCTTCTTCTGAACATTAGTGGAAAAAATTCATTTTTACACATCCTTAAAGTTCATTTTATTTAAACAACTAAACAACTAATCTGCAGGTTGCAATCTGCAAGGTACATTTACCTGGTTGTATATAAATAGGGATAAGTTAATAAGAGTGAGTCAGAAGTTAAATTCAGGATCCTATGCTGTGACAAAGATATTTTTTGGATAGAATCGACTTAGAGCACTGATGCATGCAGTCAGTGAATGTTGAGTGAATCCAGGAATTGTTTGAAGTGAGAGTATTTGTCTAGTGAAAGTATTTCTGTTAAAGATTTGAGATTGAAGCAAGTATTGAGTTTTGTCTACGACCCATCATTGCATAACGCAGGAGCTCAGCAGAGTAAACAGTGGTTATGGTGATTAGAACTGCGCGCCAGCAGTGAGGAACAGGTAAAGTCAGATATAAGAGGAAGCAGGCAGAAAGCAGTACAACAAAGATGTTCGCAGCAATGGAACAGAATCCTCACAGCAAGATGACATTCCGCAGAAACAGATGAAAGATAGCTCAATTTAGATTGAACACCTTCTGGCAGATGAACATAAAATCGAGAGCACAGTAGAAGTACAAGTATCAGAATTAACGTGTAGAAAACTGTCCCCATGTTATGTTCACTATATGGGCCGATAGCAGTGGAGAAATTGACTTTTATCAATAAGAAGTGACGTACATGGAATAGTGTAGGTTAGATAGGCTTGAGATCGGTATGACAGGTCGGCACAACATCGAGGGCCGAAGGGCCTGTACTGTGCTGTTATGTTCTATGTTCTATGTAACTATCTGCAGTTGTGGTATAATTCCCTAGTGGGCATCTAAAATGTTTGCAGCCATTACCCAAATGGTTTTCAGTTCATTTTTTTTTCTATCTGCTACAGAGATCTATAATTAGGAAAGTAACGTCAGCATTTACACTTCAGCCTGAAATAAATGAAAATGTAAAAGAAAACATGGGAACATGAATAAATGCACAGACATGCAGTATCGAGTTTCTTGTTTCAGTCAGAGGAAACTGTCTAGATTTCTCATGTTTTTCATTTACATAAATTTAAATTTAGAATAATGTGACTGCAGGAAGGAAATTGACAAGTATCCAAATAATGTTGATATTTCATAGTGATCCTGAAGTTCCATTTGAACACAGCACCATTCATATGTACTGCGATTCTCTCAATAGATTCACTTAGTCTCTTTCCCTTCTGTTAAGTAAACAAAAATTACCCATGGGTTTTCCAAAAATGTTGCAATTTTAAAAAAAGTTGTGAGATTCCTAATCTAAACGTGTACAATCAGTCCTCTTGCAGACACATTTTGAATATTTCACATATCTTCAGGTTGTTATGGGTAGTTGTAGATTAGTATTGCATTCTTCTTGTATAAACTGTACAAAATGTATCTTCCCTAATTAGAAGCAACTTCCTAATTAATATTGAATTGGGTCAAGTTTAACAAGAGACCTGAATACAATACTCCATAATCTATTACTGGCATTAAGTGTTGTTAGTGCTTCTAAAAAGCAACAGATATACCTGGCTGGCAGTACCTTTTACAAGAAATGATTATATTCATTTCTTCATTTGTTTTAACTATTAAATTAATTACTGGTGTTACAAGAAACTGAAATTTCAATTCTTTTGAAGTAAAAGATTATCAACAAAGGATCTTTTTGTGGAAACTGCCTGTTCCCCATGCTTTCCTACAAATTAAATGGGTCATCTATGAATGAAAAATGTAGATGTTGTAGTACACGAGGGGTAGGCAAAGCATGTCATGCAATTCCCAGAATAGTTTATGTGGCATGAACAAACAACAAGAATGCAAAAAAAAATGATGCAAGAAGTAGGATCGGGAATATATATTTGAACTTCTTCTGCCATTCAGTAAGATCAAGGTTGATCTACCTCAATTCCACCTTCCTGAACTACCTACAACTGAGTATCCACCAGTGTTTGAGGAAAAGGTCTCAGAAAAAGTAACACACTTTGAGGGTTAATTTTCTCTTAATCTCATAATTGGCTCCTTATCTTGAGGCTCTGATCCCTAGTTCTACAGTTCCCAGTCAGGGAAAATGGTGGCAAAGTAGGAACGTCATTAGGCTCGCAATCCAGAAGCCCAAGCTAATACCCTAGGAACAGCGTCAAATTGTTCCACACCAGTTGGTGGATTTTAAATGAATAAATTTGGGATATGCAGCTAGTCTCAGATGGTAGCCATGGACACTAACATTGATATTTGTAAAAAAATCCATCTGGTTCATTAGTCCCATTTAGGCAAGAAAATCTGAACTTCTTAACTGATCTGGTCTACATGTGACTCCAGATCCCCAATGAGAAGGAAGTAAATGTACTGAAACCAAATTGCACATGTAACAAAAATAGGTAGAAAGGTGAGTTAACAAGGTGTAGAGCTGGATGAACACAGCAGGCCAGGCAGCATCAGAGAAGCAGGAAGGCTGACATTTCTGGCCTAGACCATTCAGAAAAAGGTTGTGAGAGGGAAACAAATGGTTTACAGAGAGATACTGATAGGTTAACAAGCAAAAAGTTGGCAAGTGGAGTATAATGTGGGAAAATGAAATGTTGGAAGGGAAGACAAAAGAACAAAATGGTATTTAACTGGAGATAAAGAGCAGAAAGGGACAAGGATGTATTTGTGCATGAAACACAGAAAGCTAGCACACAGGTGCAGCAGGTAATCAGAAAGGTTAATGAAATGTTGTCCCTTATTTAAGGGGGTTTGAGTGCAAGAGAAGGGAAGCCTTACAACAACTGTACAAGGTGCCCGTTGCGACCACATCTGGAGTACTGTGAGCAGTTTTGGTCCCCTTATTTAAGGAAGGATATCATTTCATTGGGGACAGTTCGGAAAAGGTTCACCAGGATGTTCCCTGGAATGGAGGGATTGTCTTACAAGCAAAGACTAAATGAGTTTGTACTGTACTCACTGGAATTTAAAAGAATGAAAAGTGATGTCATTCAAACATATAGGAATCTTATGGGGTTTGAAGGGTAAATGCTAAGAGGATGTTTCCCCTAATTGGAAAATCTTGGACCAGAGGGCATAGCCTCAGAAAGAAGGGGTGCCAATTTACAACTAAGGTGAGAAGGAATTTCTTCTCTTCAAGGATTGAGAGTCTTTGGCAGTCCTTGCCACACAAAGCTGTGCGGGACGGAGGCTTGTGTAAGCTTAAGGCTGAAATTGATAGATTCTTAATCAACGGTGGAGTCAATGGGTGTGGGGAAAGGGCAGTAAAGTGAGGAATTTGGATCAGACATGTCCTACCGAATGGCTATGCAGGTTCAAGGGGTCAAATTGCCTACTTCCCTTCCCATTTTTATTGTTGACTCTTTAACTGTTCTCTGAAACTTTTGTAGCAAGCCACTCAGTTCAAGAGCAGGCAGGGATAAGCAACAAATGCTGTCCTTACCAGTTGTGTTCACAGCTAATAAAAGAACAAAGGGAGAAAAAGCAAAACACATGATAGACTGATAAACTTAAAAACAACGTAATTTGTTGAGCTATAACATTCCCAGTCCATGATTCCTGTTTAAACATTAGAAATTGTCACAGCTTATTTCACCAGACATCTATTTACCACTGTTGATCGTTATGCATTGAGTGTGGTCAAGTTTATCAGCATTTCAGAGTTCACAACATTCATTTCACAGGTTGTCAGAAGTTTGTTGGCCAATAACAGGCTAGAAGCTTTTGGCTCCTAAGGGCTGCCAACTGAGGCCAACTTCTCAGGGGATTTGATGGTGAGAAGGTAAATGATTTTTATCTTATTCAGAGCTGGGTAATCCCAAGGTAATAGAAGGATGGAGTTGGAGGCAGTGGCAGGGAGACGGCTTTCAGAGGCCATCACTTGTTATCCACCCATATGCTCCCAGGTTTGGAAATGGGGGAACTCCATACCAACTCAGCAGGCAGTTCAACCTGCTTTCCTAGCTGAGGGAGACATAATTTGTGGATGTGGTAAGTTGAGTCCCTTAATTGACTGGGACTGATACTTTTATTCTACTGACTTCAATTTTGTTGACATGTAGTATTTATCAAGTGCCACATGGAGGTTTACATGCATCAGATCGAGTGCATCACTGATCTCTGTTTACAAATGACTTAGTTGAATATGATTTGTCCAGAACAAATCTGCAGGCATTTGTCCAAGTGGTTATTAAATGTTGTCCTGAATAATCATTTTTAATGCTTTCCTACCAACAAGGTTAAATTAGCAGAGCTGTATTTGCTGGGCTTATTCTACACTAAATGAACTATATCCTCGAAATGTGCAATTACATCAGACTGAATCTTCATTTAACAATCTATTCTCACAGTTTTTAATTAAACCATGCCTTTCTAAACGATGATTAATATTTCCCCTCTTTTTAAAATTACCAACTAGCCTCTAAGTACACGGCCACTCCCTTCCTTTTTAAACAACAGTAGCAGTCCTCTGGCATTATGTATGTTGGCTAGAGAGAATGGAAAATTGAAAGAACCGTATCTCCTCCTTTTTGTTATTCTTAGCTAACAGAAATCCATTTCAGGCAGGCTTAACAATTAATCACCTGATATTTGTCTCTCAAAATGTATCCGCCTTCCATTATTGCACATTCCTTAACTAAAATGCTTGCACTGTCCCTGGAAGAGGCTTTGCAGTGAGGTTAAAATTGTATCAGTGATAATGGGAACTGCACCACCCACACCCTCCACCTCCTCCAGAACTTCCAATTCCCTGGCCCTCAACACCTCATTTTCACCATGGACGTCCAGGCCCTATACACCTGTATTCCACATGCAGATGGCCTCAAGGCCCTCCGCTTCTTCCTGTCCCGCAGGCCCGACCAGTCCCCCTCCACGGACATCCTCATCCGCCTAGCCGAACTCGTCCTCACCCCCAACAACTTCTCTTTCGATTCCTCCCACTTCCTACAGACAAAGGGGGTGGACATGGGCCCCAGCCATGCCTACCTCTTTGTCGGTTACGTGGAACAGTCCCTCTTCCGCACCTACACAGGGCCCAACCCCACCTCTTCCTCCGTTACATTGATGACTGTATCGGCGCCGCCTCTTGCTCCCCAGAGGAGCTCGAACAGTTCATCCACTTCACCAACACCTTCCACCCTAACCTTCAGTTCACCTGGGCCATCTCCAGCACATCCCTCACCTTCCTGGACCTCTCAGTCTCCATCTCAGGCAACCAGCTTGTAACTGATGTCCATTTCAAGCCCACCGACTCCCACAGCTACCTAGAATACACCTCCTCCCACCCACACTCCTGCTAAAATTCTAACCCCTATTCCCAATTTCTCCGCCTCCGCCGCATCTGCTCCCACGATGAGGCATTCCACTCCCGCACATCCCAGATGTCCAAGTTCTTCAAGGACCGCAACTTTCCCCCTGCAGTGATCGAGAACGCCCTTGACCGCGTCTCCCGCATTTCCCGCAACACATCCCTCACACCCCGCCCCCGCCACAACCACCCAAAGAGGATCCCCCTCGTTCTCACACACCACCCCACCAACCTCCAGATACAACGCATCAACCTCCGACACTTCTGCCATCTACAATCCGACCCCACCACCCAAGACATTTTTCCATCCCCACCCTTGTCTGCTTTCCGGAGAGACCACTCTCTCCGTGACTCCCTTGTTCGCTCCACACTGCCCTCCAACCCCACCACACCCCGCACATTCCCCTGCAACTGCAAGAAATGCTACACTTGCCCCCACACCTCCTCCCTCACCCCCATCCCAGGCCCCAAGATGACTTTCCATATTAAGCAGAGGTTCACCTGCACATCTGCCAATGTGAGCTCTCTGATGAAGGGTCTAGGCCTGAAACGTCAGCTTTTGTGCTCCTGAGATGCTGCTTGGCCTGCTGTGTTCTTCCAGCTCCACACTTATTATCTTATATTTGCTTGCACTGTCCACTCTTTTGTGGACAGAGACACAAGTATTCATCAGGCTACATTCCCCCCCCCCCCGCCACCGTCTAAATTATCCACTGGGTCCCTAATCGTACTTTTTTTTATCACCTTCCTGTTACCTATGTGTAACCTATCTTTTGTGTTTCCTCAATTTTGCGTGCCAATATTTTACATGATCTCTCTGCTTTGTTAATTTTCACTCTAATTTCACCCTGCGTTTTCTCTATGAGGGATCGTCGGTAACATAACGAAATTGGGATGGACGTCCGCACGATCGTCATTGATGTGCTTCAATGCCCCTCAAAAGTTTAAACCGCTTTCGAATGGGTTACAATTATTAACGGCGCAGCGTCCGCTCCGCAGGACTCTCACGTTTCATTTTAATCCACCCCCATTCTATCTGGCAGTTACCCTTCGGGGCTGGTTGAGGGAATTTTAAGGTTGAAGAATTTGGATTAATAGCTAATTACCACATGGTTGTCACGTGTGGGTTGGTGGGGAGCGGCGCTACACAAATGGCGGATAGTTCCATCAGCGGAGCTTTGGCGTTGAACCCATCGCCGTATAAACTGACCCACGTATGTTTGCCACACTGGCCAGAGGATATGCTTTCCCAAAATGCTTCATATCGCTTTTAAAGATTGAATGCTGAAAGGAGGTTTGATAGCAGGAATGTGAACATAAAAGTATAGGCACTGAGAAACCAGTAAGTACAGTATAAAGTGATTTAAATGACTTTATTTGTAGGTGTTAAAAACTAGTTAAGATAAATGGCGGAAATAATTTGTCACTTCAAGCCTCCAGACCTATAGCTGCAGGTTATAGCCTTGTTCGGCAGTTGTATGTGTGCCGTCTATTTTAATGTATGAGTTTAAAAAAAAAGAGACGCAGGGAGGATTAAAAGTGATGGGATTTATAATAATCTATAAAGGAATAATTTGATTAGGGATAGTCAAAATGGTTTTGTGAAGGGTAGGTCGTACTTCACAAACCTTATTGAGTTCTTTGAGAAGGTGACCAAACAAGTGGATGAGGGTAAAGCGGTTGATGTGTATATGGATTTCAGTAAAGCATTTGATAAGGTTCCCCACAGTAGGCTACTGCATAAAATATGGAATTGTGGGATTGAGGGTGATTTAGCGGTTTGGATCAGAAATTAGCTAGCTGTAAGAATATAGAGGGTGGTAATTGATGGGAAATGTTTATCCTGGAGTTCAGTTACTAGTGTTATACTGTAAGGATCTGTTTTGGGGCCACTGCTGTTTGTCATTTTTATAAATGACCTGATGAGGGTGTAGAAGGATGGGTTAGTAAATTTGCAGATGACAATAAAGTCGGTGGAGTTGTGGATAGTGCAGAAGGATGTTGCAGGTTACAGAGGGACATAGATAAGCTGCAGAGCTGGGCTGAGAGGTGGCAAATGGAGTTTAATGCGCAAGGTGAAGGTGATTCACTTTGGAAGGAGTAACAGGAATACAGAGTACTGGGCTAATGGTAACATTCTTGGTAGTGTGGATGAGCAGAGAGATCTTAGTATCCTTGTGCATAGATCCCTGAAAGTTGCCACCCAGTTGATAGGGTTGTTAAGAAGGCGTACAGCATGTTAGGTTTTATTGGTAGAGGGACTGAGTTCGGAGCGATGAGGTCATGTTGCAGCTGTACAAAACTCTGGTGTGGCCACACTTGGAGTACTGCGTACAGCTCTAGTCGCCGCATTATAGGAAGGATGTGAAAACATTGGAAAGGGTGCAGAGGAGATTTACGGATGTTGCTTGGCCTTATGAGGAAAGGCTAAGGGACTTGAGGCTGTTTCGTTAGAGAGAAGAAGGTTTAGAGGTGACTTATTAGAGACATGCAAGATGATAAGTGGATTAGATAGGGTGGACAGTGAGAGCCTTTTTCCTTCGATGGTGATGGCTAGCACGAGGGGATATAGCTTTAAATTGAGAGGTGATAGATATAGGACAGATGTCAGAGGTAGGTTCTTTACTCAAAGAGTAGTAAGGGTGTGGCATGCCCTGCCTGCAACAGTAGTAGACTTGCCAACTTTAGGGGCATTTAAATGGTCATTGGATAAACATATATGGATGATAATGGAATAGTGTAGGTCAGATGAGCTTCAGATTGGTTTCACAGGTCGGCGCAACATTGAGAGCCGAAGGGCCTGTACTGCGCTATAATGTTCTATGTTCTATGTTTGCTGGACTGACTAAGTGAAGGGAAGCGGTGAATTATGCTGTGGAGTTATACAGCATCGCACATTGTATTGCCGATTTTTGAACGTTTATAGCACAAGAAGTAATTTGCGACTTTGCCGCACACTGATATGCACACACGTGTGTGGTGCAGCCTAGCTTATGTCTTAATGTCGGTTCGTGGATATGCATTATTGTTGTCAAAAGGACAAACTGGATCTGTTCTTTTACTTTCGAGTTCGTGTACATCCACAATACCTGTTTAAATTAAAATACTGGATTTGTTGTCAATTTGTTTGACTGCAAAAGGGCCACAGCTCCTAGAATTGAAATCAGAGATAGTGGAAACTGCAGATGCTGGAGAATCCGAGATAACAAAGTGTGAAACTGGATGAACACAGCAGGCTGAGCAACATCTCAGGAGCACAAAAGACCCGAAACGTCAGCTTCACACTTTGTTATCCTAGAATTGAAACCTATGTTGTTTTAAATGATCTTATGACGAGGGATGGGAAGGTCGGCAAGATGTTGTGATGCACGTGTGCGGTTACTCGCAGCAATGTTGGGTGTTAAGTGCTGAGTGTTCATAGTCCCCTCCTTCCCAGTGATATTACATGAAACAGCTTGATTTAGTATACCTATAATTGAGCCCCTGGTAATTTCATTTGATAGAGAAAGACGAATCAGCAGTTTGAATGGGACTTTTCAAAACCATTTCTGAGTGGTTGCTCTTAGTTTTAAATGGTGTGCTGCTCGTTGAAAAATGGAAACTGTTATTCCTTTTTGCACCATTTCAGTATTTTCATTAATGTACCTTTTGCTATTTAAATGTAAAAGTATGGTTACAATAGTTCACAGTGGGAAGATATCAAGCCTGGCACTGACTTTTAGGTACGAAATTGAAACTTCATTACTAATTCTTTCCTCCTTTTTCATTCCACCTTTTCATAGAGAACATTTATCATTCCCTGACATCCGGATGTGTTGTTTTGCACAATGTTTCCAAACTATATGATTACAGTAACTTTCTTTTTCCCCTTTATTCATTCATGGGATGAGGGTGTCACTAGCAGCATTTATTACCCATCCCTGATAGCCCAGAGGGCAGTTCAGGGTCAACCATGTTGCAGTGGGCCTGGAGTCACATGTAGACCAGACCAGGTAAGGATGGCAGTTTCCTTTTCTAAAGGACATTAGTGAATCAGATGGGTTTTTCCTGACAATCGACAATGGATTCAAGGTCGACGTTAGCTTGTTAATTTCAGATATTTATTGAATCCAAATTCCACCGTCTGCCTTGGTGAGATTTGAATCAGGATCCC
The DNA here is from genome assembly GCF_030684315.1 of Stegostoma tigrinum. Classification (NCBI taxonomy): domain Eukaryota; kingdom Metazoa; phylum Chordata; class Chondrichthyes; order Orectolobiformes; family Stegostomatidae; genus Stegostoma; species Stegostoma tigrinum. The sequence goes on along the minus strand of NC_081361.1, from coordinate 77,155,351 downwards.
CAGAGTGTTATCTGGGTCTCTGGATTAACAGACCAGCAATAATACCACTAGGCCATTGCCTCCCCTGACTCTGTCTTCATCTCTAATTTTCAAATATGTATTTGCCAGCTCAGGTTGTGAATAATTTTGCTTTGTTCCTGGTAAAGGTCAGAAAAGCCAGTGGTAACGTTTGTAGGAGTGCCTTAGAAGGAATAAGTTACCACAGCCTTCCGAACAACTTTTGTTGAAATACTTTTTGAAAGCCATTTTATGGGATGTAAATATCACTGTCTGGACCAATATTTATTGTCCTGGGTGTTCTTGAGAAGGTGGTGATGAGCTGCCTTCTCGAACTGCTGCAGTCTATTTGCTGTAGGTAGGCCCATAATGCCTTTCGGAAGAAGTTCTAGGCTTTTGACCCTGTGACAGTGAAGGAATGGTGATGTGTTTCCAAGTTGGGTTAGGTGAGTGGTTTGGAGAGGAACTTGCTGGTTATTTTGTTCCCAGGTATCTTCTCTTCTCATCCCTTAAGATGGTGTTGGGCATGGGTTTGGAAGAAGCTTCTAAGGAGACTTGGCGAATTCCTGCAGTGCATCTAGTGCAGCTGCACTATTGCTACTGATCACCCATGGTGGAAAGAGTGAATGAGGTGCCAATTAACAAAGTTGCTTGTCCTGGATGCTGTCAAACTTGTGTTGTTGGAGCTGTACCGATCCAGGCAAATAGGGAATACATTATCCCCCCACTCCTGACTTGGAGCCCTGGTGGCTCACTGGCTCGTACTGCTGCCCTACAGTGCCAGGGATGCAGGTTCAATTCCAGCAAATGTGGAGTTTGCACCAGTGCCCCAATTTCCTCCCAAAGTTTAAAGATGTGCCAGTTAGGGGATTGGTCGTACTAAATTACACCATAGTGTCCAGGGAAATGCAGAAGATGTGAATTAGCTAGGCTCAATGCAAAGTTCTGGGGTTGGGATATGGTGGGGGGTGGGGGGGGAACTGGATCTGGGTCTAGGTGGAAATGGTGTTCAGAGGGCTGGTGTGAATTTGATGGGCCAGGTGGCCTTTTTCTCTCCATGTACCTCTAGAAACTCTTAGTGTCAGTCTTTATGTTCTCCACAAGCTTATTTTTGTACTGTATTTTCCCCTCCTTAATCAATGCCTTGGTCCTTTTACTGATTTCTAAACTGCTCCCAGTTCACAAGATATTTTACTTTTCCTGTCTATTCTGTTTCTTCCTTGGTTGGGATACTATCTTTTTTTGTAAGCCATGGTTTTGGCCCTATTGCCCGTTTTACTTTTGTGCCAGACAGGAATGAACAGTTGTTGCAGTTCCCCCGTGCGTTCTTTGAATGTTTGCGATTACCTAGCCACAGTTATCCCTTTTAAGTAACTCTATCAAGGCCAATTCATGCCTCATAATCTTGATAGTTTAAGATTCAGCACCTTTAGTCTTCGAATCAACTACTTCACTCTCTATCTTGATTTTAAAAAAGATTCCATCATGATATGGTAACTTACCCTCAAGGGGTCTCACATGGCTAGACTGGCAATGATTCCATTCTCATTACACAGTACTCAGTCTAAAATGACCTGCCTGTTGGTTCTTCCTGATTATTATTGGTTAAGAAAACCATCCTGAACACACTCCAGGAATTCTGCCTTTACGGTATTGGGCAAATCAAATTAGCCACAATTTATATACAGATAAACACACCCATAATCACAGATGTTCCTTTATGTACAGATTAAAATCACCCATGATCACCAACATTCCCTTATCACATGCATCTCTAACTTCCTGTTTAATGCCATTCCTAAAATCACCACTGCAGTTTGGGTGTCTGTTTGTGACACCCACAAATGTTTTTTGCCCCTCGGTATTTCTCAACTCTACCCATATAGAAGCCATATTGTCAGAGCTAATATCCTTTTTCACTACTGTATTAATTTTCTCTGTAACCGCCAATGCCACTCCATCACCTTTTCCCTTTTGCCTGTCCTTACTAAATAGCCTGGAACATTCGGTTCTCATTCCTGGTCACCATGCAGTCGTGTCTTGGTTACCCCAATTATATTGTAGCCATTTTTATCTATCTATGTAATTGGTTCATCCACTTTATTGCAAATGCTCCTGGTCCATGTACTACCCTTGCAGATTAGAAATCAAGAAAAGTACTATAACCATAAGAAGTTGTAAGGACTTGTCTTACCCACTACTCACCAAACAGCTCTCTCCCTTATAGTCACCTGCAGCAGTACAACACCACATACTTTCCCTTGCTTGTGGTCCTCACAGTGACTTTTTTTGGGTTGGAGGAGGGAGGGAGTGAAACACTGAAGAAGTGTTTGGGGTTTAACTATTCCTTGACAACTCTCCCTCCACAAACCACTGGTAGTACTGACAGCACTGATGCTGCTCTTCATCCTGACCCCCAATCAGTGTCTTCACAGTTGTCTGAATGTACACTTTTTTTATAGAAGGATTTTTTAAAAAAATGGTTTCCAAATTGCAGATGCTACTCCCATAACCTGAGCTAAGATTATATACAGCTTTGATATGATCTCAAGCCCATTGTTCTCAATCCTGTCACTCTTCTCTATATAGACTGATTATTTGACCACTGATAATCTTAATATCGGCCATGCTCAGGCCCTTTTGAGTAAATTTACTTACTACGTAAGTATTAGAGATGGCAGTTGGATCTGTGGCATTCCATATCAATCGCAGATCTAGAATTAGAATAGTTTGGGGAGAATCAGAGTGGAATAGGTATTCTTTCTGATTCTAAGTTGGCTATCTGAAAATATGTGCCAGATCTTTCTGAAGGAGAGTAAAGATTTGGCCTGATTTAGATAATTCATGGTTAGTACCAGTTTAAGGTTTCAAGTTACTTCTCTGAGTGCATCACTAAGGTGAGGGACTTTTTTCTTTTATATTGAACTGTGACTGTTCTGAGATTATCTAGCCTCTCAAGGTCATCCAAGAAAACAGGCTGTGACAGCAGCAGTGCAGGTGAACAGTCTCCAGAAAACTAATAACAGAAGAAAAGGAGTCCCGAGTGGCTTAATGTTAGTAAGGAAAAACTTAGGAAAGCTGGAAGAAGAACTTAAGGATTCCAGGTTAAGAAATAAGTGAGCAGTGTTAGTAATTTATTGAAGGGTTTCAGGGAGAGACCTTTTGCTTAATGTTCTTGAATGAATGTGGATATTTGCCAAAATGAAAATGATTACATCATTCCAACTGAACAAGGAACTTTGTGGATGCAGGTTGATTCTTCACTAAAGTTTTTGAATATCCGTATAGTTGCTGCTGGGGGTAAATGTGATGAATCTTTTTTTATTTCTGATATTTGTAATGAGCTAATTTCAAGTATCTTGTAAAACATATTGCATTTTTTTTGCATAGTAAACTTTGATATTTTATTGAAAGTAAATTGGCAGACTTATGAGTATATACTGTCCGTTCATCATCAGATAACAAATAACAAAAGTAAAACTTAGTCTGTCATGTTAGGTTTCACTTTGTGATTTGATTCAGTATTGCCATCTGCTAAGATCATAACTTTTCTTTGAATAGTACCATGGGATTGTGAATGTTTCTATCAGTAAATGGCTTGGGTTTTCATTAATTGCTTCTTGAGTGTAACACGTTAGAAAAGGGCATTCACTTTGAGACTCATTTGAGCTAGTGAAATACAAAAGCAGTTAAAACACAAAAGCAAATATTAAGCACCATGTAGTTGGAAAGATAGAGCAACTTTCAACATACTTCGTCCCCAAAAGTCAAAAGATTCATTTAATCTCAAGATTGAGGGTCAAGGTTTTTAAAAACATAAACAGCGTTTTGATGTGTACATTTATGAATGAAGTGAACATTCATCTACTGATTCTAATTATACCCTCCAAAAGGACTTTCAAATTATTAGAGGATAATTGGTGTAATTATAGCACAAATACAGTCAATTTGACAATGAAAATTAGACCCTTCTATAAAGCAAGTTGAAAGTTACATGAATGCAATTACTTTGACTTGGTGGGAGCATATCTTATTTTGTATGTTTAGTTTTGAATGATCAATTCATTCAAGCGATCAATTTTAAAAATAACACAACTGAATTCTAAGCTAAGAATCGTCATCTTCAAACCAAGACCAGAAAATATGAACATGCAAGAGTTAAATATCTTTTGTTAGAAAGTCAAAGAACTAGTACAGTCGATGCAGATTGACTTAAGAGAATTACATTTTAGAAGAACATTAGAGGAAATAGCAGGGTTGTAATGAGAAACAGATCTGCTGCAACAAAATCTCCAAATATGATCACATCTCTATAAGCTGTGTTATACCTCACCAGGGTGACACATTGGAAATCAAGCTCCAATATTCCAGGATAACAGTGTGAAGCTGGATGAACACAGCAGGCTAAGCAGCATCTCAGGAGCACAAAAGCTGACGTCTTGGGCCTAAAGAATTAGACCCTTCATCAGAGAGCTCTCTGAAGGGATCTAGGCCCGAAACATCAGCTTTTGTGCTCCTGAGATGCTGCTTGGCCTGCTGTGTTCATCCAGCTTCACACTTTGTTATCTTGGATTCTCCAGCATCTGCAGTTCCCATTTATCTCCAATATTCCAGGAGTTGTCGCAAAAGTTAACGTTTAATAAAAAGTATACAGAGTCCCCCAATTTATCTGAATCTTAGACACAGGTTAACAGAAGGCTTGGACCAGATTTTCAGTACTTATCAAAAATGACAATTTATTACAAATAAATAGGGTCTCACAATAGGTAATCAATTATGAAATATTAGCATACAAGTTTACTAGTTATAACTCTAACATCATTATAAATACCCACTGTATAACACATACAGACAGAAACAGCCAGGGGGATAAAATGGGTATTATAGACAGAAGGAACAATTGGGGAAAGCAGTTTAGTGGTCCTTGATTGTTGAGATGATACTATGCTTAACAGAACATTGCTTCTCTTTTTTTTAATCTCTCCAGATGCTTTCATTTGTTTGTCTGAGATACAAGGTGATGGGCTCATTGTTCTAAAAGCTCTCTGACTTATTGGTTTTAAAAATCACAGCTTACACCTAGTTTTCTTCAGGCTTAGTGTTTTTATTTTTTTTTTGCAGCAGCAAAGTAGAGATAGCTTCTGTGGATTCTCCTCTCTTGTTCATAGCCCGTAGCTATCAAGCTACTTGGTGACTAATTATATGGTTGCTGGCAGTTGGGTACGTCTTTGGTCTGTGGACTTATGGCCAGATATCAATACCAATCAGCTACGTGTTGTTGACCAAATCCTCATTTGTATATAATCCTTGACTCCAGCTTGTCTGCAAACCATCTATTACTGCTTGAATCTGAAATTATGTAACCAGTACTTAGAATGAGTGACAGTTACTTGTTTTCAAAAAAACTGCAGTAATCCTTAAGCGATCATTTTTTAAAATTAAAACTGCCCTTTTATCCCATTTCAGTCCACAATCAAAAACACATGATTTAATTAAAAGACACCAGTCTTTACAGCTATGGCAGAGATGACAGTTTTCTGTCTTGGGTTAGTCATTAGATATCTTCTTGTTCACAGCACACTCACAGCCAGTTTTTGCAAATTGTTTGTTTGCTTTTTGTCTGGAAATTATATCACAGTCTGGATACATTTTACATCTTCAATGAACTTGAAATTCTTTGTAGCTTTCAACCAGTCCTATCAAACTGAGCATGTCCTATAATATTTTATGGCCACGGACCCAAAGTTCCTTTGCTGTTCCATTCCTGTAATACTATTTTCCTTCAGAGATTTTTTTTCACTTGTATGAGTCACCTGATAATTACTGATTATTAAATTGTTTTTGACACTCTCTTCAGCTTGTTGACCATTTTATTCTCTTTGCCATTTCCGTTGGGCATCTAAAGAATTAATAATACATTTTATGTTGTATTATGTTTTTGGAAGGTGGGCATCTTAGAACACCTGTTGTTTCCAAGACGTTGGGTCTATTCTGACAGGTGACATTCATGGCATCTGAGAGGTTGTGAGCAAAAGGGGAAGCTTATGCTGGAGTCAGGAACCTCTTGAGAGGTGAAGTCAAAAAATGTTGTCTAATTAACATTATAATGTAATGATATATGACAAGCCAAATACAATTTTAACACACCAATAGGACTTTGTTTAGAAAAGTGACCATTTTAAATTGGGGAACATTTGTGAACATTTACAGATGCATAAGAGTACTTTGTCCCATGGATGAAATGTTCTTCTAGATTCAACAGTACCAGTTTTAAGATTTTAACCTGTTGATTTTTCCCTTGTAATTTACTTTTTCTTTGACAATTCAGTCAACTGCTGAACGTTTTAAGCAGCGTAACATATGGTCATCTGTTCTATTACTCCGAAGATGTTAACATACAGGGCTTTAGAGATTTTGTTGGCACACCTATGTAGTGGCTCCCTTCCATCACTTTGATTGAGAACAGACACTTGGTGCAGTAACTGGCTGACTTGGATTTGTCCTGCTTTTTGTTGACATATTTTCTAATTGTCCAAATTGTCAGGTGGATGCCAATGGTGTAACTGTACTAGGACAGGTTGGCTAGGGATGCAGCAACTCTGGAACACAGGTTTTCAGTGATGGTGGGAATTTTTGTGGACCCTCCTCCTATTGGTTGTTCATTTGTCCAAAACCATTCATGACTGATGCTAGATTGTAGAGCTTGTTCTAATCCATTAATTGCTTTACTCTATTTATTGCAGGCTGATTCCACCATTTAGCATGCTGGTAATCCTGTTTTATAGCTCCATTGGGTGACATCTGGATCTGGCTTGTGCTGCTCCTGGCAATCCCTCCTGCACTGCTCTTTCAACCAGAGTTGATCCCTCCAGCGTTATGATAATGGTAGAGTGGGTAAATATGTTAAGGGATGGGCTTGCAGATTTTTTTGTTGAATACAATTTTGCTGTGACTGATTTCCCTCAGTGCAGATGCCCAGTGTGAGTTGCCAGCTGTATTCAAATTCTATTCCATTTAGGATTGTGGTGGTGGCATGAATACAATGGAGGGTATTTTCAAAGTAAAGATGGGACTGTATCTTCACAAGGACTTTGTAGTTGTCATTCCTGCCAATGTTATGTAAACTGATACGTGTATGACAGGTGAATTGGTGAGGATAAGATCAAGTACGTTTGTTTTCTCATGTGTAATGTGAAAGTGGTGGTATGCTGGTATGGCTACTGGACTAGCAAATCGAAGCCCGGACCAAAGTTGTGTGAACTGGTACACAGTAAAATTTGAATTAAAAAAAAACTGGAACGGTGAGCTGGCCTAATGGTGGCCTTGTAACCACTTTTTTTATTAGTCAACCAGATGGATATTTACAATAATGTCCTTTTTTTTAAAAGAAGGGAATCTGCTGCCCTTGCCTGGCTTGGCTTAGTGGTTACTGGTAGGTGGGATACTGCAAAGGGGTTGGTGGGAGATAGAGAAGGAGTCTGCAAGGATATGGGAGACGAGGGGAGGCTCCAAGTGGATTACAGAGAGGGAAGTCTGTAAGTAGGTGAGGAAGAGACGAGAGTGGGGAGTGAGAGAGAAGCTACAAAGGATAGGGAGTTGGCAAGACAGCAGACAGTCAACAATGGAAAACCTGGATAACTAGCAGCTAGGAAAACTTAACATCACAGAGGTAAAATATTATCTACAAATGAATGTGGAATCTGTGTGTCTCAATGGTGCATCAGTTCAGGAACTATAATGAAAATGCAGTGGCTGCTGTTGTAGTAAACACTGTCAATTTTAAACATAAATTTGAGGTACTGTATAAAGTACAGCAAATGACTGGTGCTTTTGAAATGCAATAACAATGACTTCATGTATAGGCTGGGAAAGTTGATATTTGACAGCTGCATGACCTTGAATGAGTCCTGTGAACATTCCTTAATGGGCCAAAGATGGCACGAGCAGCTTGTTTTTCTGTACTGGCTGTTTGTTACACGGGTATAAGAGAGCAGGAGAGTTTCATGCCAACGGCTCGACTTCACCTCAGACCAGTATTGTGGACAGTGCCAGGAATGAACCGAAGCCTCCAACCCAGTTGACAATTGAGGGCTCCCTGATGGGTGGAAGGGTGTGAGGCTTTTCTTTTCCTTGTTCATTTTCATTATTAGTCAATAAATGTTTGCATTTAAGTAAATGCATATTGTCAAGTCTGCTCTTAACAGCATTGAATCAAATCTGAAAAGGACGCTTGGATACACCCGATGGTGAAGTGTCATGGATCAGTCAGGAAATTGAGATTCGGGTCAAGATTTTTTTTGTGTAGAAGTGTGTGTCAGTTCTTTTGAAAAGTTTTTTTTTTGTTGAGCTATATGCCTGTTGTCCACATTGACTTAAATATCATAGTATTTTAATTTGGCTTTAAATCTAATGGGAGTTGATCATTAATGAGGGTATCGACAAATTCTTCTAATTCTCTTTCTGTGAAAGTCTGAAAGCTGTTTACATCAACACAACCACGGAAAGCATTATTACTAAGTGACAGCATCACCTAGTTAAGGAATAGGTTTGAAATTAAAACCAGCCCAAAAATCAAAAACTAAGCTCTCAAATCTAAAAGTAGCCCAAAAGAGAGCCTCAGTGGGTTTCATATTTTGTGCCCTGTTTTAGATGATAGTTGTATCATCCCTTCTGCTATTTGTTACGCCTAAGTAAGGATTAAGAATAATAAATTCTTATTTGTAGTGACTTTAAAAAGTGCTTTCTTTTGTGTGTGAATGGTATGCATGTCATTTAATAGTTTTACTCTTTTAAACAACCACAACTACAAGTTATCGATGTTTTATTTTTGACACTGCCAGAAATATTTACACTTTTTTTGTTTTAGTGCAAATGTTGTGAAGAAGCAGGACAAATGGACATTTTGGATTTAGGGGATAATAGCCCTATTTAGGGATGAAATGAAAGGTATTTGAACAGCAACAGCTCTCAAATGGTTAAATTAAGCATATATGTCACAAACTATTTAAACAGAGCAACTCATTGGCTGTTAAATTTGCACCAAGATATTTTCACATTATTTGATGTGAGTACAAAGGAGAAATGCAAATTACTCTGAAATGGTTAGCTTCTGCAATAAGTGACTGAGTAAAGGCAAATAGTTGTAGGAGCATTAAGAAGTTTTTTTTTAGTTTCTTTCTAGGACAAGTTAACTATGTATTTCCACATAAAGGATCACTTGTACTCAGCTGCTTCTGTCAGTCAGCCAATTCCTTGGTTAGGGAGAGACTATTCCTTGTCCTTGGCGCATACAGCAAGGCCTCTTTAGCAAGCACCAAATGAACTTGATTGAATTTTCCACTATCCACTCATAGCCTGTTGCAAAATTTTAAAAATTGAAAAATATATTTGCTGTAAAGGATTTCTTACTGTGAGATTTAATACTTCATGTTTCTTCAAAAATCACTTTTTTGACCATCATGGAAGGTTACCAGTAATGTGGATGGGAATGTTTTTATTATTTAAATCCAATGTAACTACCAAGAATTCTTTAATTAGGTACAAATAATATCCAGAACAAATCTTCCACAAGAACTGCTCCGAACTATAGTTAGTATACTGTATGCAGCAATATGGCATTTGTGTTTCCCACAGGGCTATGTTTGTAGTTTTTGCATGAAAAGCACAACTCAAGTTATGGCATGGATTTGTAAACACCAGGCAATTTTTTTTATCCTGTCAATCGGGAACTGGTTGAAACACTCATCCCAGGCGTGAAATTGCTGCACCATCTGTAGTGCCATACAGAAAGTCTGTGGTTTAGAAGTGCTGCGGAATGTCAGTCAGTTTTTGAGTTCAATTTAAGACCTGTTTTTATGTCTGATTTCAAAGTCCAGATTCAATGAATGAAATTTTGGCCAAATTAGTTAATCTGGGAGAAGTATCAACAAAAGAAATATAATTGCAATGATAAATGAGAAAAAGCTGTTCCTGGGAAATAAATATTAAATAAACATGAGCATTTTTTTAAAAGGAGACTATTGCTTACTATATACGAAGTTACACTGCATCATTTCAGGAAAGTATAAACAGCAAGGCCCAATTTGGCCTCCTGTAGTTCAATTATACCAGACAATGCTGCAGCTGTTTCTAAAATAATTTCAGGGCTTTTGACTACATAGCTTTTACACAGCTATTCAATTATATAAACTGGCTATAACTTGCTGCAGCAGATTTCCACCTTGACCTCCAGGGTTGCATTTTAATTTTAGAAGTGGGGAATCGGGGTTCAGATTTTCCTACGCTACCATCTGCCTCCGAACCAATGGTGCTGCCTGCATTATTTTCATGACAGAGATTTGGGCTTGGACTAGAGTTGAGCAATTGACTCTGGAGGAATGCTGAGGAGGCACTCGGGTGAAAAAGCCTACCTCCATTTACAAAGATACTGGCCCAATTCTGGAAATGTCCCTCCTGACTCAAACCTCTTCCATCACATATTCCCATTCGTTACTCATCCGCTGACTTCTATAATCCTTTCACCTATGCATCCAGTATCATCTATAATAGAGCTCTCTCACACAAATTAACTTACACTGGAACGTGGAACATGGAACAGTACAGGCCATTCGGCCCACTATGTTGTGCCGAACTTTTACCCGAAACCTAAGGAATCTCCACTGCTACCTTCATACTATCATCCATATGCCTATCTAATAGCGGCTTAAATGCCCCCAATGAGGCCAACTGCACTACCCTGTCTGGCAATGCATTCCACGCCCCTACCTCTGTCTCCCCGATTCACTACCTCCTTTCACTTTAAAACTATGCCACCTCGTAAAAGCTACCTCCACCCAATGAAAAATTTCTGGCTGCCTACTCTATCTATATCTATACCTCTGATCATTTTGTACACCTCCATCAAATCACCTCTCATCCTTCGCCGTTCAAAAGGGGAAAGCACTAGCTCTCTCAACCTTTTCCTCGTAAGACTTTCCCTCCATTCCAGGCAACATTTGGAAAGTTGAAGACACCCATGACTACAACCCTGTGACTTCTGCACCTTTCCAGTATCTGCCTTCCAATCTGCTCTTCTACTTCTCTGCAGCTATTTGAGGTTCTGTTTTTTTTTAAATAAAAAGCCAATAAAGTGACTGTTACTTTCTTGTTCCCAAACTGACTGTAGACATATCATTCTTGAATTGCCTTTCAGAAGCTGCTGTACTAGCCCTGACTAGCAATGCCACTCCCCCACCTCTTCTTCCACCCTCCTTATTTCTTTTAAAGCACCTAAATCCCCAAACTTCCAACAACCATTCCTCTCCCTGAGTTACCCAAGTTTCCGTAATGGCCACAACATCGTAGTTCTAAGTTCATCCACCTTATTTCTGATACTTATTGCATTGAAGTATACACACCGCAAACCATCTCGGTGTCTGCAATTATGCTCCATCAACTGCGTTTCTTTATAAACCACCTCACTCCCTGTTGTGTCTGTTGGAAGGCCGAATACCTCATCCTCCAAATTATAAATTTGGTTCCCCAGCCCCTGTCAAACTCGTTTCAGTCTTCCCGTACAGCTCGAGCAAACCTCCCTCCCAGGATATTTTGTGCCCTTCCAGTTCAGGTGCAGCCTGTCCTTACTGTACAGGCCCCACCTGGACATTCCAAGTGGAATGTGATCCACTTTCGCACATTATGGAAGCCCTGCCTCCTACACCAGGCCTGTAGCCACGAGTTTAGCTACACTCCTTCCCTATTTCCTACTTCATTACTGTGTGGCGCTGGTAGTAATTCAGAGATAACTGCCCTGTTTGTCCTGGACTTCAGCTTCCAAAGTAACTCCTTGTACTCGTTTTTCACATTCCATCCTTTTTTCCTACCTATGTCATTGGTACCGATTTTGTATACCATGACTGCTGGTTGCTCACCCTCCCTCTTAAGGATCGTGAAGATACGATCAGAGACATCACGGACCCTGGCACCCAGAAGGCAACATATCATCCTTTCTTCTTGTTCACGTCCACAGAACTGCCTGTCTGTGCCTCTTACTATTGAATTCCCCACTTCCCTTCTTTGCCACATGGTCAGGCTCGGTGCCAGCTACCTGTCTGCTATGGCCTTCCCTGGTAGGTCGCTTCCCCCCCAATAGTATCCAAAACGGTATACTTACCATTGAGGGGAACGGCAGACAGCGCAGGGATCCCTGCGGCCTATTCCCTTCCTGACTGCCACCCAGCTACCTATTTCCTATACCTTGGGTGTGACCATCTCCCTGTAACTCTTCTCTCTTACCCACTCAGCCTCCCAAATGAAACTGAGTTCATCCAGCTCCAGCTCCAGTTCTCTAACACGGTTTTTGAGAAGCTGGAGTTGGGTGCGCTACTTGCAGGTGAACTCAGAGGGGATACCAGCAGTGACCCTTGCCTCCCACATCTTGCAAGAGGAGCATGCAACACTACACTTGTACTGTTTTGGGTTTAGCCAATGCCCGAATTTATCTGTTTCTTCCTGGCTCATGTTCCCTCCACACACCCGCTGCTGGTAACAAGAAGGCTACTTGCTGCTAGAGGTAAGTTTTTATACAGGGAGAAACAAAAACCGCCTTACCTTCCTTTCGGCACCCTAGCTCATGCTGCTGCTGAAAACAAGAAGGAAAGTCTGAGGTTCATAAAGCTGTCAAATAAAATATAGTATTTAAATATATGTTAAACAAACTTAATGCTCTTAACAGCTCATAAAACTGCTGAAATAACCAAGATCACATTCTGTTGATATTTGTGCCAGGCCTGCTGAGTAAAATCCAGTAGTAGGAAATGGAAGTCTACGGAACTATTATAATAGGATTCCACTGAATTACTGTATATGAATGACACCTGCTGTGAATTTACAACTCAGCAAGTATTCATTCCATTGAACAACAGTGTAAATAAAACCTGTGGAGCCGAATGCATGAAAACCTTTGAAAACAGCCGGGATATCACCCATCAATCAAAGTTTTGAAACAGCCAGAGCAGGAGTAAATCAAAGTTGCTGGCCCTTTCGAAAGGGTCTAGGCTGGAAACGTCAGCTTTTGTGCTCCTGAGATGCTGCTGGGCCCGCTGTGTTCATCCAGCTTCACACTTTGTTATCTTGGATTCTCCAGCATCTGCAGTTCCCATTATCACTGGCATGCTTCACTTTGTCAGATTTGAATTTCAACATTGTTTAGAATAGCATTTTATAATGTATGTGAAAACTTTTCCATTTCCACAATGCTGTTTATTGCCTCGATTAAAATTGCCAAATGTCAAAAGCATCAAACTGGCAAACACATTTTTAATGGTAGCTTCCCTTTCAAACATCACTCATTGTATTAAAAATTATATGTAACTTGTACAACATTTTATTACTAGCATTCAAAGTTAGAATCCGCTTTTGAGCTTACCTTTCATGCAGTTCCCAATTATAAATCAAGGCTCATAATACCTCTGAGTTGATGCAAGTCATTTTTCCACAAGCAGCCAGATTCCTTGAAAATTGTGGAAGATGAGTAGGTGATAGCATAGTGGTATTATGGCTAGACTGTTAATCTAGAAACCCAGCTGATGTCCTGGGGACCTAGGTTTGAATCCCGTCATGGCAGATAATGAAATTTGCATTTTAAAACAAAGAAATCTGGCATTAAGAATCTACTGATCACCATGAATCGATTGTTGGAAAAACCCTTCTGGTTCACTAATGCCCTTCAGGGGAGGAAGTCTGCCACCCTCACCTGGTCTGGCCTACATGTGACTCCTCCAGACCCACAGCAATGTGGTTGACTCTGAGCTGCCCCCTCAAATGGCTGAGCAAGCCACTCAGCTGTAGAACTCAATACAAAGTCTCAAAGAAATGAAACTAGAAGGATCACCTGGCATCAACCTAGACACCAGAAGAGACAACAGCAGAAACTACCCTGGCAACTCCTCACTAACATATGGGGGTTAGTGGCAAAATTGGGAGAGTTGTCTCACAAGACTAGTCAAGCAACAACCTAACCTTGTTTGTAAGGTATGATTATGTCCCTGACACCACCATCGCCATTGCCATCCCCATCCCTGGGTATGTCCTGTCCCACGTGCAAAACCCAGCAGAGGTGGCAGCACAGCCAAGAGGGTACGGCAGTACATTGACTCCGGACCCCATTAAGTCTCATGCCTTGAGGTTAAACATGGGCAAGGAAACCTCCTGCTGATCACCACGTACCGTCCTCCCTTAGCTGATGAATCAATACTCCTCCACACTGAACAACACTTGGAGGAAGCACTGAGGATGGCAAGGGCTCAAAATATACTCTGGGTGGGGGATTTCAGTGTCCCCCACCAAGACTGGCTCAGCAGCAACAGTACTACTGATCGAGCTGGTTGGGTCCTAAAGGACATAACCGTTAGACTGGGTCTGTGGCAGGTGGTGAGGGAGCCAACAAGAGGCGGTGGGGGGGAAAAACATACTTGACCTCATCCTTACTAATTTGCCAGCTGCAGTTGCATCTGTCTATGACAGTACCGGTAAGAGAGACCATCGCATAGTTCTTGTGGAGACAAAGTCCCACCGTCACACTGAGAACAACCTCTGTCGTGTTTGTGGTACTATCACTATGCTAACATGGGACAGATTTTGCACAAATCTAGGAACTTGAGACTGGGCATCCATGAGGCTTTGTAGCCAACAACAGTAATAGGATTGTACTCCAGCACAATCTGTAACCTCATAGCCCAGTGTATCCCCCACTCAACCATTGCCAGCAAGCAAGGGGGTCAACCCTGGTTCAATGGAGAGTGCAGGACGGCATGCCAGAAGCAGCACCAGGCATACCTGAAGATGATGCTTCAACCTCGTGAAGCCAACAAACAGAACTACTTGCATGCCAAACAGCGGAAGCAGCAAGTGATAGAGCTGAGCAATTCTACAACCAATGGATCAGATCTAAGCTCTACAGTCCTGCCACATCCAGTTGTGAATGATGGTGGACAATTAAATAACTCACTGGAGGAGAGGGTTCCATAAATATCCCCATCTTCCATGATGGAGTAGCCCAGAATATCAGTGCAAAAGAGAAGGCTGAAGCATTTACAGCAATCTTCAGCTAGAAATGCTGACTGGATGATCCATCTCAGTCTCCTCCTCTGGTCCCCAGCATCACAGATACCAGCCTTCAGCCAATTTGATTCATTCCATGTGATATCAAGAAGCAGTTGGAGACACTAGATATTGCAGAGGCTACGGGCCCTGACAACATTCCGGCAATAGTACTGAAGACTCATGCTCCAGAACTTGCTGCTCCCCTCGCCGAGCTATTCCAGTAAAGTGACGACACTGTTATCTGCCTGACAATGTGGAAAATTGCCCAAGTACGTCCTGTACACAAAACGAGACAAATCCAACCCGGCCAATTACTGGCCCCATCAATCTCCCCTTGATCGTCAGTGAAGTGATGGAAGCTGTTATCAACAGTGCTGTCAAGCAGCGCCTCCTCTGAAATAACCTGCTCAGTGATGCCCACTTTGGATCCTGCCTAGGCTACTCAGCTCCTGAGCTCATAACAGCATTGGTTCAAACATGGACAAAAGCTGATTTCGAGAGGTGAGGTGAGAGTGACAGCCCTTGATGTCAAAGCTGCAATCAACCAGGTGTGGCATCAAGGAGTCCTAGCCAAACTGGAATCAATGGGTATCGGGGGCAAACTCTCCAGTGGTTGAAGTCATACCTGACACATAGGAAGATGGTTGTGGCTGTTCGCAGTCAATCATCTCCGCTCCAGGACATCTCCTCTGTAGGAGTTCCTCAGGGCAATGTCCTAGGTCCAACCATCTTCAGCTGCTTCATCAATGATCATCCCTCCATCATGAGGTCAGAAGTGGGGACATTCGCAGATTGTGCAATATTCCAGACCATTTATGACGACTCAGATACTGAAGCAGTCCCTGTTATACGTGCAACGAGGTCTAGACAATATTCAGGAGTGGGCTGACAAATGGCAAGTGACATTCATACCACACAAATGCCAGGCTATGACTATCACTATCACGAATAAGAGACAATCTAACCACCATCCCTTGACATTCAATGATGTTACTATCACTGAATTCCCCACTATCAACATCCTGGGGGTTACCATTGACCAGACATTCAACTGGAATCACCACATTAATGAAATAGCTACAAGAGCAAGCTAGAAGCTAGGAATACTACAGCGAGTAACTCTTCTACCTCCAAGCCTGTCCACCATCTACAAGGCACAAGTCAGGATTGTGATGGAATACTCCCCATTTGTTTGGATGATCGTAGCCCCAACAACATTCAAGAAGTTTGACACCATCCCGGACAAAGCAGCCGGCTTGATTGGCATTACATGCAAAAACATTCACTCCCTCCACCAATGCTCAGTAACAGCAGTGTGTACAATCTACAAGATGTGTTGCAGAAATTCACCAAAGATCCTCAGACAGCACCTTCCAAACCCACGACCACCTCCGATCCAGAAAGACAAGGGCATCAGACACATGGGAACACCACCATTTCCAAGTTCCCCTCCAAGTAACTCCCTATCCAGACTTGGAAATATATCGCTGTTCCTTCTCTGCGTCAAAATCCTGAAATTCTCTCCCTAATAGCATTGTGGGTCAACCCTCAGCTGGAGGAATGCAGCGGTTCAAGAAGGCAGCTCACTGCCATCTTCTCAGGGCAACTGGGATGGGCAAGAAATGCTGGCCAGCCTGCGATGCCCACATCCCACAAATGAACATGGGGGGGTGGAAAAAATCTGAAATGCCCACTTTGCTATCGAGTCAGCAATGTAAGGACATAAATATGCATATTTTCAAGCATACCACTGCAATTGCCCGCACTGGAAACAGGAGCGGAAGTATGTGACACCAGTCCAACATTAGGATTGGAAAGTCTGCCCCCTTGATCTCTTTTTGCCTTGCCTTACTGTCATAATTTATTTTGAAGCAATTTTCCAGGCCTACCATTTCCATACATCTTATTTTTACAGGCATTTCTAGAAGATCATCTGTCAAGCATCAAGTGCAATGACAAAATCTCCTGAGTTAGGAATTTCTTGCTGTAGTGGAATTAATCTCACATGCAGTAGCTGATATTTTAAATACCACTGGGTGCTCTTTGTAAACATGCAGTTCAAAAATAAGTGAAACCATAGCAATGTCATAGAGAAATGCAAATTATTAGGTTAGCAGTTTGTGTGTGACCTCATGTTAACAGTACAAAACAAATTTAGAAATTACTGTACTGTGTAATGAATTGCATCTTGTTAGGCAGTCCAATTTTCATGTAAACCAGAGACATGTGATTGTGAAAACAATTACCAGACATTGATCTGGAAGTATTTTAATCCCTACCTTTTCCAACTTTGAGAACTTTGAAGAAAACATCAACATGCAGCTTTGAATCGAAAAGATTAAGGATTCCTTTGCTTTATCATTTAGTATGTGTAAGAGAAATATATCTGACACTAATGTTTGTTTTTACCCCAGTGAAATTCAGTCAGTGGCGTTATTATTGTGACACCTGCAATTCTGCAATCCTACAGTGCTGTATCTTCTGCTTTTTAAAAATGTATCTGAACCTGATTCTACGAAACCATTTGATAGAAAATAATGTCTTTCAGTGCAGATGATTATCATGAGATAGCTTGTGTTTTTGTTTAAAAATCATCAGTTTCATAGGAGGAAGAATGTCAAATACTGCGCTTATAGCGAATGCATTGAGAAACTGTTCTTCAGCATGTGATAAAAACAGCTTTTTTTAAATAATTCCAAACCAAGGAACTGGACAGGCTTAATTGATAATAGTCCTTTTCTTTTTTAAAAAAAACTAACTAACTATGGTTGATACTCTGTAAAGTTAAAACTGTTAACTGAGTTTGGATGCTGTGCCTGCCAGTCATAGCTGTGCAGATGAATTTTAGAATATCTTAAGTTGTGATTTTACTGCGAATATGCATATTGCTTCTGCCTCACTGTATGTGTTCCTAATTCTTTGCATAAAACATGTTCAGCAATGCTTTAACTGGGGTAAGATGGCCCATCTGGTTTGGCAATTGGCAGGATACCCCAAATGGGATTTAAATTGGGATTTACCCCTTGGTACATATTGGTCCCAATGATATGGGTAGGAAAAGAGATGAAGTCTTGAAGAGTAAATAAGGAGTTAGGCAGAAGGTTAAAATGCAGGACCTTTAAAGGTAGTGATTTCTGGGCTACGTCTGGTGCCATATGTTAGCAAGAGTAGGAATTGGAGGATTTAGCAGATGAATGCGTAGCTTGAGAGCTGGCGCAGGGGGTATGGATTCAGGTTCTTAGATCTTTTAGGATCTCCTCTGGAGTAGAGATAACCTGGTACATTAGGAATGAGTTGCACCTGAACTGGAAAGGCCCAGTATCCTGGCCGGGACATTTGATAGAGCTACTTGGGAGGGTTTAAACTAATGTGGCAGGGTTTTGCGATCCGTAGCAATAGGGAGATGTCAGAGAAGGTTGAGGACAAAGTAGAAATTAATGAGAGTAAATTAAATTGTAAAGGCAGTGTGGTCAATCCAAATAATATTCAGGGCAGGCAAGTCCATGGCAAGATGCAAGGGAAGTCTAGGTTAAAATGCATTTATTTCAGTGCAAGAGGCCTGACCAATATGGCAAATGAACTCTGGGAATGGATGGGTACATGGGACTGGGATATTGTAGCTAGTACAAAAAAATGGCCGAGTTCGGGACAAGACATGCAGTTCAACGTTCCAGGGTACTGATGCTGTGGGAAGGTTAGAAGGGGAGGTAAGAGGGGAAGTGGAGTTGCATTTTTGATTAGGGAGAACATCACAGCTGTACTGAGGGAAGACCTTCTTTAGGGTCTGTCCACTATATATGGGTAGGACTGAGAAATAAAAAGGGAGAGATCACTTTGATAGCATTGTGTGATAGGTTCCCCCATTAGTCAGTGGGAGGTTGAGGAGCAAACACAAGACATTGCAGATAGATGCCAGAATAAAAGGGTTGTAATAGTAGGGGATTTTGACTTTCCTAACATTGACTGGGACTGACATAGTGTTAAAGGTTTGGATGGAGAGAAATCTGTTAAGTGTGTTCAGAGGGATTTTGTTCCATTTTAGAGTGAAGGGTAAGGGTGGTAAGACTAAGGAACAATGGATGAAGAAAAAATTTGAGGTTCTAGTCTAGAATAAAAGATTTTTTTTAAAAAGATATGGACAGCTTGGTTTAGTTGAAACTCTTAATCAATATAAAGAGCGTAGGGGCAAAGAGGGGATATGAGATAGCATTGGCAGATAAGGTTAAGTATAATCCAAACAGATTCTACAAATACATTTAAGAGCAAGACGGTAAACTAGAGACTGGATTAGGTCTCTTAAAGATCAAGGAGGTCATCTTTCTGTTGAAATCCAGGACGTGGGAGAGATACTAAATTAATATTTCACATCAGTTTTACTGTGGAGAAAGAAATAGGGCCTAGAGAATGCAGAGAAATAAACTTTGTTTAATAACAGTTCATATTACAGAAGAAGAAATTTAGGAGGTTTTACAGAATATAAAAGGTGGATAAATCTCTGGGACCTGATCTGATGTATCCTAGAATGTTGTGAGAAGTAAAAGAGGAAATTACAAGATACCTTGCAAAAATAATTACCTCATCTGTAACTGCAGGTGAGGTGCCTGATGACTGGAGGGTGACTAATGTTGTACCTTTGCTTAAGAAAGGTTGTAAGGAGAAACTGGGGAACTATAGATTTTTAAGGTTGAGTGAAGATTCGTAGATCGGATGCTGGAGGTAGATGTTGGTGTGTTCACCGAACTGGGAGGTTTGATAGGAGACTTTTTTTCATCTCCTTACTTGTTGACAGCCTTGGTGCTGTGGAGCCTCCTGTTGTCTTGTTCCAGTTCATATAGTCTGATTTTTGCTGCTTCTAGTAGCTGCCCGTTCTGGATGGGCATTGAATTAGGCCTGATACGCTGACCATTACAATGTGTTTGTTTGTTAATGGATGTTTGGCAGTCATCCACGGACTCCAAGAACTTCCTGGCTGTCCTCCGTTTGGCTTGTCAGGAAATTCTCGGAGGCTTGGCATTCATCCATGGACTCCCATCAACAAACAAACACCTTGAATTAGACCCGATTCACTGGCCATTACAATGCCCAGCCGGAACCGGCACCTACTGGAAGCAGCAAATACCAGACCATATAAATTCGAACAGGTACAACACAGGAGGCTCCACAGCACTGAGGTTGTCACCTAGTAAGGGGAGAAAACATCTACTATCAAATCTCCCAGCTTGGCGAACACACCAACATCTAGAACAATAGACCTGTGAGTCTAACTTCAGTTGTGGGTCAGTTGTTGGATTTATGGACATTTAGAGATGCTAATATTGATTTGGGATATTCAACATGATTTTGTGCAAGGAAATTGTCTCTCTAAAACTTGATTGCGTTTTTTGAAGAAGTTGGCAAAGAGATTGGCAGAGCAGTAGGCATTGTTTATTTGGATTTTAGTAAAGCCTCTGACATTGTGCCGCATGGTAAACTAACTAGTAGGGTTAGGTCACATGGGATTCAGAGTGAGCTTGGCAATTGGATACATAATTGGCTGAGTAGCAGGTGGAGGGTTGCTTTTTGGACTGGAGGCCTGTGACCAGCAGTGTTCCACAGGGATTGGTTCTGGGTCCTCTTGTGTGTCAGTTATATAAATGATTTTGATGAGAATATAGAAGGCATGGTTAGTAAGTTTGCGGATGACACCAAAATTGGTGGCATTGTCGACAGTGAAGCAAGGTTTTTCTAGGATTACAAAGGGGTCTTGAACAAATGGGTCAATGAGCGGAAAAAAGCAGATGAAGTTCAATTTGGATAAATGTGAGGTATTGCATTTTGGTACAACAGACAAGGGTAAGACTTATACAATTAATGGTAGGGCCCTCAGTGTTGTAGAACAGAAGGATCACAGGATGCAGGTACATAATTCTTTAAAGTTTGCGTCACATCTGAACAGGGTGGTTTAAAAAGGCGTTTGGGATGCTTGCCTTCATTGCTAAGTCCTTTGAGCAAAGGAGTCGGGATGTTATGTTGAGTACGTACAGCACGTTGGTGAGGCCTCTTCTGGAATACTGTCAGTTCTGGTGGTCCAGTTATAGGAAGGATATTATCAAACCGGGGAGGGTTCGGAACAGATATACCGGGATGTTGTTGGGTGTCGAAAGTTTCAGTTATAAGGAAAGGGTAGGTATGCTGGGACTTAATGGAGTGTAGGAGGTTGAGAGGTGACATGATACAAGTTTGTAAAATAATGAGAAGTAGAGATAGATTTGATAGTAGAGATAATGGGAACTGCAGATGCTGGAGATTCCAAGATAATAAAATGTGAGGCTGGATGAACACAGCAGGCCAAGCAGCATCTCAGGAGCACAAAAGCTGACGTTTCGGGCCTAGACCCTTCATCAGATGAAGGGTCTAGGCCCGAAACGTCAGCTTTTGTGCTCCTGAGATGCTGCTTGGCCTGCTGTGTTCATCCAGCCTCACATTTTATTATCTTAGATTTGATAGTAGTTGACTTTCCCTAAAATGGGGAATTTTAAGACAAGGGGGTGGATTTTTAAGGTGAGAGGAGAGAGATCTTAAAAAGACATGAGGCCATTTTTATACACGGAGGGTGGTTCGTGGTGGAATGAACTTCCTGATGAAATGGTGGATGTGAGTACAATTACAACGTTTAATAGCCACTTGGATTGATATATGAATAGGAACTGTTTTGGAGGGAAATGGGTCAGAAGCAGGCAGGTGGGACTCGTTTAGTTTGGGATTATGTTTGGCATGGACTGGGTGGACAGAAGGGTCTGTTTCCGTGCTGTATGACTCTGTGTTTAGGAAGAATTTCTCACACAGTATGTAGGCTGCCCTGTTGAAGGAGCAAAATTTGACATCCTCTTGGGAAATAAGGCAGGGCAATTGACAGAAGTGTTAGTAGAGGAGAACTTTGGGACCAGTGACCATAACTTTATTAGTTTTAGAATAGCTATGGAAAAGGATAGGTCTAGTCCACAAGTTAATGTTCTAAATTGGAGCAAGATCAATTTTGATGTTCTTAGACAAGAACTTTCAAAAGTTGATTGGGAGAAGCTGTTTGCAGGCAAAGAGACATGTGGTAAGTGACAGGCTTTCAAAAGTGAGTTAATAATGGTTCATCATCCTGTTAGAGTGAAGGGTAAGACTGGCAGGAATAGGTAGTCCTGAATGATGAGTAATTGAGGCCCTGGTCAAGAAAAAGGAATCATGTGACATGTATAAACAGCTGGGATGAAGTGAATTCCTTGGAAGAGTATAGAGGTGTTAGAGTATATTTTGAGAGAAATCAGGAGGCCTTAAGTGGGACACAGGATGGTTTTGACAGATAGGTAAAGGAGAATCCAAAGAGATTCCACAAATACATGAGGGCAAAAGAATAACCAGGGAGAGAATAGGGCCTCTCAAAGATCAATAAGGTTGTCTATGTGCTGAGCCACAAGAGGTGGGCGAGATCTTAAATGAATATTTCTTGTCGGTATTTACAACTGAGAAATGTATAGATGCGAGGGAACTTGGGGAAATAAACATTGATGTCTTGAGAATCCACATTACAGAAGAGGAAGTGCTGGAATTCTTAAAATGCATTAAGTTAGGTAAATCCCCAGGATCTGATGAAATGTAACTCGGGACTTTACAGGAGGCTAGGGAGGATTTGTGGGGCCCCTAATGGAGATATTTGTCTCATTGAAAGCCACAGGCTAGTGCCCAAAAATTAGAGGGTGGCTAATGTACCATTGTTTAAGACTGCAGGGAAATGCCTTGGAACTACAGACGAGTGAGCCCAACGTCTGTGGTTAAGTTAGAGAGGATCTACAAGCATTTGGAGAGGCAAGACATTGCGTATAGAAGTTAGGACGTCTTGTTGCAGCTGTACAAGATGTTGGCATGTCCACATGTGGAGTACTGCTTGCAGTTCTGGTTGTCCTACTACAGAAGGGATATTATTAAACTAGGAAGAGTACAGAAAAGATTTACTAGGATGCTGGACTGGAAGGTGTGAGCCATAAGGAGAGGTTGCTTAGGCTGGGACTTTTATCCCTGGAGCATAGGAGACTAAGGGGTGACCTAATAGACGCCTATAACGTCATGAGAGGCATTGATAATGTGGATAGCTAATAGTTGATTCCCAATGGTAGGAGAGCCTAAAACTGGAGGGTGTAGGTATAAGATGAGAGGGGAGAGGCAGAAAAGGGTCCAGAGGGTGGTGAGTGCCTGGAAAGTGATGGAAGAGAGTACAATTTTGTCACTTAAGCAACATTTAGACAGATACATGGATGAGATAGGTACAGAGGAATATGGACCAAACATAGGCAAATGGAACTGGTTTAATTGTGAGAACTGGATGGGCATAGGAAAATTGAGCTGAAGGACCTGTTTCCATGCTGTATGCTGTAGACCTCTATGAATCTAATAGTGCAAATGTCAACTATTGAGATTGCATCCAATGTCAGAGCACCCGATGACCAAGTAGTCCTGGTGTGTTTTTTAAATGCGCAAAAGTTAGTTTAAATATTATGACAATAGACTCATTAAATATAATGTAATTGAAACCCCATAGTTGAAAAAAACAGGTTAAGTTTGTAATCCATGAACTGCCACTAAATTTCAGTATACTCGGGGATAATTGATGTCAGTTGCCCTAATAATGACTTATGAGCCAACGTGTTTTTACCCAATCCTGTCTCTAACGTAATTACTAAACATTATCCTACTACTGGGAGACAGACATGTGATCTCGCCTGTAATTAAGTAGGCCCAGTTGGTAATGCAACAGGACTGTATCAAATACAGCCCCCAGTTTTTTGTTTTGGGGACATGAGATTTAGTAGCAAGGCTAGAATTTATTGCCTATCCCTAAATGCCACCCATCACCCAAAGGCTCAGACAAAACTAAAGTGCAATATTGAAATCCTGTTGAATTCCGTATGCTGTCCATCATAAACACTGTCAACTTCTGAAGCCACTACATTAAAGGAGCCATCTCTAGTTCTGTCTCAAATCAATTCTTTGAAACCATGGTAACGTCTATGCTTTTGTCACCTCCAGACTCAACTATTCAAGTACTCTCCTGCCAGTTTCTTTTTATACTCCCTCCATAAATTCTAAGTCATCTGTCCATATGGTGCATTTAATTTCACTTCTTCAGTTCCTTCAAATTAAATACTCTCCAGCAGAGGTGCCACTTCTTCTTCTGTACCATGGTTCAGCTTTGTCTCAGTTTATCTGCCGATTTAAAACCTGCATTCATATCGTTGCTACCTGTGGGCTATTCCAATGCTCTCCTATTTGGTCTTCTACATTCTTCCTTGTTTAGACATGAGAGCATCTAAAATTCTGTTGTCATTGTCTTTACTCACACTGAGTTCTGTTGAAATATCATCCTTGTGAGTTGACCAAGATTGGCTTTTGGTCAAGAATTAGAATTGTTAGGCATAGAAGGCGACCATTCAGTGTATTGTGTCTGCACTAGCTCTTCAAAGTGGCACTAGGTAATTTATGCTCATCTGCCTTTTCCCTATGTCCTCTCACCCGACTTTCTATCCAAACAGCCATCCAATGGCCCTTTTAAATGCCTCAGTTGAACCTGCTTCCACCATGTTTCCAGTACATTCCCTACCTTAACCACTTGATTGTAAATGCTTTTTCTCACATCACCATTGCTTTTGTAGATCAGCTTAAAAATATACCGTCTTGTTTTTCTTCCTCTTCCAAGCAGGAACAGTTTCTGTCTAGTTACATTATCCATGATTCATGATTTTGATTCACGTTCATGATTTTGAAAACCTCTATTGAGTTTCCTCCTCGGCATTCTTCTCTCCAAGAGAACAGGACCAATTTCTTTGATCTATCTTCCAGAAATGACGTTTCTCATTTTGGGACTTTGATTCATGTATATTGCTTCTGCAGTCTCTCCAATGCATTTATATCTTCCCCACAATGTGCTTTCGACAAGTGTACACAATACCCCAGCTGAGAGCTAGTTTTAAACTTTTATAACCCTTGTTATCAAATTCTGCATGCTTCAGTTTTTTTAAAACAGGCACATATCCATATACTGAATCAGACAGCCGATGACTGACGTTCTGTGATTTATAATTCTTTCTTTGTTAGCCAGTAGTCGAGTACAAATACCAGTTTCTATCCCTCCCTTCTGGATCCTCTCCTTACCCAGAAACGAAGCCCTACTGGGGGAATCTTCTGAATGCATCTCAGTAAAATGGTAAGACAAGCATAGTATGGCTGTTGAGCCTGTGTGTGCCTCGTTTTATTAAATAATGCAAAAATGTTTCGCAAAATGGGTGAAAATATCAAAGCTTGTTGGCAATTTATCTGTAGTTATCTTTATGGTCAGTTGAATTGCCAACTGTAATTAAATCTATTCCTGGACAGGTCATCATATGACTTGCCCCCATAGTCCAGCCAGTCGTCAACCAACACATTGATCTTTTTTCGATCTCCTGCCTTCCAATGCCAATTTGAAAGAACAGACTTGTTGGATGATGCACGATTGTCAGCTAAACAACACTTTCTCCCTCCTATTTTCAATATTTTTCTATTTGGTAAAGAGAAATGTTCAAAGAAACTGACAAAAAAATTGTCATGTCCCTATGATTATCTAGGGTCTCACAGTGCAGTATCGTGGAAATTCATCTTCAAGTCCTGGAGTGTTGCCAACCCTCATGGTCAGCTCAAAGAACTGGAAGGGCTTTGAGCATAGGAGTGGGGACGCCATATTAGGATTGTACAGGATGTTGGCAAGGCCTCTTCGGAAGGACAGTGTGCAGTTCTGGATGCCCTGTTATAGGAAGGATATTATTCAACTGGAGAAGATTCAGAAAAGATTTACTATAATGTTGGCAGAATAGACAGTTGGAATTATAAAAATATCTGGAAAGGCTGGGACTTTCTTCCCTGGAGCATAAATATTTGAGTTGTGACTTATTCAGGTTTATAAAATCATGAGGTGCATAGAAAAGGTGAATGGCAGGAGTCTTGTCTTCAGGTGGGGAAGTTCAAAACAACAAGGTTCAAACAACAGCGACTAATTGTCAGGGAGTTAAGCAGCTCCAGGCTGTGAGCAAGGCAAAGAAATGCTAATCAGATGAGAAGAGAGACCAGCAGGTCTGCAAAAGGCAAATACTCTCCTCAGTTATAAGAGATAATGGGAACTGCAGATGCTGGAGAATTCCAACATAATAAAATGGGAGGCTGGATGAACACAGCAGGCCAAGCAGCATCTCAGGAGCACAAAAACTGACGTTTCGGGCCTAGACCCTTCATCAGAGAGGGGGATGGGGAGAGGGAACTGGAATAAATAGGGAGAGAGGGGGAGGCGGACCGAAGATGGAGAGTAAAGAAGATAGGTGGGGAGGTAGGGAGGGGATAGGTCAGTCCAAGTTCTTCAAGGACCGCAACTTTCCCCCTGCAGTGATCGAGAACGCCCTTGACCGCGTCTCCCGTATTTCCCGCAACACATCCCTCACACCCCGCCCCAAGAGGATCCCCCTCGTTCTCACACACCACCCTACCAACCTCCGGATACAACGCATTATCCTCCGACACTTCCGCCATTTACAATCCGACCCCACCACCCAAGACATTTTTCCATCCCCTCCCCTGTCAGTTTTCCGGAGAGACCACTCTCTCCGTGACTCCCTTGTTCGCTCCACACTGCCCTCCAACCCCACCACACCCGGCACCTTCCCCTGCAACCGCAGGAAATGCTACACCTGTCCCCACACCTCCTCCCTCACCCCCATCCCAGACCCCAAGATGACATTCCACATTAAGCAGAGGTTCACCTGCACATCTGCCAATGTGGTATACTGCATCCACTGTACCCGGTGCGGCTTCCTCTACATTGGGGAAACCAAGCGGAGGCTTGGGGACCGCTTTGCAGAACACCTCCGCTCAGTTCGCAACAAACAACTGCACCTCCCAGTCGCAAACCATTTCCACTCCCCCTCCCATTCTCTAGATGACATGTCCATCATGGGCCTCCTGCAGTGCCACAATGATGCCACCCGAAGGTTGCAGGAACAGCAACTCATATTCCGCCTGGGAACCCTGCAGCCATATGGTATCAATGTGGACTTCACCAGTTTCAAAATCTCCCCTTCCCCTACTGCATCCCTAAACCAGCCCAGTTCGTCCCCTCCCCCCACTGCACCACACAACCAGCCCAGCTCTTCCTCCCCACCCACTGCATCCCAAAACCAGTCCAACCTGTCTCTGCCTCCCTAACCGGTTCTTCCTCTCACCCATCCCTTCCTCCCACCCCAAGCCGCACCCCCATCTACCTACTAACCTCATCCCACCTCCTTGACCTGTCCGTCTTCCCTGGACTGACCTATCCCCTCCCTACCTCCCCACCTACACTCTCTCCACCCATCTTCTTTACTCTCCATCTTCGGTCCGCCTCCCCCTCTCTCCCTATTTATTCCAGTTCCCACTCCCCATCCCCCTCTCTGATGAAGGGTCTAGGCCCGAAACGTCAGCTTTTGTGCTCCTGAGATGCTGCTTGGCCTGCTGTGTTCATCCAGCCTCACATTTTTTTATCTTACTCTCCTCAGTTCTTTGCAGTAAGGTACATTAAACTCGAAATAAAGCAGGTTATCTTTCTTTCAGCTAATGTTGCAAGTTGTGACCTGGTGAATTTGATAAGTCAGATCTTTCATATGTAAACCAGCTATCCTCTGCCTCTTGCAAACTGCGAAAGCATTTGGAACAAATAAGGTTGAGATGAAAGCTTTGGATCAACAGGAACCAACCCAATAGATCATCTTGTGAACAAAGATTACAAAAAATGTTTTTCCAGATTTCTCTCCACTTCTTTGTTGTGAGAGCATGGAATGCGTTGCCAGCAGCAGTTGTGGAAGCAAGGTCATTGGGGTCATTTAAGAGACTGCTGGACATGCATATGGTCACAGAAATTTGAGGGTGCATCCATGAGGATCAATGGTCGGCACAACATTGTGGGCTGAAGGGCCTGTTCTGTGCTGTACTGTTCTATGTTCTATGTTCTATGTTCTTGTTCTGTTAATATCTATCTGTGTCTGTGTTTGTAAGGGTCTGTTTTTTAAGCAGTTTAGAATTGTAATTTGTAGAACTAATTTAACTTAGTTGCTTAATGCAGTTTGAATATGATTAGTTGTAATAAGTAGTGATTCCTGTTAAGTATTAAAACCTAGTCTGTGTTTTCCATCAACTGTTTGTGAACTGGTCTGATGAAGGGTCTCGGCCCGAAAAGTCAGCTTTTGTGCTCCGAAGATGCTGCTTGGCCTGCTGTGTTCATCCAGCTCCACGCTTTTTGTTATCTCGGATTCTTCAGCACCTGCAGTTGCAGTTCCCATTATCTCTCACAAAAATCAGGTAGTTTGGGTATTTTGTATACTTCTTTTAAAATCTTTAACTTTTGTGGTGACTCCAGGAATAGCAGAGCTTGATTTCCAGCATGCTACCCCAGTGAATCATGACAAAGTTTGGAGGCGCTTGGTCAGATTAAATTGTATTGGAAACGGGAACAACGAGTGATTTTTATGGTGGTGTGAATAAATAACATAAGTTCTGTGGTGTGTTTAAGACATAGCATTGGAAATGGCAAAGGATTTCCTGCAGGTGGCACAATTGTTCCTGATAGTTTTGATCGTTCTTTTAAGACTGAGGTTGATTAACTTGGCAAGTAAACTGGAGGTGGTATTGCCCGAGGGCTAAAAAGGCAAAAATATTTGAGGTACTAGCACAGTATTTTAGCATAGAGGAAATTCAGAGGAGGTTGAGTACTTTGGATAATGAAGGATCAGAATCATGTGTGTAATGGACCAGACAAAACCTCCCTCGGAATATATTAAGACGATAACCTAGACTCTACCTTGTTCTTATTTTGAAGGCAAGTGTCAGGTTTCATGCTCTGGATGTAATTCGATTAGTCAAACTACCAGTCTTGAAGCAAAACATACAAATAAAAGAAAGTATTTTAACTATAGCATATGAGTAATTGATTAAGATGCAAATTCCAGAATCTGTTTCAAACCACTGCCCTGAGATAATTAAAGATTTTATCAGTTCTGCCTAACGTTCCAAACTTCAATTAGTCAGAGGTACAAAAGGTGATATTTCAGGTGAGACACTGAATTATAGGTGTGAGGCCTTGTTCAGAATCTGGCTCAGAGTTCTAACCTGGAATCAGGCTGGCTTTATTCCAAAAGCAGGAATATAAAATGCCACACTGACTGTGACTACAAATTATGTATTTTTTTGAACAAAATAGAATGTATCTGCAAGTAGACAAACATCTTGGATGAAATGATTCACCCCATTAATTTGTGTGCGAAGTTTGCATCTCCTTTCTAAGAGTTCTCCATCAGCCATTTTAGGTTTGTTTGCTCCATTCACACCAGTTGTGTGATCTTTTGCGCTCTCTACCTATAAACTTTGTGTGCCCTCTCTCACTGCATCTGATGAAGGAATGGTGGTCTGAAAGCCAGTGATTTCAAATAAACTAGTGGACTATAACCTGGTTTAGTGTGATTTTTCTTTCCCACTTTGTCCACCCCACTCCAACACTGGCACCTCTACATCATGAACATAAGCTTAGAATGATGCTATTGAAGCCGAAAATGTTAGATATTGATGCAGGCCCCAGTAGGGAGAGCGTGAATCACAGTTTGTGGTTCAGAGGACAAATGTTTCAGTTTGCACAGGCACCACCGAAATTTGAGAAAAAGTGTGTGGAAGTATTTTTTCATCTCATTTGAGAAAATGGCTTGGCAAATTGGACAAAACAAGTCTAGATATTGCTCAGGCAGAGTAAATTGACAGATAAAGGATGGGAAATTTATGCTTCACTTTCAGTAGAAATTTCTTGACATTATGATGCTGTAAAGAAGATAAATTGGCTGCTTCTGAGTTTGCCCGTGAGGCACATAGGCAAAGGTTCCAGAATTCAAGGAAATAGATTGGGCAAACCTATATTGAATTTGGAAGATTAAACATATGGCTTTAACATGTGGTTATGAGCACTAGTATGAAACCATGTATGAAATTCTTAGAGAAATGTATGTGTTTAGAAGAATTTAATAACTAACAATCTTCCATAATTACTTATATTGCGGTCCAAAATATTCTAACTTCTAGACAGGCAGCAATAACAGCTGACAGTTATGACTTAGTCATAAAACTAAACATTTTTTCCATCACTGTTCATAAATTTTGAAAAGAATAGGAAATGAGACAGTGAAAGAAAGGCAAGTAGCCAAGGTAAGGAATGGATAAATAGGGAGAGAGGTGGAGGCGGACCGAAGATGGAGAGAAAAGAAGATAGGTGGAGAGGAGAGTATAGGTGGGGAGGTAGGGAGGGGATAGGTCAGTCCAGGGAAGACGGACACGTCAAAGAGGTGGGATGAGGTTAGTAGGTAGGAGATGGAGGTGCGGCTTGGGGTGGGAGGAAGGGATGGGTGAGAGGAAGAACAGGTTAGGGAGGCAGAGACAGGTTGGACTGGTTTTGGGATGCAGTGGGTGGAGGGGAAGAGCTGGGCTGGTTGTGTGGTGCAGTGGGGGGAGGGGACGAACTGGGCTGGTTTTGGGATGCGGTGGGGGAAGGGGAGATTTTGAAACTGGTGAAGTCCACATTGATACCATTGGGCTGCAGGGTTCCCAAGCGGAATATGAGTTGTTGTTCCTGCAACCATCATTGTGGCACTGCAGGAGGCCCATGATGGACATGTCCTCTAAAGAATGGGAGGGGGAGTGGAAATGGTTTGTGACTGGGAGGTGCAGTTGTTTGTTGCGAACCGAGCAGAGATGTTCTGCAAAGCGGTCCCCAAGCCTCCGCTTGGTTTCCCCAATGTAGAGGAAGCCACACCGGGTACAATGGATGCAGTATACCACATTGGCAGATGTGCAGGTGAACCTCTGCTTAATGTGGAAAGTCATCTTGGGGCCTGGGATAGGGGTGAGGGAGGAGGTGTGGGGGCAAGTGTAGCATTTCCTGTGGTTGCAGGAGAAGGTGCCAGGTGTGGTGGGGTTGGAGGTCAGTGTGGAGCGAACAAGGGAGTCACGGAGAGAGTGGTCTCTCTGGAAAGCAGACAGGGGTGGGGATGGAAAAATGTCTTGGGTGGTGGGGTCGGATTGTAGACGGCGGAAGTGTCGGAGGATGATGCGTTGTATCCGGAGGTTGGTGGGGTGGTGTGTGAGAACGAGGGGGATCCTCTTTGGGCGGTTGTGGCGGGGGCGGGGTGTGAGGGATGTATTGCGGGAAGTGCGGGAGACGCGGTCAAGGGCGTTCTCGATCACTGCGGGGGGAAAGTTGCGGTCCTTGAAGAACTTGGACATCTGGGATGTGCAGGAGTGGAATGCCTCATCGTGGGAGCAGATGTGGCGGAGGCGGAGGAATTGGGAATAGGGGATGGAATTTTTGCAGGAGGGTGGGTGGGAGGAGGTGTATTCTAGGTAGCTGTGGGAGTCGGTGGGCTTGAAATGGACATCAGTTACAAGCTGGTTGATGACTTCTCAGATCAGAAAGTGAAGTATTGGGATGGAGATTAAATTTGGAAGCAAAGGCATTTCCATTGTAATAGTTGGGCGCATTCATTTGTAATGTTGGAACTTGAAAGGGAAACTCGAGGGACTTATTGGAGTTCATAAGAATCAGCTTGAAAAGGAAACTCTGAAAGAAAAGGCCATGGATCACATTGTGGCTTTAACTACAACTAAGAGACTGGAGGCAGACGATATGTATGGAAGTACATAAGATAATTATGAAGGGATTTTATTGAAAGGGGAAAAAACTTTTTTTTTGGTCAAATACTGTGTCCAAGCCCAAAACTATTCCAGGGTATACATGGGGTTACTCAAATTCTCTTGCTGGAGAGGGATGTGATTTTCCCTAAGAATAATTTTCCCTAACTTCATTGTACAAAGTCCAATTTGAGTGTGACTTGTTGTCTGGACCAGTGGAAGTTAAGAGTAATTAAGAAATTACCTACAGATGGAGCTGCTTTACTCCTAGAAAATGTTTTGACAGGAGTGGACGTCATAGCTTTGGCTGTAATCAGAGTCCAATTGAAGCCAAAGAGTACAACACTTGCAGGATCAGGTTTTGGGTGTTCTTGCATCATTTTGTAGTGACCAGAGTGATGGTAAAATAAAGTACATCCCCAAAGGTCACAGTATTACCACAGCAGGTATTAATATAGTTGAAACTCTATTTAAGAATGAGGATTATTCAAAGGAAGCATTTGGCATGTCTTTGTTAATAGAGGCTCAGGAAACAAAATCTGGGGTTAAGTGAGTTAGTACAGATGGCTCAAACTGAAGCTAAGTCTGAAGGAATGCCTGAGTAGTATTATGTTAGAAAATGTGTTCTAATGAGAAAGTGGAGACATCCTCATAGACTTGTGGACCAAAGGTACACAGTTGATGATGATATTCGTACAGCCAAGAGGTGGTAGGGAGACATTGTGGGTAACATGTTAAGTTCCTATAGCAGGGCAGACAAGAATACAAAAAACTTGGCATTGATAAATTTGTATTTTACATGGCCCAGATTTAAAAGACATAGTGCAGTTTTGTAGAAGGTCATGCATGATCGATGATTGGAAAAACCTCAGCATATAGTCAAACCAACACATTTGACACCAGAGATAGTAGGAACTGCAGATGCTGGAGAATCTGCGATAACAAAGTGTAGTGCTAGATGAACACAGCTTCTTCTGAAGAAGGGTCTAGACCTGAAATGTCAGTTTTCCTGCTCCTCTGATGCTGCTTGGCCTGCTGTGTTCATCCGCTGTACACCTTGTTATCTTACATTTGACACCAGTACCAGTTTTAAATAACCATTCAGATGAGTGGTAATGGATTGTGTAGGATCATCATTAAAAACAAAAATGGGACATCAGTATACCCTTACAATCATGGATACAACAACCTGATTCCCAGAAGCTGTCCCTTTTAAGGACGATTTAGATCCAGGGTAGTAGTAGAGAAGTTCATGGAGTTATTTACTCAATATAGAGTACCAAGTAAAATACAGTCTGATCAAGATTCTAACTTCATGTCTAAAGTTTTCCAGGAAATCATTAGCAGTTTGGGTACAAACAATTAAAATCCATATCGTGCACAAACCCAGGGAAATCTGGAGACGTGTAGAACTGGATGAACACAACAGGCCAAGCAACGTCAGAGGAGCAGGAAGGCTGATGTTCCAGGCCTAGACCTTCAGAAATTTCCGAGGAAGGGTCCCAACCCAAAACGTTAGCTTTCCTGCTCCTCTGCTGCTTGGCCTGCTGTGTTCATCCAGCTTTACACCTTGTTATCTCAGATTCTCCAGCATCTGCAGTTTCGACTATCTCTGAACTTTGGAAAAGTATCATTAGACTCTCAACGTGATTTAATGCATTCTGCCAATGAAAACCCACAGAAGTTGGACAAAGGATTAGATTTCTTACAACTTGCTACCAGGGATTCCCCCTAAATGCACCTACTGGATTTAGCCCATTTGAGTTGGAGAAGTTTTTGAACCAGAAGGTAACTGGTGTCCTTACATATCTACATAGACCAGACTCAGCAATGCAGCTAACTTTTAACTGCCCTCTGGGCACTTAGGGATGCGCCACAGAGTCACAGAGATATATTGCATGAAAACAGAATCATCAGTTGAACTAGTTCATGCAGACCAGATACCCTAAATTAATCTAGTCCCATTTGCCAGCATTTGGCCCATATCCCGCTAAACACTTCTTATTCATATACCCATCCAGATGCCTTTTAAATATTGTGATTGTACCAATTTCTGCCACTTCCTCCGGGAGCTCATTCCAGACACACACCACCATCTGGGTGGAAAAGTTGTCCCTTTTTAAATATTTCCCCCCTTGCCTTAAACGTTTGCCCTCTAGTTTTGGACTCTCCCAGCTCAGGGAAAAGACCTTGTCTATTTACCTTATCCATGCCCCGCATGATTTTATAAAACCTCTATAAGGTCACCCCTCAGCCTCCAATGGCCCGGGGGGAAATAGCCCCCTTCTATTCAGACTCTTCCTATAGCTCAAACCTTCCAACCTTGGCAACATCTTTGTAGATCTTTTCTGAACCTTTTCACGTTTCACAACATCCATCCTGTAGTAGAGGGACTAGTATTGCATGCAGCATTCCAGTAGAGGCCTAACCAATGTCCTGTACAGCCACAACTTGACCTTCCAAATCCTATACACAACGCACTGACCAATAAATGCAAGCATACCAAACACCGCCTTCACTATCCTATATACCTGCTACCCACTTTGTAGGCACTATGAACCTGCACCTGAAGGTCTGTTTGTTCAGCTATACTCCCCAGAAACTTACCATTAAGTGTATAGGTCCTGCACTGAATTGCCTTTCCAAAATGCAGCACCTCACATTTATCTAACTTCCAACTATCATCCCTCAGCCTATTGGCCCACCTGTTCAAGATCCTATGGTAACCTGAGGGAACCTTTCTTGCTGTCCACTACTTCTCCAATTTCGGTGTCATCTGCAAACCATATCTCCCATGTTCACAATCCAAATCATTTACATAACAAAAAGCAGTGGACGCAGCATTGAGCCTTGTGGCACACGGCTGGTCCCAGGCCTCCAGTCTG
Source organism: Stegostoma tigrinum (assembly GCF_030684315.1). Lineage (NCBI taxonomy): Eukaryota > Metazoa > Chordata > Chondrichthyes > Orectolobiformes > Stegostomatidae > Stegostoma > Stegostoma tigrinum. The sequence continues at coordinate 77,120,645 of NC_081361.1, read as the reverse complement.
AAAAGCAGCCCCCCCACTCCCGCCACCATGCCAACAACTTCCTCCTCCCCATCTCAGTCAGATGGGCCTGTATCGGGGTGCATTGCCAACAGCTATTACCAGAACCTCCTGATGCCGACAGGAACAGCTGGCTCTCAAGGTGGGAATTCTACCCCTGATTCCGTGATTCTGCTGCTGAATGGCAATTTTACACAGCAGGCCTTCCCAAAAGGCAGTGATTCAGAGTTCTGGTGCATCTCTGGCCAGCAGATGAGAGCCTCATCAAGATTGTGGGTATACCTGGACCAAATTGACTGCTGGAGTTAAAGCAGGTGGCTCACCATCACCTTCGCAAGGACAACTATTTTGACTAATAAATGGTGATACAGCCAGTGACACTCACATTCCAAACGAATATTTTTTAAAAAATTCCAAAAGTTATTGTTAGCTGCCCATTGGTCTCTTCATATCCAAAGGCTTTTGAAATCTTTTCTCAGTTCAACAGTTTGTTTTCTCACCTGCTTGCTGCAAAAGTGTTCACAGAAATATTTGATCTTTGTTTTAATATTCACTACTATCTGAACCTTTTTTTTGGTTTAATATTCTTCACCACCTTTTTAAGCTTTCTGTATCATTGGTTATGATTTCAGACTGACAAATTATGCTAATGTGCAGTTACAGACTAGTGTTCTTTTATCTTAAAAGTATAAAAGGAGGGATCGAGTTCCGGAACCAAGAGGTTATGGTGAAGCTGTACAAAACTCTGGTGCGGCCGCACTTGGAGTATTGCGTACAGTTCTGGTCACCGCATTATAAGAAGGATGTGGAAGCTTTGGAAGGGGTGCAGAGGAGATTTACTAGGATGTTGCCTGGTATGGAGGGAAGGTCTTATGAGGAAAGGCTGAGGGACTTGAGGCTGTTTTCATTAGAGAGAAGATGATTGAGAGGTGACTTAATTGAGACATATAAAATAATCAGAGGGTTGGATAGGGAGAGCCTTTTTCCTAGGATGGTGATGGCGAGCACGAGGGGGTATAGCTTTAAATTGAGGGGTGAGAGATATAGGACAGATGTCAGAGGTAGTTTCTTTACTCAGAGAGTAGTAAGGGAATGGAGTGCTTTGCCTGCTACGGTAGTAGATTCGCCAACTTTAGGTACATTTAAGTCGCCATTGGATAAGCATATGGATGTACGTGGAATAGTGTAGGTTCAATGGGCTTCAGATCGGTATGACAGGTCAGCACAACATCGAGGGCCGAAGGGCCTGTAATGTTCTATGTTCTATACAAGGTGAGATCTGGGAATAAGGGTGTAAAAGCACAAGGTTTCACTGTTTTGAACAAATAATAAACTTTGTATTACTGTTCTGACTTTTATAATAATCTGTAATACACATACAGTTTGTGCTCCCCTGGACTCTGAATACTATGCTCTCATACTTATTTACAGGGACAAATCCATATTTTCACCAGCAACGATCTTCACCAAGCTAGATCTTTTCTATGATTTCCTTGTGCTCTAATCTAGCTCAGTTATATCATGGAAATAATGTTTACTGGTTTTTCTACCTCACTCTACTGTCTTATTAGCGGCACCTAGCTGTTTCAACTTCCAAGACTTTTCCTAACCTCTGATTACAATATCTGGCTGCCTAATGTCTCTGATAACTTACCCTGAGTTCTAACAGCACAGAGACATTCAACTGCTCTTGGGACCAAACTCATTTGTGCCCTACACAGAATCTGTGCAGCTCAGTTGCTTTCCCTGAATACAGCTAAAAATAAGTATTTCTAACATGGATAACAAAGTGTGAAGCTGGATGAACACAGCAGGCCAAGCAGCATCTTGGGTCCTGAGATGCTGCTTGGCCTGTTGTGTTCATTCAACTTCACACTTTGTTATCTTGGATTCTCCAGCATCTGCAGTTCCTATTATCTCTATTTCTCTATTATGGAGTCTATTCTGTTTCTCTTATGACTTTCTGATCTTTCGTCCCTTTCTGTCATATTTTGATAAATTGTCCTTGCTACCATTAACTCTTGATCTGAGTATGCTCCTTATGCTATATTTCTATATGAACTGTATGCTATATGATTTTTATATGCTGTGTGATCAGAGGCATAGATAGAGTAGACAGCCAGAGACTTTTTCCTAGGGTGGAGGTAGCTATTACGAGGGGGCATGGTTTTAAAGTGAGTGGAGGTACATTTAGGGGACATGTCGGAGGTAGGCTCTTTACTTAGAGAGTGGTCGGGGCGTGGAATGCATTGCTGGAGAGGGTAGTGGAGTTGGCCTCATTAAGGGCATTTAAGCGGCTATATTAAGTGGCTATGGATGATAGTATAAGGTAGGGGTAGAAGTTAGATCTTGGGATAAGGGTAAGAGTTTGGCACAACATTGTGGGCCGAAGGGGCTGCACTGTTCTATGTTCTATTACACGGAGAATGCATGCTTCCCTGGTACAATTGAATGCCCAGGAAATGGATTTCATTACATATGCTTTCATGTTTGCCCTCTTTGACTGTGTTATTTACAAGTTCTTACTTTAGGAGTAAACATCTCTTCCTCTCATTCTCTACATTTAAAATTGTTACACAATCCCTTTATCATTTCTTTCTTCCACAGAATAATAGCAGTTAGAACAGTGCTATTAACTATTTAAAGCAGTGCTAGATAAATCTGTATTTCTTGAGCTAGGTGGGATGAACTAAATAATACTGGGATCGTTGAAAGTTAACTTGAAAAATGCAGTCAGTCTAAATAAATGTTTTATTTTAAACTTGACATACCAAAATATTGTTAGATTGGGGAGGAGGCGAAGGATGGAAAAAATAAATTTGATAGATCCTTATCCTTTTGACAGTATGATTCTGCCTCATCAGACTAAATGAATTGTTTAAGTGCAAGGATGATCAAGTTGAGCACAAGTTTGTTCTGTAAAAACAGGCTATATACTCACTGACCTTCTCATTCTTGTACAGTTTTACGTCCTCAGTGGATTCTTTTCAGATTATTTTTATTTTTTTTACTGTCTGTTATCAGCGTTGGTGGCTTGGAATAATCATGGTATTCCTGAGTTGATAGAGCCAGAAACGTGAATGCATGTGATTGCCCTATTTAATTCAGTTTCTGTTATACAGAAGAAAATTTGAAGATTACATTGCATTTTGATTTTGTTTCACTTTCAACCTGATGTGGTTGCAATGTTTCTTTAATAGAGGTCAGCAAAGAAAAGGAATGTTGTGAACGCTTTATATATTAAGGGTCATAGAAGAAAAATGTAACAAGAAGTGAATAGTGAACATAATAGAACCTGTAGGAAGGAAAGTGAATGAAACCATTGAAGAGAACACAGGAAATACCAGAAAATTTATATGTCTTTAAAGATGGCCAGAGAAGCGTATGGGAACAAGAAATAGGGATAGCTGTAGAAGTCAAAGTTGTGCATTATCATCAGAACTGAGACGATTAAAGGAACAGGAATATGATTTGAAGCTGAACATGAACCAAAATATGTTAATTTAAAAATAAAAACATTAAAATAGTTTCCAAAGACAATAGGATCATGATTGTCATTGCAGGAGCTTTAACAATTACAATTAATCATTTTTTTTCATTTACTTTTACACATAAGCACCTTTTTAAACAAGTTTAAATTGTTGAAAGAAATATCATTTCTGGGATGTGAAACTGAACAATTATTACTTACAGTTTAGCAGAGGGCACAAAACAGAAAAGGTGTAATTTGGCATCTGTTATTTTTGAAAAGAGTAAAGTTACACAATTCCATGATTTAAAAGACAAGAATTGTTACTGTACAAGACTTGGCTGAGAAAACTCTAAACATTATCTAACATTATAGTAAAAATTCCAAATTTAATGAGTTAAACATTAATTTACAGGCATTGTGCAGAATATATTGCAAAATTACACCTTTAGTGACAGATACAACTAAGGCAGATCTAATGAATTGACTCAGCAGTCCACTCAGATTTCAGTGATCCCAGTGAATCACAAAATTCTTCAGAATCCATTTCCTCATGAGGAATGTCAAATATCCTCCTTCCGAGAGCAATTCTGATTCCCCACAGCAAAGAAGGTTATCTCACAGTACAATGGGATCTTAATCAGTTGGGCCAATGAGTTTAGGAGTGGCAGATGGAGTTTAATTCTGATAAATGTAAGGTGCTGCATTTTGGAAAGGTAAATCAGGGCAGGATTTAAACACTTAATGGTAAGGGCCTGAGGAGTGTTGTTGAACACAGACCTTGAACTGGAAGTTCATAGTTCCTTGAAAGTGGAGTAGCAGGTAGATAGGATGGTGAAGAAGGTGTTTGGTATGTTTACATTTATTGGTCATTGCATTGTGTATAGGGGTTGGGGGTAGGTCACGTTGTGGCTGTACAGGACTTTGGTTTGGCCACTTTTAGTGTTGATGCAGCTCTGGTCTCCCTCCTTTAGGAAGGATATTGTGAAACTAGAAAGGGTTCAGAAAAGATTTACAAGGATGTTACCAGGGTTGGAGGGTTTCAACTCCAGGGAGAGGCTTAGTAGCCTGGGGACATTTTCTTTGGAGCATTGGAGGCTTAGGGGTGACCTTTTATTGTAGTTCATAAAATCATTCAGGGCATGGATAGGGTAAAGTGACAAGGTATTTTCCCTGGGGTGGCAGAATCCAAAACTAGAAGTTTAACATGAGAGAGGAAAGATTTAAAAGGGACTTAAGGGGCAACTTTTTTTACCCAGGGGCTGGTGTGTGTGTATATGGAATGAAATGCCAGAGGAAGTGGTGGAGGCTGGTGCAATTAGAAGATTTTAAAAGGCATCTAGATGAGTACATGAACAGGAATGGCTTGGAATGATATGGCCAAATGCTGGAAAATGGGACAAAATTTGTATAGGATATCTGGTCAGCATGGACGCATTGGATGAAAGAGTCTGTTTCTGTGCTGTATATCTCTATGATTGTATGACTCTTAAGACCTGATGTCCATGGGCAGAGTCTTCACAACCAGCAGAACACATCTGCCTACCTGCTCAAATTAGTCTGGATGAGGTAGACACATTAATGATATCTTTCAGGAACAGAAACAGCTTCAGTACCCTATTCTCAACTTCTGGATCTGGACCGTATTCTTCAGTGTACTTGCACTGCACCAGTGAACTCATTGACTGCTACTGTTCGCCTAGGATTGATCCATGTCCTTTTAATCTTTTAACAGTGTTATAGTTACAAAAGAAAATCAATGTGAATTCTTATTTGACCTTCAATTTCATTTTCAGTTCTGCCTCAAAAACATACAAATTAAATATAAAAACGCATTCCTTCACAAAAGGCAAAACAATGGAACCACTACTCTTACATTGGCCAGTGGTAAAATAATACAATCAATTGTGAAGGTTAAAGCTGAAGATCATGAAAATACTGTTTCAGAATATCAAATTCAGCACCTTGCCTATCAGCCTTTAAGAGGAAAAGTTTCAGATAGATGACAACATGAAACCAATAAGTTACTGCCCTTGTGGACAAAGGGTTTTTTAAAATTGTGCCTTGTAAAGAAATCAAAAATATTGATTGGAATTGAAACTTATGTCTTGTTATATACACAGCCTGATTTTCCTTTCCAATGAAAGCGAGCAACTGATCGTTAACCATAAATTTATAATTCGTGCAAATTTGAAGTTAGTGGAATGAGATTGTGATGATCCTCAAGTAACTTGCTAAACACACCATTGAAAATTGGAGATAACAAGATGTGGAGCTGGATGAACATAGCAGGCCAAGCAGCATCTTAGGAGCACAAAAGCTGACATTTTGGGCCTAAAGGTCAGCTTTTGTGCTCCTAAGACGCTGCTTGGCCTGCTGTGTTCATCCAGCTCCATACCTTGTTATCTTGGATTCTCCAGCATCTGCAGTTCCTATTATCTCTGATACAACATTGAAAATAGGGCAGGTTTAGGCCATTCAGCCCTACGAGCCTGCTCTGCCATTCAGTAAGTGATCATGATTGATCATCAACTCAGTTCATTGCTTCTGCTTTCTGCAGATACCCCTTGATCTCTTAGCCTATGAATTATATCTGACACCTTTGAGAAAGCATTCAATGTTTTCACCCCAACAAGTTTCTGTAACAGAGAATTTCACAGGCTGACCCATGTCTGGGTGAAGAAATTTCACCTCATCTTGGTCCCGAATGGTCTACATTGTATTCTGAGACTGTGAACCCCAATTCTGAGCTGTCTGGTCAACAGGAACACCCTTCCTGTGTTTATTCTAACTTGTTAGAATCTCATAGGTTTCTGAGATTCACCACCCCAAATAGATTTTTTTTCTTCTGATTGCAAGGCAATCAATAACAGCAATGTTTGTGGCCTCTTTAGCATTGATTACTGGCTATTGGCAATATTTCAGTATTACAAAGACAGCAGCAGTCAAGAAATGGCTTAGCAATTAGCAATCTGAAGTGTAATTAGGAATGGGCAATAAGTGCCTGCCGAGACAGACATGTTCACATTCTGTGAAAGAATAAGCAAATGCATGAAATGCACATTTTCGAATTCAACATCTCTTCAAAAGTAGATGCTTCCCGTCTATTTTGTTTTATGATCTTCTGAATATTCAAAGCAAAATTCTTCTACATTTGTTTTTCTCACAGGTTTGTATTCCAACTTAAGAATGATTCTACCTGAAAAATGTTTATTGTTTTTGAGATTGTTAATGTACTGTTCAGAAGTCAAATTCTATTGTGATCTGATTATAATTTTGCTCATGTCATTATATTATTTTATACCTTAAATTCAAGGCTGTAAAGCTGGGATCCTGCTGGAACAATTCCATTGTAACCCTGGCAGGATCACAGCATAAAGATCAAAATTAGGGTTTGTGTTGTACAGTAGTAGTGTCCTTAACTCTGAGTCAGAAGTCCTGGATTCAAATTCCACCTGCCCTAGACATGTCATAACATATCTGAACAGGTTGATTAGAAGTATCATTAAGAACCAGTGTTAGCTAGGAGCTCAAATATCCTGGGTTCTAGTTTTTGTGGAAATTTATCCTTTGACCCAGTCAGGCATAGAATCTCTTGGCCCAAGGTGGGTGCAAAAAGGGGCAAGTGACTTGGGCATTCATAATATCAGCAAAAAGCAGAATTTGTAGTCTGTACACCCGAGAAGATTATACATGTCCTGTTCATCTAATGAATTTATTCACGTTGAGGTACAAACTGGGGATTTTTGATGATTAGTAGCAATGTTGGCTTTCATTGGCAGGGGAATTGAGTTTAAAAGCAGTGAGGTTATGGTGAAGTTCGATAAAACACTGGTTAAACCATACTTGGAATATTGTGTTCAGTTCTGGTCATCTCAGTATGGGAAATATGTGGAAGCTTTAGAGATAGTACCTCCAGTCCAGGATGCTGCCTGAACTGGAGGGAAGGTCTTATAAGGAAAGGTTGAGGGAGCTAGGGCTTGCTCCATTAGAGCAAAGAAGGATGAGAAGTGATTTGAACGAAGTGTACAAGATGATGAGAAACATAGGGTGAATAGCCAGAGACTTTTCACCAGGGTGGAGATGACTATTATGAGGGGGCATAATTTTAAGGTGATTGGAGGAAAGTATAGGGGAGATGTCAGAGGTCTTTTTTTTCCCCCAGAGTGGTGGGTGTGGAGAATGTGCTGCCGGCAGTGGTAATGGAGTCAGATACTTTAGAGACTTTCAAGCAACTCTTGGATAGGCACATAGAGTATAGTAAAATGTAGGGTATGCAAGGTAGTTTGATCTTTGTAGGATAATAGGTTGGCATGACAACATGGATGGAAGGGCTGTGTACTGTTCTATGTTGTACGTTCTATGTTCTAATGTCTTTTTAAAAAAAATTCTTCAATTGCACACAGTCAGAGTCATACAGCTGTACAGCATGGAAACAGGCCTGTTGGCCCAACTCATCCGTGCCAACCAGATATCCTACATTTGCCAGGATTTGGCCTATATCCCTCTAAACCCTTCCTATTCATATAACCATCCAGATGCCTCAGAACCCTTTCTTTCACTTCTTTAAATTGATCACTTCAGAAATGCTAAGAACATACACACATATGAATTAGGAGTAGGAATAGGCCATTCTGGCCCTCTAGCCTGCTCTGTCCATCAATAAGGTCATGGCTGATCTGAACACGGCCTGTACTTTACATTCCCACCTACTACAATAACCATTTACAGAAAAACCAGTTTGGTGCATGGTGGAGAGATAATGGGAACTGCAGATGCTGGAGAATCCAAGATAACAAAGTGTGGAGCTGGATGAACACAGCAGGCCAAGCAGCATCTCAGGACCATAAAAGCTGATGTTTCGGGCCGAGATCCCTTCATCAGAGAGGGGGATGGGGACAGGGTTCTGGAATAAATAGGGAGAAAGGGGGAGGCGGACCGAAGATGGATAGAGGAGAAGATAGGTGGGGAGGGGATAGGTCAGTCCGGGGGAGGATGGACAGGTCAAGGAGGCAGGATGAGGTTAGTAGGTGGGAAATGGAGGTGCAGATAGGTGAGAGGAAGAACAGGTTAGGGAGGCGGGGATGAGCTGGGCTGGTTTTGGGATGCAGTGGTGGGAGGGGAGATTTTGAAGCTTGTGAAGTCCACATTGATACCATTGGGCTGCAGGGTTCCCAAGCGGAATATGGGTTGCTGTTCTTGCAACCTTTCAGGTTGCATCACTGGGGCACTGCAGGAGGCCCAGGATGGACATGTCATCTAAGGGATGGGAGGGGGAGTTAAAATGGTTTGTGACTGAGAGGTGCAGTTGTTTATTGCGATCCAAGCAGAGGTGTTCTACAAAGCGGTCCCCGACCTCCGCTTGGTTTCCCCAATCAGAGGAAGCCACAACGGGTACAGTGGATACAGTATACCACATTGGCAGACGTGCAGGTGAATTGGGGACCACTTTGCAGAACACCTCTGCTCGGTTCGCAATAAACAACTGCACCTCCCATTCGCGAACCATTTTAACTCCCCCCTCCCATTCCTTAGACGACATGTCCATCCTGGGCCTCCTGCAGTGCCACAGTGATGCCACTCGAAGGTTGCAGGAACAGCAACTCATGTTCCGCTTGGGAACCCTGCAGCCGAATGGTATCAATGTGGACTTCACAAGCTTCAAAATCTCCCCTTCCCCCACTGCATCCGAAAACAAACCCAGCCCGTCCCCTCCCCCCACTGAATCCCAAAACCAGCCTAGCTCGTCCCCGCCTCCCTAACCTGTTCTTCCTTTCACCTATCCCCTCCTCCCACCTCAAGTCGCACCTCCATTTCCCACCTACTAACCTCATCCTGCCTCCTTGACCTGTCCATCCTCCCCTGATTGACCTATCCCCTCCCCACCTACACTCTCCTCTCCACCTATCTTCTCCTCTATCCATCTTCATTCTGCCTCCCCCTTTCTCCCTGTTTATTTCAGAACCCTGTCCCCATCCCCCTCTCTGATGAAGGGATCTAGGCCCGAAACAGAGGGGGATGGGGACAGGGTTCTGAAATAAACAGGGAGAAATGGGGAGGCGGACCGAAGATGGATAGAGGAGAAGATAGGTGGGGAGGGGATAGGTCAATCAGGGGAGGATGGACAGGTCAAGGAGGCAGGATGAGGTTAGTAGGTGGGAAATGGAGGTGCGGCTTGAGGTGGGAGGAGGGGATAGGTGAGAGGAAGAACAGGTTAGGGAGGCGGGGACGAGCTAGACTGGTTTTGGGATTCAGTGGGGGGAGGGGACGAGCTGGGCTGGTTTTCGGATGCAGTGGGGGAAGGGGAGATTTTGAAGCTGGTGAAGTCCACATTGATACCATTGGGCTGCAGGGTTCCCAAGCGGAATATGAGTTGCTGTTCCTGCAACCTTCAAGTGGCATCATTGTGGCACTGCAGGAGGCCCAGGATGGACATGTCGTCTAAGGAATGGGAGGGGGAGTTAAAATGGTTCGCGAATGGGAGGTGCAGTTGTTTATTGCGAACCGAGCGGAGGTGTTCTGCAAAGTGGTCCCCAATTCACCTGCACGTCTGCCAATGTGGTATACTGTATCCACTGTACCTGTTGTGGCTTCCTCTGATTGGGGAAACCAAGTGGAGGCTTGGGGACCGCTTTGTAGAACACCTCTGCTTGGTTCGCAACAAACAACTGCACCTCCCAGTCACAAACCATTTTAACTCCCCCTCCCATTCCTTAGATGACATGTCCATCCTGGGCCTCCTGCAGTGCCCCAGTGATGCAACCTGAAAGGTTGCAAGAACAGCAACCCATATTCCGCTTGGGAACCCTGCAGCCCAATGGTATCAATGTGGACTCCACAAGCTTCAAAATCTCCCCTCCCACCACTGCATCCCAAAACCAGCCCAGCTCATCCCCGCCTCCCTAACCTGTTCTTCCTCTCACCTATCTGCACCTCCATTTCCCACCTACTAACCTCATCCTGCCTCCTTGACCTGTCCATCCTCCGCCGGACTGACCTATCCCCTCCCTACCTGCCCACCTATCTTCTCCTCTATCCATCTTCGGTCCCACCCACCCCCCGCCGCCCCCGTATTCCAGAACCCTCTCCCCATCCCCTTCTCTGAAGGGCCTAGGCCCGAAACGTCAGCTTTTGTGCTCCTGAGATGCTGCTTGGCCTGCTGTGTTCATCCAGCTTCACACTTTTTTGTTATCTTAGCGCGTGGTGGGATGGTTACCTGCCAAGCTGGCAAATTGCACTAAATTTGTGGGTTATTATGGACATATGAGATGTTCATGTTATTCACATTTCAGTTCTGTGAACTGTTGTTAGGTCAACAACCCAAAGCTGGAGTTAATCACATCTAGTAGTTGGTTTGCATTGTACTTTGAAGTCAGTTGTACAAGGAATCTCCCAAAGGCTTTGTGTTCCTTCTGCTATTTCAACTAAAATTTATCACCAGAGATATAGAATATAGGAGGAGTAGGTCAATCGGGCCTTGAAACATGCTTCCCATTTAATATGGTCATGGCTGACCATCCAACTCAGTACCCATCCCCACTTCCTTCCCATTCGCTTTGATCCCTTTAGCATTAAGAACTATATCTAACTCCTTCGTGAAAACTCGCTTTCTGTGGCCAAGAAATCCACAGATTCACCACTGTCAAAGTGAAAAAAATTTTTCCTCATTTCAGTTCTAAATGGTCTACCCTCTCTCCTTAGACTGTGACTCCTGGTCCTGGGGCCTCTCGTCATCAAGAATATTCTTCCTGCATTTGCTCTGTCTTGTTCGGTTGGTCCTCTAAACCTACTGTTTAGTAAAAATAAAATTCAACAAGCAATTTATAGAAAGTTCCAGTGAAGAACCACAAGTTTATTCTACAAAAATAAAAACAATGTTAGATCACAAATTGTAATCTTCGTTTTACATACATTAGTGGAGATTGACACACAATTCCAGAATGTTTGTTTATTCTTTCTTTATTCTTAGTTAGCAGAATAACAATTACTCACTGCAGACTGTATGGTCTTCTCATTTTATTGAGCAGCATAGTAAATACATTGTCCAATTATAAATTTACTTGGCTGCAGTCAGTTTCATTTAAATAAGTGTGAATGGTAGTTTGGCACTTGAAATAGTAATTAACCTCATGCAGTGAATTGCTGGACGCTTACACTTTCATATTTTGGAGAACATTAGTAGAGCAAGTAGAAAATATGTATGACCATCCCACTTTGAAAATTAAAATGTAATGACTCTCATCTTTAAATCATCTCTACCTGATTTTCTGTTCTGATCAAGAAAATTCTAATGCCCAGTTTGTAATCTGATTTTTAACCTTCTACGATAGCCCTGTAATTACAGGAAGCGGCAAGCATAAAGTGGTTGTTTGGAGATGACAAACTTAATTTGAAAAATTAAAATCTCCTGAAATGAGTGCAATGGTACGTGGTGGTACTCCTGTTAATGTCAAGGACACAAGTTATGTCAAAAACATTCCTAGGTTGAAGCAAATGTCTCTCCGTTATTTAAGAATTATGCGAGTGAGAAGACAGGCCACGCGAGAAGTATTAACCTTACTTATGGAAAAATTACTGGAACATCTAATTAAAGACAATACACATTCACTTGGTGCAATTTGAGCTGTTAAGGATTGCCTACACATTTTTAAAAGGGTAGGTCATGTCCAATGAACCATACATTTTTTTAAGCAAGTAACTAGCTGAATGCCTTTGAATATAGTTTACATGACCTGGCACAAGGCCCTTCAGTTAGAGGGTTGTGAATTTTTGGAATTGTTGACGCAAGAGGGTTGTGAATGCTCCATTGTTACTTGGATGGCGTAGCATGGTGGCTCTGTGGTTAGCATTGCTCATTGACATTGGCAGGGACCTGGGTTCAATTACAACATTGGGTGACTGTCTCTGAAGAATTCATATGTTCTCCCTGTGTCTTTGTGGGCTTCCACCAGTTGTTCTGGTGTTCTCCCACAACCCAAAGATGTGTAAGTTAGGTGGATTGGCCGCATTAACTTGTCTTTAGTGTCTTGCGATGTGTAGGCTAAATGGATTAGCCATCCAGTTCTGGTGACCCTATTATAGAAGGATATTATTAAGCTGAGAGGCTTTTTTCACTGGACCATAGCAAGTTGAGAGGTGACATTATAGACGTTTATAAAATCATGAGGGGAATAAATAGGGTTAATGGTAGTTGTCTTTTCCTGAGAATGAGGGACTTCAAGACTAGGGGCATACAATTAAGCTGAGATACAGAGATTTTAAAAAGACATGAGGTGCAAATTTTTTACCCAGAGGTTGGCTCGTCAATGGAATGAACGTCCAGAGGAAGTGGTGGATGTGGGCACAGTTACAATGTTTAAAATACACTTAGATGAGTACATGAATAGGAAAGGCTTGAAAGGATTTGGGCCAGAAGCAGGCAGGTGGGATTACTTTTGTTTTGGATTACGTTCTGTTTTGCATGGACTGGTTGGACCAAAGGGACTGTTTGTCTTGTATGACTCTATGACAGTGTGGAAGAATGTTGCAGGTTGCAGGGAGACTTGGATAAACTGCAGAATTGGGCCGAAAGGTGGCAAATTAAGTTTAATATGGATAAATATGAGGTGATTCACTTTGGGAGGAATAATAGGAAGGCAGAATACCGGGTCAATGGAAAGATTTTTGGTAGTGTGGATGTGCAGAGGGATCTTGGTGTCCATGTGCATAGATCCCTGAAAGTTGCCACCCAGGTTGATAGTGCTGTTAAGAAGGTTTACGGTGTTTTAGGTTTTATTGGTAGAGGGATTGAGTTCCAGAGCTGTGATGTCATGCTGCAACTGTACAAAACGCTAGTGCAGCCTCACTTGGAATATTGCGTGCAGTTCTGGTCGCCCCATTACAGGAAGGATGTGGAAGCATTGGAAAAGGTGCAGAGGAGATTTATCAGGATGTTGTCTGGTCTGGAGCGCAAGCCCTATGAAGAAAGGCTGAGGGACTTCGGTCTGTTCTCTTTGGAGAGAAGGAGGCTAAGAGGGGAGTTAATAGAGACGTACAAGATGATGAAAGAATTAGGTAGGGTGGACAGTGAGAGTCTTTTTCCGAGGATGATGATGTCAACTTATACAAGGGGGCATAGCTACAAATTGAGGGGTGATGGATTTAAGACAGATGTCAGAGGCAGGTTCTTTATTCAGAGAGTGGTAAGGGCATGGAATGCCCTGCCTGCCAATGTAGTGAACTCAGCCACATTAGGGGCATTTAAACAGTCCTTGGATAAGCATATGGATGATGATGGGGTAGTGTAGCGGAAGGGGCTTAGATTAGTTTACAGGTCGGCACAACATCGAGGGCCGAAGGGCCTGTTCTGTGCTGTATTGTTCTATGACTCTGGTAGATGTGGGGTTACAGGGTTGGGGTCGGTGGGTCTGGATGGGATGTGGTTTGGAAGGTCAGTGCAGACTCAGTGGGCCACATGGCCTCAATCTGCACTGTAGGGATTCTATCATGATTCTATGATTCAAATTCCACTATTTCAGTGATGAAAATCAAATCCAAAATTAAAAGCCAACAGTAACTGTGACCATAAAACTAACAGATTACTGTTAAAACCCCACCTCATTGATTATTCATTTTAAGGAAGAAAATCTGTTCTTACCTGGTCTGACCAACGTGAGAGTCCAGGTGCATTACAATATGATTAATAACTAACTACCCTCTGAAATTGCCTATGGGGCCATTCACTTACATTAACTGTCATATTCCTTCACATTCTCTCTTAGCTTTTTGATCTCACAGGAAATTAAAGCAATCAATATCATCCTTAAACATATTCAACAACAGAACATCCACATCTGACTAGGGAAATAATTTCAAAGATTCACGACCTTCTGAATGAAGACATTTTTCCTCCTGTCAGTCTGTGACCCATCTTTTAGATTTCATGGCGGGAGAACCAACCTTTCTCTGTCTATGCGTTTTGAAGCTATTTAGAATATTATGTATGTCAATGTTCAATAAGATCACCTTTCATTCTTGAGGTCCTAAAAGCAGAATATTGGGAGCCAGGAAGCAAACTGAAAAGTAGGACCTCAAAGGTAGTGTTCTCAGGATTTCTACTATTACTACATACTAATCAAAATATAAGTAGCATGACATATTGGATGAACATGTAGGTAAAGAGATGGTGTGTTGGGGAGGGTTTCAATTTCCTGAACGTCGGGACTAGTTCTGCGGGAGATGACACCAGTACAAACCGGAGAGGTTACACCTGGAAGGACCGGGACTGATGCCCTAGTGGGAGTATTTGCTAGAGTCGTTGGTGAGGGTTTAAATTAATTTATCAGGAGTTGGGAACCTATACAAGGAGTAAGAGGAAGAAGAATTAAACACAAGAACAAAAGACAAAGAAAAATAAAAACTGTGATCGGTAGAAGAATCATAGGGCATAATCAAACAAGGCCATAGTTTTTAAAAAAATGTAGTGGAAATGGGACAAAAAACTTTAAAAAGACAAGCCTTAAGGCTTTCTGCCGAAATGCATGGTGTATGCAAAATAAAATGAATGAGCTAATAAAACAAATAGATGTAAATGGGTATGATAATTTTGGATTACAGAGACATGGCTGCAGGATGATCGGAGGTACAATATGAACATCCAGGGTATTCGGCAGTTATGAAGACAAAAAAAGAAAAAGGAGGTGGAATTGCATTACTGGTTAAAGAAGATATAAATAAAACATTGAAGAATAACATCGGTTTGGACAGTGTAGAATCTGTGTGGTTAGATTAGATTAGATTACCTACAGTTTGGAAGCAGGCTCTTCAGCCCAACAAGTCCACACCACCCCTTGAAGCATCCCAGCCAGACCCATCCCCCTATAACCCATACACCCCTGAACACTATGGGAAATTTAGCATGGCCGATCCACCATGGCATGGCACATCTTTGGACTGTGGGAGGAAACCAGAGCACCCGGAGGAAACCCATGCAGACACGGGGAGGATGTGCAAACTCCACGCAGACAGTCGCCCAAGGATGGAATCGAACCCAGGTCCCTGGCATTGTGAGCTGTAGTGCTAACCGCTGAGTCACTGCCACCCAAAATTGAATTGAGAAATACCAAGGCAAAAATCATTACTGGAGGAGGTATATAAACCACCAAAATGTTGCGGTGCTGCTGGGAATGGCATTAAATAGGAAATCAAATGCATTGTTGTAAAGGAACATTTGTAATTATGGGTGTGTTTAATCTGCATATAGATTGGATAAATCAAATTAGTCATAATAATGTAGAGGAGGAATTCCTTGAGTATATACGGGATGGCTTTCTAGATCAATATATTGAGGAACAAACGAGAGCACAGGGCATTTTACACTGGGTATAATGCAATGAGAATGGAAATCATTGGTAAAGAAGTTGAGAGCCCCTTGGAGATGAGTGGCCTCAGTATGATCGAATTCTTTATTAAGATGAAGAGTAAGGTTGTTGATTCTGAGACAGGGTTAGTGATTCTTCATATGGGAAACTGTGATGGTATGAAGCATGAGATGGCTGTGTTGGATAGAAAAATGTTACTGAAAGGAATGACAGTGGATAGGCAATGGCAAGCATTCAAAGGCTGAATGTGTGAACTGCAAAACTTGTTTATTCCTCTGACGGAAGAGTGCAAAGAGAGCAGTGGTCAAACCATGGGTTACAAGGGAAGTTACAGAAAGCATTCAATACAAAAAAGTGGCATGCAAATTGGAAAGAGAAAACTATAGGCCTGAGGAAGGGTCTCGGCCCAAAACATCAGCTTTCCTGGTCCTATGATGCTGCTTAGCCTGCTGTGTTCATCCAGCTCTCTACACATTGTTATTTAGGCCTGAGGATTGGGAGCTGTTTGGAAATCAGTAAAGGAGTACCAAGGGATTGATTAAAAAGGTGAGAATAAAATAGAGTAAGCTTGGGGGAACCTAAGAATTCATTGTACATGTCTTTTATAGGTAAAGAGAAAAGATTGGTGAATACTAATGTAGTCCCTTACAGTTAGAAACAGGACAATTTCTAACAGGGAACAAAGAAATGGCTGATTAATGAAACTTGTGCTTCACTTCTATCTTCACAAAGGATACGAATAACATACCAGAAATTATGGGAAATACAGGACTTGGTGAGGGGGAGAAACTTAAGCAAATTGATATTGGTGGTCATCTTCCAGATACTTTAGACTCTGACAGTTTCTACAGATTAGAGGGTAGCTAATATAACCTACATGCTATCATGACTTGAGATAGGAGATGTAACCAAATTTCATAAGTTTCACATAATCCTTAGTGTGGAAACAGGCCCTTCAACCCAACAAGTCCACACCGACCCTCAGTTTATCCAACCCAGACCTATCCCACCCCATAACCCCGCGAATCTCGGCATCTGTGAACACCACGGGCAATTTAGCATGGCCAATCCACCTAGGCTTCGCATCTTTGGACTTTGGGTGGAAATCCACACAGACATGGGGAGAATGTGCAAACTCCACACAGGCAGGTACCCAAGGGTGTAATCGAACCTGGGATCCTGGTGCTGTGAGGCAGCAGTGCTAGCCACTGAGCGACTGCCACCCCAACTGTCTCTGCCTAGAGGCAGGGACATTATCGCTGCACTACAAGACCCTTCTTTGTAAGTGAATTAACAATGTTCCACCCTAGGCAATGCAGCTGTTCAGAGTTTCTGCACATATCAATTAGCCTGACACTGCTTTGACTTCCAGTTCCTGATAGAAAGAAAACAAGGAATTATAGACTAGTAAGTCTAACATTGGTTGTGGGGAAGTAGTTAGGGTCAATTATCAAGGATCTTATGGCAGAACACTGAGACAACTGTGGTAGAATCCGACACAGCATGATTTACCTATGGGAATTTTTGCTTGATAATTCTACTGGAATTCTTCAAGGATGCAACTAATAGAGTTGATCAGAGGGAGCCAGTGGATGTGGTTTATGGACTTCCTGAAGGCTTTTGATAAAGTCCCACCTAAGAGATTAATCTGTAAAATTAAAGCCCAGGGGAATTGGGGATAGTGTATGGAGAAGGATGAAAATTAGCAGATTGGAAATGAGTATAAATAAATGGGTCTTTCTCTGAATAGAAGGAAGTGATCAACTGGGTACTGCAGGAATTGGTACTAGAACCCCAGCTATTGACAATATTTGATAATGACTTAGATAAGGGGACTAAACCTTTGCAGCTAATGCAAAGCCTGGGTTGAAGGGTGTGCTGTGAGGTGGATGCAGAGACGTTGCAGTGTGATTTGGATAGGCTGAGTGAATGGGGAAAAATGGGAAGATACAGTATAATGTGGGTGAATGTGAGGTTATCTACTTTGGGTAGCAAAAGCAGGAAGGCAGATTATCACTTGAGTGGCTTTAAATTGCAGGGGGGAAATGTTCAGGCACCAGACCCTGAAACAAAGCACACAGGCACGCAGGTGGTAAATAAGTCAAACTGTATATTGGCCTTCAGAGAAAGGGGATCTAAATAGAGGAACAAGGCTGTCTTGCTGCAGTTATACAGGACATGGGTGAGGCCACACATTAAATATTTGGTCTCCTGAGGCAGGACTTTCTTGTTATAGAGGGGGTAAAGCAAAGATGTACCAAATTAATTCCTGCGATAGCAGGACAGATCTATGAGAGGTTGATTTGGCTAAGATTGTATTCACTTGGGTTTGGGGAATGAGGGGAGACCTCATAGAAACCTATAAAATTCTAACAGGACGAGACAGATTAGATGCAGAGAATCCAAAGGGCTTTCATAAATACATTAAGGACAAAAGGGTACCTAGGAAGAGACTAGACCCCCTTAAAGATGATGAGCAAGGCCACCTTACTTGTGGAACTGTAGGAGATGGGGGAGACATTAAACGAGTATTTTGCATCATTGTTTACTGTGACAAAGGATATGGAAGATATAGAATGTGGGGAAATAAATAAATCTTGAAAATGTCCATATTATAAGGAGGAGGTGCTAG
The DNA here is from genome assembly GCF_030684315.1 of Stegostoma tigrinum. Taxonomy (NCBI): domain Eukaryota; kingdom Metazoa; phylum Chordata; class Chondrichthyes; order Orectolobiformes; family Stegostomatidae; genus Stegostoma; species Stegostoma tigrinum. The sequence continues at coordinate 77,102,188 of NC_081361.1, read as the reverse complement.
ATAGCTTAAAACGCATAAAGCTGGAAGTCCCTGGGACCTGACCAGGTGTACCCTAGAACTCTGTGGAAAGTTGGGGAGTGGTACTGGACCTCTTGCTGAGATATTTGTATCATTAATAGCCACAGGTGAGGTGCCAGAAGACCGGTGGTTGGCTAATGTGGCGCCGCTATTTAAGAAAGGTGATAAGGAAAAGTCAGAACTATAGACCAGAGAGCCTGACATCAGTGCTGGGGAAGTTGTTGGAAGGAATCCTGAGGGACAGGATTTACATGTATTTGGAAAGGTAAGGACTGATTAAGGATAGTCAACATGGCTTTGAGTATGGGAAGTCATGTCTCACTAACTTGATTGAAGAAGTAACAAAGAGGATTGATGAAGGCAGAGTGGTGGAAATGATCTATATGGATTCCAGTAAGGCATTCGACTAGGTTCCTCATGGTAGACTGGTTAGCAAGGTTAGATCATTTGGAATACAGGGAGAACTAGCCATCTGGATACAGAGCTAACGCAAAGCTAGAAGATAGAGGGCAGTGGTCGATGGCTGGCTGCTTTTCAGACTGGAGGTGTGCCACAAAGATCGGTGAGGCACCACTGCTTTTCGTCACTAAAGTAAATGATTCGGATTGTGAACATAAGAGGTGTGGTTAGTAATTTTGCAAATGACACCAAAATTGGAGGTGTAGTGCACAGCAAAGAAGGTTACCTCCAGAGTACAAAGGGATCTTGATCAGATGGGCCAAGGAGTGGCACTTGGCATTTAATCTAGATAGATGTGAGGTGCTGCATTTTGGAAAGGCAAATCAGGGCAATACTTAATGTTGGGGTCCAGGGGAATGTTGCTGAACAAAGGGACCATGGAGTGCAGGTTCATAGTCCCTTGAAAGTAGAGTTGCAAGTAGATAGAATAGTGAAGGTGGGGTTTGGTGTGCTTGCGTTCCTTGGTCAGTGCATTGTGTATAGGAGTTGGGAGGTCATGTTGCAGCTGTACAGGACATTTGGTTCAACCTCTATTGGAATACTTGGTGCAATTCTGCTGAATCTGCTATAGGAAGGATATTGTTAAATTTGAAAAGATTAACGAGGATATTGCCAAGGTTTGAGCTACAAGGAGAGGCTGAATAGGTAGGGCCTACTTTCCCTGAAGTATCGGAGGCTGAGGGTGATCGTATAGAAGTTTATAAAATCATAAGGGGCATGAATAGGGTAAATAGACAAGGTCTCTCCCCTAGGGTTGGGGACTCCAAAACTAGAGGGCATAGATTTATGGTGAGAGGGAAAAGATGTGCAGAATGGAATGAGCTGCCAAAGGAATGATGAATTCTGGTATAATTACAACATTCAAAAGGCATTTGGATGGATGTATGAATAGAAGGGGTTTAGAGGGATTATAGGCCAAATTCTTGCAAATGGGACTAGATTAATTTAGGATATCCCGTCGGCATGGATGAGTTGGAGCAAAGGGTCTGTTTCCGTATTGCACATCTCCATGACTCTAAGAAAAGTTGTTCCCAATGGTGGGAGAGTCCAGGACCAGTGTCACAGATTAAGAATGAGGGATAAACCTTTCTTGACAGAGATAAGGACAAATTCTAGGGAGGCATGGTGGCTCAGTGGTTAGCACTGCTGCATCACAGTCCAGAGACTAGTTTTAGCCTTGGATTAACATCTGTGTGGAGTTTGCATGTTTCCCTCTGTCTGTAGTTTTATTGCAGCTGCTCTGGTTCCTTCCCACACTCAAGTTGTGATGGTTAAGTGGATTGACCATTCTGAAATTCTGCATAGTGTTCAGGGATATATAAGCTAGGTGGATTAGTCATGGTAAATGTGGGGATACAGTTGAGGGTTGGCTCTGGATGGGATGCTCAGTACAGACATGATGGGCCGAATAGCATCCTTCTGCACTGTCGAGGGTTTTATGACTCTTCACCTAGAGAGTGGTAAGCCTGCAGAATTCACAACCACAGAAAATGATTGAGGCCAAAACATTGTTTTTAAGAAGGACATATCTCTTGTAGTAAAGGGATATGGTGGGAGAGCAAGTTTGGGGCACTGAGCTCAATGATCAGCCATAATCATACTGAATGGCGGAACAGCTAAAGGGGCCAAATGGACTACTACTAGTTTTTTTTTTCTAAACTAAAGATCATGTACCAGTTTATTCCGCATCTCATCATCAAACAGTCTTCTCAATACAGAAATGAAACTAGTGAATTGATACTGCATGGTCGGTCTTCAAAGCAATGTACCTTTCTTCAACAATGGAGACCAAAACTGTACACAGAACTCCAGCCACAGTTTCATTATTTTATTCCAAACCCAATGCAATACAATATGATATACTGTTTTTCTTCCTGATTGCTTTCTGACTTACAGTTAATTTTTTATCTTCCATAGTGAACTAGACACAAACCTTATCCAGACATCAGTATTTAAAAGTCTCAATCTGTTTAAGATTTTGTGTTCTTACAAGCAAAATGATTTAACCTCACATTTTTCCACATTACACTCTTGAAATAACTCCACAGAAGTTGATATCCTGTCAATCAAGTCCTCCTTTATTTACATGTGGAGACTCCTTGACACTGCTCCAGCCAGCTTTTAGAGTGGACAGGATATCTGACACTCGATTTGTTATCTGTCGACCAGGGCTCCCAGATTGGACCAGATTAACAGCTCCAGTTGGAGAACTCATACGCTATGAGGTACACCTGGCTGACTTTATTACAATCCCTCTTCCTGAGTCCAAAGACATAAGCCAGTTCTTTCTTTGTAGCTCCTCCTAGGTCTTTTTAAATACTGGGTCGGGTTACTTAAACTCTGCGTCTAATTTAGACAGTGAGTAACGCACAATAGTTCTCCTCTCGCACCCAGAGCATCTCAGAAGAAATTCATTCTCTTCTTTAGGTGGCAAAGGCATCTAGGCTGCGACATCTTCCCTGTCTATCTCAGGTTCCAAAGTATCTTAAATGCCTGATGGAGTGGGAGAACCCATGGGTTCTGAAACTGCCAGAAAGGCGGTTAAAGAGTTGGGCATGTTTTGCTCCTGCACAGTTTGTGCGTTTGCAGTTTTCAATATGGTCCATGTCCTTGTTCAGGACCATCGCACTTGCCTAAACTTTGTACGTCATGGGACCTGACTTTGCATCAACCATGTTCTTACCCATGCAGGGCCATTCCCATGGTTCCTATCCCAAACTCTGGCCCCGGAGGAAACTGTCTGTCTCACTTAGTGAAGTCTTGTGTCCAACACTGACGTTCCTGATGCTATTTCACCCTTTTGTCCAGGCCCAGGAATATCAGATTTAATCTCCTACGGAGTCTTTTCACCATTAGTAACACTGCAGGAGCTATCTCTGTAGTTGCATGAGGGGTAGTCTATAATCAAATAGGAATTGGGACAATTTGGTATTTGGTGAAGCTGTCAGCTGTTTCTTTAAGCCTGCCTATGAAGTTTGGACTATTCTTTCTGCCGGACCATTGGATGATCCTTATATGTTGAATACCATTGGACTTTAGGAAATACTCAAACTCCTTACTGGTAAACAATGGCTTGTTATCTGTAACCAACTCTTACAAGAATCTGTGTATTGCAAAAGATGGCTACAGTTTTTCTACTGTTATCCCTGTGTTTAACAAATGAACTCTATGCATGTCCAGCCACTTTGAGTAGGTATTCACAATGACTAAGAACGTTGAGCCCATGGAAGGACCTGCATAGTCTATGTGTAACCGAGTCAGTGTTTACCTAGCCATTCCCACAAATGTGGAGGAGCTGTAGGCAGTAATTTTTGTCCTTGTTGGCACTCTCGACACTATCCTATCAATGTGGTTACGTCTGCATCCAATCCTGATTACCAGAGACAACCTCTCGCCAACATCTTCGTTTTGGAAATCTCTGATGATCTTGGTAGAATTCAGCCAGTATCTGGCGGTGACCTTTGCTTAGGACAATCACTCTTACTCCACATAATATGCCACCCTCTGCTGTAATCTGGTATCTCTGGGTCCAAAAAGGTTTCAGTTCTGGTTGTGATGGCCATTTGGTTTCCCCCATCACCACCAACTGTTTCAGTTTTACCAGCACCGAATCTTTTTGTGTCCAAGGTCTGATATTGTTAGCTGTGACTGGAAGTGTCTCCAGAAAATCTAAAACCATTATGGACTCTTCTAGTGGTGGTTTAATTTTATTTATTGTTATCAGAGTACGTAAGTACACTGAAAAGTTTTTTGTTTTGCATGCAGTACAGGTAGATCACAACATACAAAGATCATAGGGTGATTGAACAGAACATGGATTACAAAGTTAGGGCTGCAAAGAAAGTGCATAAAAAGCAAGGTCAACATTAGATTTGAAATTTGATAGGTCCATTCAGAAGTCGAATAACAGTGGGAAAGAAGCTGTTCTTGAACCTGTTGGTACACATGTTTCAGCTTTTGAATCTTCTGCCTGACAGAAGAGGTTAGATGAGATTGTAGCTGGGGTGGGAGGGATCTTTGAAGATGTTGACTGCCTTTTCATGGTATTGAGAAGAGCAGATGGAGTCGATCAATAGAAGGTTGGCTTGCATGATGGTCTTGCTGTAATCACAATTTTCTGTCGTTTATGGTCCTGAGCAGAGCAGTTGCCATAACAAGCTGTGCTGCATCCAGATAGAATGCTTTCTATGGTGCGTCTGTAAAAGTTGAGTATCTTTATGGACATGCTGAATTTCCTTAGCCCCTGAGGAAGTAGAGGCCTTGTTGTGCCTTCTTAACTGTTGCATCAACATGGGTGGTCCAGGACAGATTGTTGGTGATTGTCGTTCCTTGGAACTTGTTGATACCTCAGATGTGAATGTTGGTTTTGCCAGCAGGAGGTAGTTCAATGCATCCACATTTGCTACTTGGCCTCCTGGACAGAGTTCCAATTTGTAATTATGTGCATTTAGTATTAGAGCCTGCCACTAAATTTGATCTGAAGCTATGGGTGGCACTGATTTGTCCTCCTTTTTAAGTGGACCTAGCATGGGTTTGCGGTCCATTATTATGACAAATTTACATTTGTAAGTGTATTGGTGTAAATTCATGACTCCAAATATGATTGCTAAACCTTTCTTCTCCAACTGGCACATTTACGTTCTGCATTAACCAAAGTCCAGGATGCATATGCTATTGGACGTTCCTCTCCATTGGGCCACCTATGAGCTAACACTACCCTGTTGCCATACAGAGAGGCAGAGAGGCATCGAATGTCAAAAGCAGATCTTGCCAACACCTTTATAGGATGATAGCTGTTTCATCACTTCCCTGAAAGATGTCTTGGCTATGCAAACACATACAAGGTTGACCCTTTTTAAAGAGTTTTGCAAAAGTGCCAAGATTGAGGCCAGGTTATGTATGAACTTTCTGTAATAATTCATCAGCCCACAGGGAGATCTAAGCTCTGGTACAGACATGGGAATCAGGGCAGCATTGACTGCCCTCACTTTATCTTCCGACAGTGTAACCCAGTATTGCAGGCCGAATATGTAATTTGGAACACCCATCTTTCCTTTCTAAGGCAAATGCCATCCTGGGAGAAACTTCGAAGGATCATGTCCAAGTTCTCTAAGTGCTCCTTTGTTGGTCTTCCTGTTATTAGCACGTCATCTAGATAAATGGCATTCTGAGGCAGACCTTGTAAAATGTTCTCCAAAGTCCACTGAAAAATTGTACAAGCTGACAATACCCTAAATGGCCGTCTTGTATATTGGTACAAACCCTTATGGGTATCAATTGTAGCATACTTCTGGGAATCTGCACCTAACCACAAATGCATGGTTCATGTCCAGTTTCATGAAGGTTGCCCCACTGCCAGCTTTGCGTAGAAATCCTCTTTGCAGGGGATTAGCTATTGATTCAGGTACAAAAAGCAGCTTATCATTTGTAAAAATCCCGACCAAAGGCGAATCGATCTGTTGAGCTTCACAATTATTACAACTGGTACTGGCCATTCCACAAATTGGACCAGTTTGGTTATTCCTTCTGATTTTTACCACTGGGCGGGCCTTGCAAAATTGCAGAATTGCTTCCTGGTCAACGTGCAAGGTGGCCTTGGCTCTATTGATTGTCCCTAGACCTTCCTGAAAAACATCTGTGCATTTAATTAGAACTTCAGTCATGTAGCCATTTTCTAATTGAAAAATGTTGAGCCAATCCAGGTGAATCTTTCTCAACCAATTTGGCTCCGTAAAGCTTGAGGCTTTTACTACAACCAGTTGTAACTGAAACAGTTGCTTTTCGTAATAGGAACTGAAGTTGTACCCTTAATATTCCCCTGCTACAGGTTCTCAGTCTAGCCGAGGTGTCATGCAAACCTAAGAGCTGGAGTGAATTTTGTTAAAGATTGATTCTGCGATCACTGAAATGGCTGTGCTGGTATTGACCTCCATTGGAACCAGGTGACCTCAAATGTTTACTTTTGAATTTGGTTTGGATGTTGCTAAGGCATTTCACTGTTCCAAACTAGATGTAGGGGAACTTAGCATTCAGACATGCCTTCACTGGCATCTTTCAGACAATGTGGAATATTGGTCAGCTATAGCTTGTACACAATCCAGCCAAATTTCTCTCACTTCATTGCTACTAACTCAACATTCTCGAGCTTCCATTTAAGAGCAAAGTGGATGTGCTGACATTGCAGCAATAAAAGAAAGTGGCTCACTTATTAGCGATGAGCAATAAATTCTAGCTTTACCAGAAATACCCACATCCCACCAATAGAAATAGAATGTTGTGAGATACCCAAATTGAACGTGATGCTCTACAATGCCTCAACAACCTGTGATATTTATTAATTGGATAGCATAATAGGCCATAAACCAGGTTTATGGATGACACAAAAACTGCCACATGTTAAGTAAGGCTGAAGTTAGGAAAATAAAATTATAAAAAAACTTAGCTAAATTAAGCAAAAATGGAGAAATTGACAGATTTCAGTCTGGTTATTAAAGACAAATAGATTTAAGTTTTAGTAAAAGGCTGGAATAGTGGCGGTCTGAAACAATCACTAATTATTGGGTAGGCACAAAAACAGTCAAAAATGCTGACTGAACATTAGCTATTGTGCTCAGTTTTGGGACTTGGACCTTTGGATAAATTAACTTTGAAGCAGTGCATCACAGAGGCACCAAAATTATACCATACCTCATCAGTTTAAATTGAGGAAAAATTACATGTACAAAGTATGTATTTCCTGAAATATGGAAAGTTAGGAATACTTTTAGGAACAAAGAATTGCATAACCCTTGAGCCTGTTCCACTGTGGTTGATCTAAAATTTCTCTATCTCAGATTTAAAATTTACAATGGACATTGCACCAACTGCTGTTTGCAAATAAAGCTCCAAACTGTTATCATCCTTTGCATGTAGATTCCTGAGATTTGGGGAAACTTTCGTTATATTGGAAAATAGTGGATGTAACTTCTTTATTCAAAAGTGAAGGAGAACATAAGACTGAAATCTATCAATTTCCACTTCTTGCTTAACTTAACTAAGTCTTTTTATAAGAGATAATGGGAACTGCAGATGCTGGAGAATTCCAAGATAATAAACTGTGAGGCTGGATGAACACAGCAGGCCAAGCAGCATCTCAGGAGCACAAAAGCTGACGTTTCGGGCCTAGACCCTTCATCAGAGAGGGGGATGGGGAGAGGGAACTGGAATAAATAGGGAGAGAGGGGGAGGCGGGCCGAAGATGGAGAGTAAAGAAGATAGGTGGAGAGAGTATAGGTGGGGAGGTAGGGAGGGGATAGGTCAGTCCAGGGAAGACGGACAGGTCAAGGAGGTGGGATGAGGTTAGTAGGTAGCTGGGGGTGCGGCTTGGGGTGGGAGGAAGGGATGGGTGAGAGGAAGAACCGGTTAGGGAGGCAGAGACAGGTTGGACTGGTTTTGGGATGCAGTGGGTGGGGGGGAAGAGCTGGGCTGGTTGTGTGGTGCAGTGGGGGGAGGGGACAAACTGGGCTGGTTTAGGGATGCAGTAGGGGAAGGGCAGATTTTGAAACTGGTGAAGTCCACATTGATACCATTAGGCTGCAGGGTTCCCAGGCGGAATATGAGTTGCTGTTCCTGCAACCTTTGGGTGGCATCATTGTGGCAGTGCAGGAGGCCCATGATGGACATGTCCACTAGAGAATGGAAGGGGGAGTGGAAATGGTTTGCGACTGGGAGGTGCAGTTGTTTGTTGCGAACTGAGCGGAGGTGTTCCGCAAAGCGGCCCCAAGCCTCCGCTTGGTTTCCCCAATGTAGAGGAAGCCACACCGAGTACAGTGGATGCAGTATACCACATTGGCAGATGTGCAGGTGAACCTCTGCTTATTGTGGAATGTCATCTTGGGGCCTGGGATAGGGGTGAGGGAGGAGGTGTGGGTGCAAGTGTAGCATTTCCTGCGGTTGCAGGGGAAGGTGCCGGGTGTGGTGGGGTTGGAGGGCAGTGTGGAGCGAACAAGGGAGTCACGGAGAGAGTGGTCTCTCCAGAAAGCAGACAGGGGTGGGGATGGAAAAATGTCTTGGGTGGTGGGGTCGGATTGTAAATGGCGCAAGTGTCGGAGGATGATGCGTTGTATCCGGAGGTTGGTAGGGTGGTGTGTGAGAACGAGGGGGATCCTCTTGGGGCGGTTGTGGCGGGGGCGGGGTGTGAGGGATGTGTTGCGGGAAATACGGGAGACGCGGTCAAGGGCATTCTCGATAACTGTGGGGGGGAAAGTTGCGGTCCTTGAAGAACTTGGACATCTGGGATGTGCGGGAGTTGAATGTCTTATCGTGGGAGCAGATGCGGCGGAGGCGGAGGAATTGGGAATAGGTAATGGAATTTTTGCAGGAGGGTGGGTGGGAGGAGGTGTATTCTAGGTAGCTGTGGGAGTCGGTGGGCTTGAAATGGACATCAGTTACAAGCTGGTTGCCTGAGATGGAGACTGAGAGGTCCAGGAAGGTGAGGGATGTGCTGGAGATGGCCCAGGTGAACTGAAGGTTGGGGTGGAAGGTGTTGGTGAAGTGGATGAACTGTTCGAGCTCCTCTGGGGAGCAAGCGGCGGCGCCGATACAGTCATCAATGTATCGGAGGAAGAGGTGGGGTTTGGGGCCTGTGTAGGTGCGGAAGAGGGACTGTTCCACCTTCCTGGAAGTACACCATATGTAATGTGTGTTTCCGCTAACAAGTTAAAAGGTGAACACTTTATTTCAGTGTTCTGTCTTTCACTTTCTGGCTATCTGACTTTCATCACACAATATTTCAGTGATCTCCATATAAAAACTGGTAAGGCTCTTCAGACTTTCGCTTCTTCTAATGTTTAATAATTTAGGAAGTTGTTATAGATCAGACCAAACCTCATCAAAATTCTAAGATGATGGCCTGGACCCTAGTGCTTTAACAGAATAATAGATTATTTAACCACTAAAGAGCAATTTTACCAATATAGTGACATCCCATAAACACACCCTTGGCAAAGGCCAATTCAGTAAAATAGATAGTCTTTTATACAATTCGAGCAACAGGAAGTGAACACTGGCTTTTAGCTGTAACAAAGAGAGGAAAAACTGCTTCCACATCCAGCTTCAAGACCCTAGCAGTAACTGCTACTGAAAAACTAAAACTAAAATCCAGTTCTGTTATGGTAGCCTTGGTCTTGAATTTTAGCAGTTTCCTAACAACCGGCGTGAGGCTGATTTTGTTCTACAATGGAGATGTACTGCCGAGGTTGTAAAAGGCTCTGGTCAAATCACATCTGTGTTTTCAGCCCCATATCTGAGAAAGGATATGTTGGTATTGGAGGGGGCTCAAAAGATATTTACAGCAATGATCCTGAGGATGAAGAACTTGTCACATGAGGAGCGGTTGAGGACGCTGGGTCTGGACAACATGGAATTTAGATGGATGAGGGCAGATCTGATCGAAACTCTCCAGAATACTGAGAGGCCTGAATACAGTAGAAGAGGAAATCATGTTTCCAGTAGTAGGAGAGAATGAGACCTAGGGGCACAGCCTCAGAGTGAATGAATGACCTTCCAATTCTGAGATGAGTAATTTCTTCATGTAGAAGCCGGTTGATCTGTGGAACTCATTGCTGCAGAGGGCTTTGGACTTAAGATTCTCATAAGAGTGAGATAGATAGGTTCTTTATTGGTAAAGGAACCTCATGCTTGGAGAAAAAGGCAGGAGAATGGGGTTGAGAAACATATCAGACATGGTCAAATGGTAGAGTGGTCTCGATTGGCTTAATGCCTAATTCTGCTGCTATATTACAATATTAGCCAACCTCCAGTCTTCTGGCACCTGACCCGTGGCTGTCAATAATACAGGTATCACACAGGGGCCCAGCAATTGCTTCCTTAGCTTCCCACAAAGTTTAGGGAAACACCTGACTAGGTCTTGGAAATTTATCTACCTTTATGTAGTTTAAGAACTCCAGCACCACCTCTTCTCTAATATGAGCTCTTTTGAAGACATCACTATTTATTTCCCCAAGTTTCCTAGCTTCTATATCCTTTTCCACAGTAAAGTAAAACAAAACATTTATTTAGTATCTCACTCATCTCCTGTCATTCCAAACAGAGATGGGCACTCTGATTTTTAAGGGGCCCTATAATCTCCATAGTTACTCTTTTACCTTTGATGGACTTATAAAATCTCTTTAAATGCTCCTCAACTCCATTTACCAAAGCTTTCTCATGTCCCTGTTTTGCTCACCTGATTTCTCTCAAGTATACTCCCACTGCTTTTATAGTCCTCCAGGGATTCACATGATCCCAGTTGTCCATACCAGATATGTGCATCCTTTTTCTTGACTGGAGTCCATATTGCTCTAGTCATCCAGTATTTCCGAAACCTACCAGCCTTGCCCTTCACTGTAACTGGTACATACTGTCTTTGAGCGCTTGTTATCTCATTCCTAAAGGTCTCCTACTTCCCTATCTTTCCTTTAACCATGAATAGCCTCCCCCATCAACTTTTGAAAATTCCTGAAAAATGCTGACAAAATTTGGCCTTACCTTCAATTTGTATCTTTAGTTTTTTGAGCAATTATATCCTTTTCCGTAACTATTTTAAAACTTGAGAACTATGGTCACTAGCCCCAAAGTGCTCCCCTGTTGACACCACAGCCCTGCCTTATTTCCCAATAGAAGGTCAGGTATTGCTCCTTCTTCTAGTAGGTAGATCCACATATTGAATCATGGAATCCTCATAGAATGATGAACTTTGGGAGCCGACCATTTGGATCAATGTGTCTACACTGACCCACTGCTTCCCCCTGCCCCAGCCTGTCTCTGTAGACCTACATTTCCCTATGTCTAATCCACTTAGCTTGCACATCCCTGGACACTATGGGCAATTTAACATGGCCAGTCCACCTAACCTGCACATTTTTGTACTGGAGGAGGAAATCCGAGCAAACCAAGGGAGAATGTGCAAATAACTGCCCAAGGCTGGAATCAAAATCAGGACCCTGGTACAGAGTCAGTAGTGCTAAACACTGAGCTACCATATCACCCAAAGAAAGTTTGAATGAGTGAGTGTGTTTTCTTGTACACACAACGAATTCCTCCCCATCCAAGCCCTTAACGGTATGACCGTCTCAATCTATTTTTGGTAAGTTAAAATCCCCCACCATTACAACGCTATTATTTTTACAGCTGAAATCTTTCTACATATTTGCTTCTCAATTTCCTGCTGACTATTGGGGGGGGGGGGGGGGGGGGGCGGCGGAAGAATATATTATTCAGTGTTAACAAGGTGATCATCCCTTTCTTATTTCTCCATTCCAACCATATAACGGGAATATCCTCCCTAAGAACAGCCATTATGTTATCAAAAACATCACTTCTCCTCTCGACTCCCTTTCTGTAACATCTATACTCCAGAACATTAAGCTGCTTGTCCAGTCCAGCCCATCCCTGAGCCAGATTCATGGTATAATATCCCAGTCCCATGTTCCCAACCATGGCCTAAGTTCATTTGCCTTTCAGGCCTCTTGATTGAAGTAAATGCAGTCTAATTTATCAGTCTTACCTCGTTCTCTACCTTGACTATTTGACTTGGTCCCCTTACCTACTATTACCAGCCTCGGCCTTTTCTCTTTTTTTTGCTATTGCTTTGGATTCCTCCGACCACTGTTACTAGTTTAAAGTTGCTGAATAGCACTAGCAAATCTCCCTGCAAGGATATTGGTCCCCTTCCAACTCAGTTGGAATCCATCCTCCTATTTCAGTGATACGTGATACCCAGGGCCCTAGTCCAATTTCTCAGTACAACAGCTGTGAAACTACACTGGTTAGCTGCTTCATTAAAAAGCCAATCTCCAAGTCTGATGCAATTCCTCAGTCTCCAGACTTGAAGGGCTGTGAGGAAAAGCCTGAGAAATATAGACTGGACAAAAACTGAAAGAACTGTGAATGTTATGAACCAGAAACAAAAACAAAAATTGCTGGAAAAGCTTAGCACGTCTTGCAGCATTTGTGGAGAGAAATCACAGTTAACATTTCAGGTTGAGTGACCATTCCTCAGAAGTGTGTCTGTTGGAACTACAGACTAATGAGCCTTTTGTTCAGTGGTGGGTAAGTTGTTGGAGGGGATTCTGAGAGACAAGATTTACATGCATTTGGAAAGGCAAGGACTAATTTAGGGATGGCCAACGTGGCTCTGTGCATGGGAAATAGTCACAAACATGATTGAGTTTGTTGAAGAAAATGACAAAAATAAAGGAAGTCAGAGTGGTAAACATTGCTGATATGGACTTAAGTGTTCAACAAGGTTCAACATGGTTGATTGGTTAGTAAGGTTATATCACAAGGGATCTGGGGGAACTAGCCATTTGGATACAAAATTGGCTTGAAGGTAGGAGACTGAGGATAGTGGTAGAGGTTTGCTTTTCAGACTGGAGGCCTGTGACCAGTGGTGTGCCACAATGATCGGTGCTGGGTCCACTGCTTTTCATCGTTTACAGAAATGATATTGGATGTGAATATAGGAGGCATGGTTCATATATTTGGAGAATGCACCAAAATAGGTGGTGTAGTGGACTGTGAAGAAGATTATCTCAAGAGTACAATGGGACCTTGATCAGATGGGCCAATGGGCTGAGGAGTGGCAAATGGAGCTTAATTTAGATAAATAAAGTGTTGCAGTTTGGAAAGACAAACCAGGGCTGGACTTGTACAGTTAATGTTAGAAAACTGGGGAGTGTTACCAAACAAAGATATCTAAGGTGCAGGTGCATAGCTCCTTGAAAGTGGAGTCACAGGATGGTGAAGGCAACATTTGGCTTGCTTATCTTCATTGTTTGATGACAATGTTTGAATATAGGAGTTGGGATATCATTCTGCAGCTGCACAGGACATTGGTGAGGCCACTTTTAGAATATTGCATACAGTTCCTGTTGCCCTCTTGTAGGAAAGATATTGGTAAACTTGAGTGGGTGCAGATAACGTTTATAAGAGATGTTGCCGAGACAAGAGGGTTTAAGTATAGGGAGAGGTTGAATCAGCTGGGGTATTTTTCTCCTGGAGTGTCAGTGGCTGAGTGGTGATCTTATAGGGTTTTATAAAATCATGAGGGGCATGGAGAGGATGAGTAGCCAATGCCTTTTTCCTAGGGTGAGAAAGTCCAAAACTAGAGGGCATGGGTTTAAGGAGAAAGAGGAAAGATTTAAAAAGGATTTGCGGGGTAATGTTTCCACGAAGAGGGTGGTGCGTGTATGAAGTGGTGGAATGCAGGTTCACTTACACATCCAGATGCTTTCTAAATGTATGAATAGGGAGGATTGAGGGATGTGGGCCAAATGCTGACAAATGGGACCAGGTCAGTTTGGTATGGATGAATGACATGCTGTATGATCTATCACTCAATCTTGTGGTCATATAATTCGCTAGTTTCTCTGTCCCAAATTTCTTAAATATCAGAGTGACTTAACTTTATTTAAAAAAAAGGAAAAGAACTCTGTGGGGTTAGAAAGAAACTTTTCCTGCTGGTGATCAAAGGGAACTAACCTTAAAATCAGAACCAGGTCATTCAGGAGATAAGTGAGCAAACGCTTCTTTCTACAAAAGGTGGTAGATCTTTGTGACCCTCTTCTACAGAAAGCAGTAAGTACCAGCCCAATTAATAATTGTAAATCTGACATAAACAGATATTTACAAGAAAGAGGCATAAAGATATTGAATCAAGGCAGATAGATAGAATTAGGATACAGATCGATTGTCCCATTGAATGGTAGAACAGACTTGAGGGGCTAAATAGCCTACTCCTGGTACCAATGTTCCAATGAGTCGTGTGAAGACATCATAGAATTTAGCAGGCCTATATTAAGAGTGAAATTGGCTTGGAAACAAAGCTGAGGAATAGTAACTAGAATTAGGTCTTGAAAATATTGTTGGTGCCCTTACAGTAATTACTGCATGTCAATTTAATGTACTCTTACTGTTCAAACCATTGTCATATATACCAGATGGTGCCATATCTATGCATATTCTTCCCTTGTTCTTCTACTAATAGAAATTGTTTGAAAGGTGTTGTTGAGGGAGCTGTGGTGAGTTGCTTAAGTTCATTTTGTAGATACATACTATCCCTGCTGTGGTGCAGGGCAAGAATGTATAATGTGATCAAGTCACCTGCTTTGTCCTAGATACTGTTGAGCTTTTTGAGTATTCTTTTGAGGTGTGCTCATCCAGGCAAGTGGGAAGTATTCCAACACATGCTTTATTCATGCCTTGTGGATGATGGACAAACTTTTGTTGAGGGGGGTGGGTGTCGAGAGACAAGATACTTGCGACATGATAGTTGCTGCTCTGCTCTTGTAGCTACCAACTTTTCTACTCCAGTCCTAATTCTGGTTGATGGTAACCCCTGAAATATCTACAGTGGGTCAGTGAAGGTAATTGAATGTCAAGGGACAGTGGTTACACCGTCCCTTGTTGGAGATAGTCAATACCTCGTACTTGTATGGCATGAATGTTACTTACCATTTGTCAGCCCAAACTGGACATTGCCCATGATAACAAAGTGTGGAGCTGGATGAACACAGCAGGCCAAGCAGCATCTCAGGAGCACAAAAGGCCTAGACCCTTCATCAGAGATGGGGATGGGGAGAGGGTTCTGAAATAAATAGGGAGAGGGGGGGAGGCGGACCGAAGATGGAGAGAAAACAAGATAGGTGGAGAGGAGAGCATAGGTGGGGAGATAGGGAGGGCATAGGTCAGTCCAGGGAAGACTGACAGGTCAAGGAGGCGGAATGAGGTTAGTAGGTAGGAAATGGAGGTGCAGCTTAAGGTGGGAGGAAGGGATAGGTGAGAGGAAGGACAGGTTAGGGAGGCGGGGACAGGCTGGGCTGGTTTTGGGATGCAGTGGGGGAAGGGGAGATTTTGAAACTTGTGAAGTCCACATTGATGCCATTGGGCTGCAGGTTCCCAAGAGGAATACGAGTTGCTGTTCCTGCAACCTTCAGGTGGCATCACTGTGGCACTGCAGGAGGCCCATGATGGACATGTCCTCTGAGGAATGGGAGGGGGAGTTGAAATGGTTGGCAACTGGGAGGTGCCGTTATTTCTATTGTCCATGTCTTGCTGCATTTGGTCATGGACTGCTTGACGATAGGAGAGCAGCATTTAAGGAGCAGGAAAGTTGATGTTTCAGGTTGGGACTCTTCAGAAACGTCAACTTTCTTGCTCCTCTGTGGCTGCCTGGCCCGCTGTGTTCCTCCAGCTCCACACTTATCTCTGACTCCAGCATCAGCAGTTCTTACTTTCTTTCAGTATCGAGGGAATTTGAATGGTGTTGAACATTGAACAGATATCCCTACTTCTGACCTTACGATGAAGGGAAGGCCAATGATGAAGCAACTGAACATGGTTGGGTCTAGGGCATTTATGAAGTCAGTGTTGGAAGATGGATGGAGGCATTGGTTTTGTGCCTCTTCAAATACCCCACCTGGCCTGAAGACAGTTGGCTTTGTTCTGCGATAAAGTTCCGTCTGTACTATGAGAGTCCACTTAGTCAGGTGGTTGACAGAAAAAGTAAATCTGCATTCTGGTCAGCATTCTTTCTATGCCAGAATATTGGTGCTGGGAATTTCATGTTGCAATAAGTCTCAGGTAGTGAGTATGGGATGTTTCCATTTCTTTAGGTAGGCAGGTCGGTGAAATCTTGTATCCATAAAGAGTTGAATACAAGAACCATTGCCTGATAGAGGTTGATCTTCATTTGTTCTCAAACTCCATCCCCCTTCCAAAATCTGAGAGTATGCCAGTCAAATGCTAAATATGTTTTTGCCAAATGATGAGTCAATTTCAAATCAAATTTATAAAACCATTATAATATGCAAATGTATAAATATGCTCATTAAAAGATGAACAATCATCTTTCTTTCTGGATAGATTAAACTAATTTATAACTTTAGTGTCCTTTGAGGTGTTCCAAGAACAGTAACGGCTTTGACATTAAAATAGTGTAACTTTCATCTTTTAAAAAATATTATTTCAGTATAACTTAGGAATGCTCATGCAGACAGATATGGTGTTCAGACTGGCATAACAGTTACAACTGTATGATAGGCAAATGTACCAGGCAGAAATTTATTTTGCGCAACACGTGCTAGATCTGAGAAATACAGATGAAACCTCCAGCATTTGAGACTAAAACGGTGAATGCTTAAAACTTTGGGAACCACAAGACAATATTCGAAGAATATTGAAGGATTTAAAAAAAAATTTTGCTAGCTTAACATGCAGTTTTCAGAAGTCGTACTACCAATATACAAATGGTAGCATGATATGTATTATTTAGGACAGTGTTTCTTGTGTCTGAAATATTGTGTTTTGATATAACCTTACCCTATCACATACTCGGTCCACGTCAAAATGACAGAATAATGACAGAATTGGTGTTACCAATGTGAAGCATACTCCCAAAAAGTCCTAGCAGTATTGTTTGTTTGTCACGAAATGGCTGAAAAGATATAAAATATCCTTTGTGCTATATACTGGTACTGATTATTTTTAAACTCATGTTTAAATAATTTATACTAAGAAGGCTAAATATTTTGGATGGCATCTTCCACTACTGTATCTTGATATAATGAGGTGCCAAATGTGCAGGCCTTCAGGGATCTGAGTCAACAGTATAGAACTGTTTGCCTCTTTAAACAGGCAGCTTGAAGGATTCTGAAATTAACAGCACAAAACCTATGAAAGTTGAATGTAGATTGAAGTAATCAATTTCAAACTGGGTAAAAAAGATTCCATAAAGTGTAGCCTTGGAAAGAGAGAAAATACTAAACAAAAATTATTTTTAAAACCTCCAGTGATCAAAACTTAGATAACCACTGGATCAGATCAGGTTAGTTGATAAGGAGAAACCAGTGGACATGGTCTACTTGGACTTTCATGTGACTTCCAATAAGGTGCCCCATTAGAGTTCCTGTAAAGACTCCATCCCAGTCTTTCAATTCCTCCGTTTCCATTGTATATGTTCAGATAAGGTCAACTTTGACAAGGGAGCCTCCGAAATGTCAACCTTCTTCCCCAACTGAGGACTCCCCAGCACTGTTATTGACAGGGCCCTCAACCCATCTCCCGCATTTCTCTCCCTACCCCTTCTCTTCCTTCCTGCAACAGTGATAGGGTTCCCCTTGTCCTTGCCTACCATTCCACTAGCATCCGCATCCAGAAGATCACCAGATGCCGATGCCACCACCAGACACATTTCCCTTCCCTCTCTTGACTGCCTTCAGCAGGGACTATTCCCTCCAGGACAACCTGGTCCACACTTCCTTCACCCCCAACATGTCCCACAGCCCTATAACTGGCGATGTTGCAATACCTGCCCATTTACCTCCTCTCTCCCAACTATGCAAGGGCCCAAACACACCTTCCAGGTGAAGCAACACTTCATCTGCACTTCCCAGAATCTAGTCCAACTGCTCACAATGTGGTCTCCTCTACATTGGGGAAATGCAGCATTGACTGGGTGTCCACTTTGAAGAACATCTACGTTCTGCTCACAAAAAAAACCCAAGCTACCTGTTGCCTGCCACTTTAACACCTCATCCTGTTCCCTGGCCAACATCTGTGTCTCTGGCTTGCTGCAGTGCTTCAGTGAAGCTCAACCCAAGCTGGAAGAACAACACCTCATTTTCTGCTTGAGGGCCCTCCAGACTCAATATAGAGTTCATTAGTTTTAGTACCTAAACACTCTCATTACCTAGCCCCCTACCACATAGACCAGGCCTTGTCATCACAGCCTGCCATTACACACTTCCTATTGTTAGTCACTAACTGTCCCCATTAATAACTCTTCACCCTCCCAGTAGGTTGTCATCAACTTCTTTGTCTGTCCAACTGTTCTTCTCTCTCTTCGGGCTCTATCTTATTTTTAACTCCGTACCCCATCCCCCTCCCCATTTTCTGCATATAAACTGACATTTTCACAGCTACCATCAGAGGAAGGGTCACTCGACCCGAAACGTTAACTCTCTTTTTTTCTTCACAGATGCTGCCAGACCTGCTGGGCTTTTCCACCAACTTCTGTTGATGTTTCTGATTTACAGCATCAGCGGTTCTTTTTGTTCTTAGAGGATGCTGAAGGGTGATCTTAGAGGTTTATAAATCAGAGTGGCATAGATGAGGTGAATGACAAGGGCCTTTTCTCTAGAGTAGGGGAATTCAAAACAAGAAGGCATAATTTTAACATGGGAGGAGAAAGATTTAAAAGGCACTTTTTCACACACAGGATGGTTCATAAGTGGAATGTACTGCCAGAAATGTGGTAGATGTGGGTACAGTATGACACTTATTTGGACAGGTTCATGAATGGGACAGGTTAAGAAGGATATGGGCCAAACACAGACAAATGGGACTAGTTTAATTAGGGAAACTTGGTCAGCTTGGATGAGTTGGACTGAAGGGTCTGTTTTCTGAACTTTGACTCTGTGACTGTAGCTATTTATTAAGAAATCTCATTGATAATCAAATACTTAAACAATTAATTCAACTTTATTGCATATAGCGTCCAAAATAAAATCTGTAAAATAAGAAAGTTAGCATCACAACCCAACTTTGCTAAATTCCACCATTGAGTAATAGCTATGATTCCATCCAACATTGTCTGTCTTTGGGTATATCCAGAGTTCACTACTTGTGCAGTTTTGTTCTCCAGAGATCTGCTACTGGAGAATCCCAAAGTTGAATTCTTATCGAATGAATAAAAACTGGAAGAACTGTGGATGCTGTAAATCAGGAACAAAAAAAGAAGTTGTTGGAAAAGCTTGGTAGGTCTGGCAGTGTCTGTGAAGAGAAAAAAAATTATCAGTTAACGTTTCGGGTCTGGTTACCTAGTTCTGGGGAAAGGTCACCGGATCGAAACGTTAACTGATTTTTTTTTTCCTCAGATGCTGCCAGACCTGCTGAACTTCTCCACCACGTCTCTCTGATGAAGGGTCTAGGCCCGAAACGTCAGCTTTTGTGCTCCTGAGATGCTGCTTGGCCTGCTGTGTTCATCCAGCCTCACATTTTATTATCTTGAACTTCTCCACCAACTTGTTTTTGTTCTTATAGGATATTTATTCTTACTAAGCATGTCACAGGACATTATTTATAACACTTCCGAAGTCATCAAGCTTGCTTTCTCATCAGGAGTAGCTTCACTGTCCTTTATTCCACTCAGTGTTAACTGTCTGTTTGAAATAGCCTGTCCTGCCATTAACACTTTCACCTCCAGGACATTGGTAATGCAGGCAATCTTAGTTGCTCAATTGCCACAAGGCAGTAAGTTATCAAGCAGTTGTTACTTCCTCTTTCCTCAGAAACAGTTTGTTTATGTTGCTTTGACTCCATTTCACAGGGATGGTTAATTGCATTCAATTCATTGTAATAGATTGTCCATATTCATTCCAGCTCAAAAAATTCTTTATTCCAGCCAGACTTATTGTTGATTCTTTAAATACGTGAAGTTATTAAAGTTCTAAAGTTTACAGTATCACAAGCGAGTGAGGTCATCATAATTCTACCTGATCATAGGCAGTGGATTAATATGTATAATTAAAGTGCATGGATTTGAGAGTAGTGTACTGACATGGATAGAGAACAGTTCGGAAGATAGTAAACAAAGAGAAGGAATAAACAGGTCTTTGTCAGAGTGGCAGCCAGTGACCAGTAGAGTATCACAGAGATCAGTACTTGGACCCCAGCTATTTACAATATGTTATTGATTTAGATGAATGAACTAAATATAATACGAGTTTGCAGATTACATAAAGCTGGATGGAGGGGTGAACTGCAAGGAAGATGCAGAGATGCTTCTGTGTTGAGTGGGCAAATGCATGACAGATGAAATATAATGTAAAAAATGAGAGGTTATCTACACTGGTAGCAAAAACAGCGAGGCAGATTATCTGTGATAATGGGAACTGCAGATGCTGGAGAATCCAAGATAATAAAGTGTGAAGCTGGATGAACACAGCAGGCCAAGCAGCATCTCAGGAGCACGAAAGCTGACGTTTCGGGCCTGAAGGGTCCAGGCCTGAAATGTAAGCTTTTGTGCTCCTGAGATGCTGCTTGGCCTGCTGTGTTCATCCAGCTTCACACTTTATTATCTAAGGCAGATTATCTAAATGGTGATATATTGGGAAAGAGGGAGGTAAAACAAAACCTGGTTGTCTTTGTACATAAGGTGTGGAGCTGGATGAACACAGCAGGCCAAGCAGCATCTTGGGAGCAGGAAAGCTGACATTTCAGGCCTAGACCCTTCTTCAGGAGGGTCTAGGCCTGAAACGTCAGCTTTGCTGCTTGGCCTGCTGTGTTCATCCAGCTCCACACCTTGTTATCTTGGATTCTCCAGCATCTGCAGTTCCTATTATCTCTGTCCTTGTACAACAATCGCTGGAAGCAAGCATGCAGCTGCAGTAGCTGGTGATGAAGACAAATAGCATGTTGATCTTCATAGCAAGAGGATTCAAGTACAGGAGTAGGGCTTCAGTGAGAGCACACCAAGAGCATTGTGTACAGTTTTGGTCTCCTTATTTAAGGAAGTATTTTCTGCGTATGAAGGGAGTGCGACAAAGATTTACTAGTCTGATTTCAAGGATACCAGAGTGTATGAAGGCAGATTGGATCCGTTAGGACTATATTCACTGAAGTTTAGAAGAATGAGAAGGTGTTGCATAGAAACCTATAAAGTTTTGCCAGTAATAGACAGTAAAAACAGAGTGTTTGGATGATCGAGAAGTCCATTTATGGTTGAAATATTGACAGATTTCTTCACCCAGAGAGAATGGTGAGTCTGTGAAATTCAATGCCATATAAAGCCAAACACTGAATTTTGCATCATAGGGCTCAAGGGATTCAAAGACTGTTAGATGCTGGAGCAGAATTAGGCAACTTGGTCAATCAAGTCTGCTCTGCCATTCAATCTCAGCTGATATGTTTCTCAACCTCATTCTCCTGCCTTGTCCTTGGAACCCATGATTCCCTCACCAATCAAGAACTTAGCTGTCTGTCTCTCTCTTTCAAACACATTCAATGACTTGGCCTCCACAGCTTTCTGTGGCAATGAGTTCTGCAAACAGGCAGACACAGACACAGGAAAATTTCCTCATCATTCCCAGTTTTAAAGGGTCACTCCCTTCACTGAGGCTGTGCCCTTAGGCCCAACACTGTCCTCCATAGTGGAAACATCTACACTATGCCCACACTATTCAGGCCTCTCAGCATCTGGTAGGTTTCAATCAGATTCCTCCTAATCCATCTAAACTCCAAGTGTACAGACACAGACCTCAACAGCTGCTCAAGTGACAAGCCCATCATCCCTGGAATCATTCTTTTAACCTTCTCTAGCACCCTTCCCATGCCAGCATGTCTGTCTTCAACTACAGGGCCCAAAACTGCTCAGTGTTCCAAATTATGTCTGACTAGTGCCTTATACGGTCTCAGCAGTACATCCCTGCTGTCATATTCTAGCCCTCCTGAAGTAAATGTTAACAATGCATTTTCCTTCCTAACTGCCAACTGAACTTGCATGTTAATCTCAAGAGATTCAAGAACCAGGGCTCCTAATTCCCATCGTGCTTGTGCTTCAGATTTCTGAAGCCTTTCCCCATTCAGAAAATAGCGTGCGCCTTTATTCTTCCTCCCACATGCCCTAACACTTTCCCACATTGTACTCCATCTGCCACTTTCTTTTGTCAGGACAGAAGCTGGTGTCTAATGTGGTCACTGTTGTGGTCCCAACAGTTTGTTATACTGTAACAGTTTGAACAAAAAAACTGAGGGCATTGTTCTTAATTTTGCAGATGACACAAAAATAAGTGGAGGGACATGTAAGGTTGAGGAGGTAAGGAGACTGCAGATGAGCTTGGGTGGGCCTGGAGAGTGAGCCAAGAAGTACCTCCACAATCTGTCAGCTATCTCCTTTAGAACACTGGGCAGTAGTCCATCTAGTCTGCTTATTTATCCACCTCAGACCTTTCAGCTTCTCCAGCATCTTCTCCTTGGTGGTGACCTTGACACTCGCCTTTGCCCCCTGATATTGGTTTTCACATTGGAAGACTCCATCATTTTTTTATTCCCCATTACAACTCCAGCCTCATTTTCCATAGTCCAATGTCCACTATTGCCTCTCTCTTACCTTTTTATATTTTAAAAAAACTCAAGCAATCTTCTTGTGCATATTTCATCATCTTTCCCCTTGTTGCTTTTTAAAATTATTCTCTGGGTTTTAAAGGTTTCCTAATTCTCTGACTTCACACTAAGCTTCACCACATTGTATGCTTTATCTTTACTTTCATGCGGATGATGACCTCCTTTGTCAGCCATTGTTGCCTGGTCCTTCCTTTAGTATGTTTCCTCTTGCTTGTGATAAATTTCAGCTGTTCCTTCTGAATTACCCAGAATCCTCTGCCATTGCTGCTCCACTGTCTTCCCTACTAAGCTCCCCTTCCAATCAGTCAACGCTGCCCAGCTCCTGCATGTCTTTATATAATTTGTTTTATTCAATTGTAATACCATTACATCTGACTCTGGCTCTTTCCTTTCAAAATGTAGCGTGAATTCTATCAAATTTATAGTTACTGCTCTCTAGGGTTTCCTTTTACCTTAAATCTCATAGTCAGGTTTTCCTCATTACACATTACCAAATCCCAAATTGCCTGTTCCCTAGTGGGCTCTACCACAAGCTGTTCCAAAACAATACCATGTAAGCATTCAATGAATTCCTTTTCTTGGTATCCACTACTCACCTGATCTTCCTCATCTACCTGCATATTGATGTCTCCCGTGATAATTCTAATAGTACCTTTCTCACATGCCTTTTCTGCCTCCTGATTTGTTTTCTGCTGACATCCTGTTCATAACTCTCATCAGCATCTTTGTTGCACTGCAGTTCCTAAACTCTACTGACAGTGATTCTGTGCTTTGTAACCCTAGATTTTTTGTTATCAATTTAATTTCATTTCTTATTCAGATGACAACCCTGCCCCTTCTCCGATCTTTCAATAGGATGTGTATCCTTGGATGTTTAATTCCCTGTTCTGATCTCCTCGCAGCTACACCTCTGTGACGCCCACACATCATAACCACAAATTTCAACCTGTGCTACCAGGTCAATTAGTATTTAAGTACAACACCCTCAGTTCTGCATTGACCAGTCCCCTTCTCATAGTTCATAGATAGTAGGAACTGCCGATGCTGGAATCTGAGATAATACGTTGTGGAGCTGGATGAACACAGCAGGCTAGGCAGCATCAGAGGAGCAGGAAAGCTGATGTTTTGGGTCTGGACCCTTTTTCAGAAATGGGGGAGGGGAAGAGGACTCAGAGGGGGAGGCGGTGATCATGTAGCAGATAGGTGGAGAAAAGACTGACAGCTCAAGGAGGTGAGGATGTAGCTCGTAAAGGTAAATACAGGTAGGGAGTTGAAATGGGGGTTGGTCAGTGAGGAGGGAGGGGTGGGTAAGTGAGAGGGAAGACGGACAGTTCAAGGAGGCAGGGATGAAGCTAGTCGGTGAGTGTAGGTAGGAAGTGGGATTGGGGGTTGGTCAGTGAGGTGGGAGGAGCGGATAGGTGAGAAGAGAGAACTGACAGGTCAAAGAAGCAGGGATGGTGGGGAGTGCTGGTCTTTGGATGAGGTCAGGGATGGGGAGATTTTGAAGCTTGCAAAGTTCACATCGAGACCATTTGGGTTATAGGGTTCCAAGGTGGAATAGGAGGTGC
This sequence comes from Stegostoma tigrinum, assembly GCF_030684315.1. Taxonomy (NCBI): domain Eukaryota; kingdom Metazoa; phylum Chordata; class Chondrichthyes; order Orectolobiformes; family Stegostomatidae; genus Stegostoma; species Stegostoma tigrinum. The sequence goes on along the minus strand of NC_081361.1, from coordinate 77,077,982 downwards.
TGTTCCACCAGTTTTTGGGTGGCATCGTTGTGACAGCCCCACCATCCCCAGCACCTTTCCCTGCAACCGCAGGAAGTGCTACACCTGCCCCTTCACCTCCATCCCAGGCCCCATGAAAACCTTCCACATTAAACAGATGTTCACCTACACATCCTCTAATGTGGTCTATTATGTTCGCTGTTCCTGATGTGGCCGCCTCTACATCAGGGAGACCAAATGGAGGCTCAGAGACTGCTTTGTGGAGCACCGACGCTTGGTTTGTGACAAACTACAACACCTCCCAAATGCGAACCACTTCAGCTCCCCCTCCCACTCCCTGGATGACATTTCCATCGTGGTCCTCCTCCAGTGTCACAACAATGCCACCCGAAAATTGGAGGTACAGCACCTCAGCACGTGCCTCACTCAATTACACCCTCCTGTCCCTGACCACTGATCAAATTCAAAGTAGCTAATGCACTGCCTCCTTACACACAGCATCCAGATAACTCTTTCCCCCTCCCTGATATGTCAGTGTTCGAAGTGCAGACTCCAGCTCAACAAATCTGAACTGGAGCTCTTCCAGCAACTAACACTTGCTACAGATGTAGCCACTGTGAACCACAATGGGACTCACCACCTCCCACATCATGCAATTACAACACATTGCCTGGTCCTGCAACTTTATTTATTTACATAGTTCTTAATCTGTTTCTTTATAAAAGTTTCCTACTGATCTTTTCATTTGAAATCTGTAAATGTTTTTTCATATTTTACCTTCAATCTGAAATTAAATTGTCAAATTAGCAGCCATTACCAAACAAAAACACAACTTAGATTTTTTTTTGATATCATTTTGTTTTATGTTGGACTCCTGATCCTGGACTTCACTTTATCCTGTTAGAAAAATTTCTGTTAAAGAAAACATTTCAAACGATAAGTCAAAAAAGCACCTCTTCCTTTCTGCACTGAAATCATTCGCTGCCTCAAGTCTTGAACTATACACTCACTCAGGCTATGTCTCATTCCAGACGTGATCTCTCCTTCCTGTCCGTACAAAGCATACTGATTGTGGGCTTTCAATAATTTCTCTTAAAACAGAACTGAGGTGAGCTGTGATGACTTGCACTAGTTAAGCTTCAATAGTAAACTACAACTATTGAGGTCCTATTGAGGCTTCAGGTGATTGAATGATAGCTGTTCAAACAAAGTGTTTGGGAGAAATATGAAACAGAATCCAGAGTGAGATTATTAGTCATGATCATACTGAGGAGCAGTGCTTTGAAATCTTGTGATTTCAAATAAACCTGTTGGTGTTGCATGACTTCCGACATTTGTCCACTCAGTCCAATACTGGCACCTCCACATCATCATATTGAATGTTGACTTGGCTCAAAGGGCTGAATGGTTTGCTCCTCCTATTTTCAGCGATTTTATTTAAACTCTGCAGTCCTATTCTATCCAATCTTGAATAGTGATGGACAGTGAAACAACCCACAGGAGATGGCTGCACAAACATCTCCATCCGCGACAACGGGAAGCATTTGCATCCACCTTCAGGCAGGACAGTGCTATCCATTTCTGCCTCCTTCCTAATTCAGAAGTGTGACTTGATCCAGAACAAAGTAACCTGCTTGACTGGCAACCTATTCACACCCTTCACATCTCAAACCAAGTGGTAATATGGCAGTGGTACACACCATCTACAAGATGCAGTACACTAACTCATCAAGGTGACTCCAATGATATGTTCTGAACCGCAAATCTACCATCTAGAAGGACAAGAGCAGGACATACGTGGGAACACTACAATTTGCAAGTTTCTCTCCAAGCCACACATTGTCCTGTCTCAGACTATGTTGCTATTCCTTCGTTGTCACAAAGGTCAAGATCCTGGAGATCCCTTCTAAGCAGCGTTGGTGTTGTCCTATACACCAAGGACTGCAAAGGTCCAAGATGGCAGCGAGCCACAATGTTCTCCGAGCCAGAACTGCCCACATCCAATGAATGAAAAAAAAATTGTTAACTTATGCAAAGATTAAAGCCTCCTACAATTATTATATCGTCTTTACTACAAGCTCCAATTATTTCTTATTTCAAGTTTAGTTACTGTTAGGAATCTTAAAACTACACCCACAAGCAATTTATTATTTGTCATTCCTAATCAATGGACAAACAAATTCTATTTCCTTATCTATTAAGCCAAGATCCTTTATTGCTAATTCTTAAATCGGTTAAATGGCAACCTATTATTGGTCACTATAGTTGGGTCTGTGTCTTACAAAGCCGTCAAAATCATAACTGGTACTTGTTCTAAAGATTTTGATGTGTCTCATTTGTGGAGGATATTTTCAGCTTATTAGTATGGGTTTGCAAAATCATCTATTCAGGAACAAGTGTGGGAGCTGAAGACTCCTGCAACATTGTAATAACTAATAATAGCACAGAAGCAGTCATTTTTAGAGATGGAATTAGATCCAGTTTGAATATGGTGGATTTAGTCCATGTTAATACAATTTCCCTTCAATCGTGAACTCTTACTTTGTGCAGCAACATTTTATGAAGCCCCTTTACCAAATATCTTTGGGAAATCAAAGGACAGTACATCTACAGCACATTACTCCTTCAAAGAACCCCATTAATTTGAATAATGTAATTTCCTTTGACAAAACCATGCTGAGTCTTCTTGATTACCTTGAGTATTTCAAAGAGCCCAGCTAAAACCTCATTAAACGATTAATTCTAACACTTATAAGGGGCGGCATGGTGGCTCAGTGGTTAGCACTGCAGCCTCACAGCAGCAGGGACCCGGGTTCGATTCCAGCCTCAGGTAACCGTCTGTGTGGAGTTTGCACATTCTCCCCATGTCTGTATGGGTTTCCTCCCACAGTCCAAAGATGTGCAGGCTAGGTGGATTGGCCATGCTAAATTGCCCATAGTGTTCAAGGGTGTGTGGGTTATAGGGGGATGGGTCTGGGTGGGATGATTCAAGGGGCAGTGTGGTCTTGCTGGGCCAAAGGGCCTGTTTCCACACAGTAGGGAATCTAATCTAAACTTCCCCCATGACAGATTTCAAGCTAACTAGCTTTATAGTTTTCTATTTTCTGCCTGTCCTCTTGAATGTCTGCTATTTTCTAGGTGGAACGAGAGCTGCTTTCAGGCATTTTGTACTTTACCTCTAGGCCAAATAGTTATCCTTGGGTGTAGATTGATTATTGTCTTCAATTCTAAAATTCAGCTTTAATTTAGTTTAGCATTCATTCTAGTCCTCTTGAACTCTACGCTGTCACCTGATTTACGAGTATATTAATGGGTTTGTGGTTGCTTTCCATTCCTGTTGACCTTCAGATGCTGCACTGTTCCAATGAAGCTCAATGAATTCAGGTAGCTCCTGAAGCATTTTCTTATGAAATAGACTAGAGCTTCTATGGACTTAGAGGAAAAGAGGACCTGTAAGTTTTGGGTTAACAACCAGAATTAGTAATCAGTGACAATTAGAAGTTGAATTAGGTTGGAATCAATTCTGTATTATTTAAAACAGTCAGAAGTCACAACAGTATGTGACAGTCCAACAGGTTTATCTGAAATCAGAAACTTTTGGAGCACTGCTCCTTTGACAGATGAATCATCACCTTACTTGACAAAGGAGCAGTGCTCCAAAAGCTAGTGATTTCAAATAGGTTGAGCTACAATCTGGTGTTGTGCACCTTCTGAATTTGTTTACCCTAGTCCAACACTGGCACCTCTATCATGGCTTATTTAAATAGAGTGTCTGACAACAACAATAACATGTCCTAGTTATAGAAAGTGCACATTTACAGGCTATAATGCTGTTTATAAGTCAGTGTATGTTATTTTATAAGATTTGAAAAATCAATATAATGAGTATATTGCTTTTAAATAGGTATAATTATGTTCTTGAAATAGGTTATGGGCTCAGCTGTAAATCAAAATCTTGTGTTTAAATTGCTAGTTGAAACTTAAAAGTCCTGAGGAGAAGAAGAAAGCTGAGACAAACAAAATTTTAAGACTGACAGTCTGGAAGATTTTGCAGTGTCTAACTGATGGACAGGAACAACTTGAATTCATTGAGCTTCATTGAAACTGTGTAGGATCTGAAGGTCAACAGGAAGGCAAGCAACCACAAACCCATCAAAATAGTGGAAAAAGAGGTGAGAGAGTAGAGCTGAATACAACTCGAATGAATATTTCATAAAGCCTTCAAAAAGGTTGGTCAGCCAGGTATCTACAATTGTGGTTCTGCCAGTTCAGTCAAGCTTGACCAAAGTTCAGTTGCCACTGTGATAGTGGTGGAGAATCTACAGAGGACTTGATGTCAGTGACAGTTTGTAAAATGGTAGTAATATAATAGTTAGAGAGTTAGAAGATGATACCATAGAGCTCAAATTTACTTTGCCCATTTAAGAAAGGGAGTTGTGTGTTGAATGTAAAATTTATTTTATAGCGATTATGCAAATTATTATTTTTAGCTTCCTGAGTTTCCATCTGGGTTGGAGCTTTTGAGAAAGTCAAGATTAGGAATTGGCCATAAAGAAAATGACCCAATGAAACTAAGTTAGTTTTATATGTTTTCTAATCAACCTATCCAAAGATGATATTACATATGTCTAGAGCAAGTGGGGTTTGAAGCCAGCCCAGATACACAGCAGATCAGGCAGGATATCTCCAGCTCCACACTGTATTTGAACCCAACTGTCTCGGTTCAGAGATAGGGACACCACCAATATATCACGATAAATTAGTTTTATTATTCACATCAATTAAGCAGAATAATTTTACTGAGAGACCTGGCTTTCAGTTAAGTCATGCACAAGAAATTTTAAACTTGAAATTAGAATGGTGAAGTAAACTTTTTTTTAAAAAAATGAACAAAAACACAATTGCTGGAAACGCCCAGTATGTCCGGCAGCATCTGTGAAGGAAGAAAGAGTTAATGTTTCGGGTCAGATTTCCCTTCCTCAGAACTGTTCAGTTCTGAGGAAGGGAAACTTGACCCGAAACATTAACTCTGCTTTTTCCTTCTCAGATGCTGCCAGACCTACTGGGCTTTTCCAGCAACTTTATTTTGGGTCCTGATTTACAGCATCTGCAGTTCTTTCAGGTTTTTTTTAAAAAATGGACCTGCATTACATTAGTGTCTGATCCAATTGGTTCCGAGTAGTTGCAATATATATTGGGATGTACAGTATACAATACAAGGCAGGCACGGGCTCTTCGGCCCACCAAGCCTATGCCAATTTCTAGTCCTTATTTAGAACTGCTATTTATTGCCTATGCACTGTATCTATCCCTCTGTTTGCCTCACATTCATGTGTCTATCAAGATCTGCCTTTATTGTTGCTAATGTGTCTACTTCCACCGCCTTACCCGGTAGCGTGTTCCAGGCACAGACCACCCTGTGTGAAAAACTTTCCTCACTTTTTTTTCCCCCCTTAACTTTCCCCCTCTCACCCTGAACCTGTGCCCTCCTTTAGTTAATAAAATGTGAGGCTGGATGAACACAGCAGGCCAAGCAGCATCTCAGGAGCACAAAAGCTGACGTTTCGGGCCTAGACCCTTCATCAGAGAGGGGGATGGGGAGAGGGAACTGGAATAAATAGGGAGAGAGGGGGAGGCGGACCGAAGATGGGGAGAAAAGAAGATAGGTGGAGAGAGTATTCGGTGGGGAGGTAGGGAGGGGATAGGTCAGTCCAGGGAAGACGGACAGGTCAAGGAGGTGAGATGAGGTTAGTAGGTAGATGGGGGTGCGGCTTGGGGTGGGAGGAAGGGATGGGTGAGAGGAAGAACCGGTTAGGGAGGCAGAGACAGGTTGGACTGGTTTTGGGATGCAGTGGGTTGGGGGGAAGAGCTGGGCTGGTTGTGTGGTGCAGTGGGGGGAGGGGACGAACTGGGCTGGTTTAGGGATGCAGTTGGGGAAGGGGAGATTTTGAAACTGGTGAAGTCCACATTGATACCATTAGGCTGCAGGGTTCCCAGGCGGAATATGAGTTGCTGTTCCTGCAACCTTCGGGTGGCATCATTGTGGCAGTGCAGGAGGCCCGTGATGGACATGTCATCTAGAGAATGGGTGGGGGAGTGGAAATGGTTTGCGACTGGGAGGTGCAGTTGTTTGTTGCGAACTGAGCGGAGGTGTTTAGTTGACCTCTCTACCCTGGGAAAATCTTTTGACTATCCATCCGATCCTTGCCTCTCAAATTTTGTAGACCTCTATCAGAGTCACCCTTCATTCTCCGTCTTTCTGTTGAAAACAATCCGGATTTATCCAGCCTATCCTCATACTTAAAACTCTTTCAGGCCAGGTAACATCCTGTAAACCTTTTCTGCATCCTGTCCAAAGCATCCACGTCCTTCTGGTAGCATGGTGACCAGAACTACATGTGATATTTGAAGTGTAGCCTAACTAAAGTTTGGTACAGCTATAACGTAACTTGCTAACTTTTAGATTCAACGCCTCGGCTAATGAAGGCAAGCATGCTGTATGTGCTCTTGACCACCTTAACTGCCTGTGTTGCCACTTTCTGGGATTGTGGACTTGTACATCCAGATGCCTCTGTATGTCAATGCTCCTAAGGATTCTGCCATTTATTGTATAATTTGCACTGGATTAGAGCTTCAAAAATGCACCAAATTGCATTTGTCCAGATTAAACTGCAGCTGCCATTTCTCTGCCAAAATCTGCAATTTATCCATATCCTGCTGTAATTTTTGATAATCCTCCTCACTGTCTACAACTCTGCCAACTTTGGTGTCCTCTACAAATTTACCAATTAAACCACTACATTTTCCTCCAGATCATTTATGTATATTACAAATAGCAGTCCCAATACTGATCCCTGTAGAACACCAGTAATTACTGATCTCCATTCCAGAAAGCACCATTCCACCACAGCGCTCTGTCTTTCTTTTTATGATCAAGGCAGTTTTGTATCCAGCCAGCTGGCTCATTCTGGGTCCCATGAAATTCTGTTTTCTGTACAGGCCTGCTATGAGATACCTTACTAAAGTCCATATAGACAATATTCATGGTTGTTCCCTCATTAATCATTCATCACATCCTCAAAATGCTCAATCAAGTTGGTGAAACATGACCTTCCCCCACATAAATCCATGTTGCCTATCACTAATAAGTCCATTTGCTTCCACATGGGAATAAATCCTATCTCTCAGTATCTTTTCCACCAGCTTCCCCACCACTGACGTCAGGCTCATTGGCCTGTAATTACCTGAATTATTTTTGTTTCCCTTCTTAAAGAAAGGAACAACACCATCCACTCTCCTATCCTTTGGAACCTCACCTGTGGCCAAATAGGATACAAAGATATCTGTCAAGAGCCCACCATTTCCTCCCTTGACTCCCGCAATATCCTGGGGTACATCCTGTCTGGCTCTGGGGACTTGTCTACTTTATTGTATTTCAAGACATCCAACACTTCCTCCTTTATTACGTCAACCTGCTGTTAGTAATCACACAGCTATTCCTAACCTTAATATCCTCACATCCCTCTCTTTGGTGAATACCACTATAAAGTACTCCAAGGGTGTCTCCCATTTCATCTGGCTCCACACATTACCTCCATCTTTAATCCTTCAGTGGGCCTACTTGTTCACTAGCTACCCGCTTTTGCCTAATATTATGTTTAAAATGTGTAAGTGATGTGAGTGCAGAGTCAGAGCTACCATATTGTTCAACCACAAACTAATACTGTGTCCCCAAAACTTGGCTTGTTTGATAAACAGAAAATCTGTAAGAGTTTCAGTCTGCATCAAAAACAGTATTTTGATTTTGGAGTCTTATTATTAAGATCCTTCACCTTGAATGCAAAAGTCACCAACGTGGTTTAGTTGATAAAGGTAATGGCATTGGGTCTTCAGAACATTATTGTTTTGTAATTAAAACAATAGTGAGAGAGAAACTCAACAGTTCTCAAAATATCTCTGGAGAGCGAAACTGCTTAAGTTCAAAATAAGAGTTATATTGGACTGAACATTAATTCTTTCTTTCTTTTAAAAATATGTTGTTACCATAATAGAAAACATAGGCAATTCTTAATGATTGTGGAATTCCAATCAGATGTGAAGGTGTTTAACAATTATGATGATGTTAATACACAGTATGCATCTAATTCAACAGGTTATAACTTTTACACTTTTTTTTACATGTGCAGCACAAGTTTGTAAGTTCTTGTCAATTCTTACGGTTTCCCATTGATTATAGCCTGAAAGTGCCTCAATATCATATGTTCTGGGGACGTAAAATCACTGATACCAGCTTCTGGATTTCCAGGTTATTCTGCGTAATAGTGGAGTCCAGGTATTTTTGTTAGCTCAATGATGCAATGGTAGGAGTTTTGCCATCCACTACCTTTGAAAAATCCATGCAATAGACTTTCTAGGGGTATCCAAGTGGATTCGAATTTTTCCTTTAGTATCCATTTCAAGTTGCTACGCTTCTGTTTGGCTTTCAATTGGGTTCTTGAAATAATTTGTACAAGCTCAGCACAGTGCTTTTAGTCTATAGTCATAAATTTTACATATTGATGAATTTTGAATATTCTCAGTGACATTTTAATGTATTTAAGACTTACTTGATGTGTCGAATGCTCCTCTTAATGAGATAATTCTGAACTCCATTTTCATTATTCTTAACTCTTGATTTTCTTACTATTGAAAATTCATCACAACTTTGAAGATACTTAACTTCCCAATCTTGATACTTCGCTATGGTAGAGAAATCCACAGATTGACTACTGAGAAAAGGAATCTCTTCGCATCACTATCTTCAATGGGCAAAAACTTACTTCACGATTATGCCTTCTGGTAATAGACTTGCCCACAAGGGGAAACAACCACCCCATCAGGCACCCTAAATAGAGTTTTTTCTCATTCTTCTAAATTTGCAGTGAGTACAGGTCTGATCTCCTTAACTTTTCCTCAAAATCTTTCCAAACCCAGAATCAACCTAGTGAACCTTCTGTGGATTGCTTCCAATGCAATAAATCTTTCCTTGGGTGAGGGGAACAGAATTGTTTATATTACTCCAGCTGTAGTTTAACAAGTGCCTTTGTATTGTTTTAGCAAGATCTGCCTATTTTTATAATTCATTCCCTTCAAAATAAAGCCCAACAACCCAATTGCTTTTCCTATTACCTGCTGAACATAACTGCCAGCTCTTTGTGATTCATGCACGAGGACTCTCAAGTCCTTGTGTGCTTCAGCTTTCTGCACTTTTCCACAATTTAAATAATATTCAGTTCTTCTGTTCTTCCTGCGTTAAGTTCATAACTTCTCTTTTTCCTACATTAGGTTTCAACTGCCAAGTCTTCACTAATCCCTTGACTTTTTTTTAAATCTTTAAACTATTTGTGTCGTTCTCAGTACTTGCCTTCCCATCTAATTTTCTGTCATACACAAGCTAGGCAATAGTATATTCACTTCTGTCATTAATGTATATTGTAAATAATTGTGGCCCCAGCAGCCTTATCTGTGATATCTTATTAAACACCTTCAGGAAATCCAAATGTATTACATATACTGGTCTAACTTTATCCTGCTTGCTATCTCCTCAAAGAATTTTAATACATTTGTGAGGCATGATTTCACCTTCATGAAACCATGCAGACTTTGCTTTATTTTGAAATTTCTAAATGCTCTATTATAATAGCATATAACATTTTACCGATGACTGATATATTAAGTTAACTGGCCTACAGTTACCTGTTTTCTTTTGGTTCCCTTTTTAAAATGTTTGTTACATTGTCAATTTTACAATCCTGAGTCTCATCCCAAATCTAAATATTCGTGGAAGATTACTACTCTGTGTATCCATCTTACCTCCACCCCTATGGATTCTGCATCGTCTGATCCTAGATCATTTCTTCCTATTATACTTATTCCGTCTCATTAACAAACGTACCCCACCACCCACCCTCCCTTGCTGTCCTTCCAAAAGATCACAGACCCCTGATTTTTTTAAGTTCCCAGTTTTGATCTCCTTGTAACCATATCTCTCTAATGGCTATATGATCATATCCACTAACCTCTTTGTTACTTTTAATTCATGAATTTCTAAAAGTGATCTGTATTGGTTTTATATGCAATAGAAATTATTCCATTTATTCATTAGGATTTTGTAATCACCATGATTAAACATTGCTGAGTCAGTATTTAATGCATCGCTCAAAGATTGGTGCACAGTTGGAGGAGACAAATAGGTGTTATACGAAGTGTCTATATTTCTTTCAGCAGTTTCCACCATTTCAGTTTTAAAAATGTATCCAAGTAATTCCTCTGAGACTGAAACTCATTAACACCCACAAATATTTAATTTGTAAGTGTCTTTCATACCCTCAGGACATTCAGAAGTACTATAGAGCTAATGATGTATGTTAAGTGTAGTCACTTTTGTAATACAGAAGACTGGCAGCCAGTTCAAGCACAGTCAGCTCCAACAAACAACGGTTTGTAATAAGAAATAAATTATCTGTTTGCATTCATGTTGCCTGAGGAATAAATATTAACCTGGACAGTGAACGTGAAACAGTTTTAAAAAATCTCTCAAATTAAGAACTTATTTTAAGAGCAATAAGTCTGTAATTTCTGATTGGTTTCACCATGGGAATCGTAAGAATCTACTGACAAGCATTGAAAATGATCAGAAAAATCCATCTGGTTCATAAGGTCCTTCAGGGAAGAAAATCTGCCATCCTTGCTTGGCCCAGCCTTAATGTGACTCCAGAGCCACCACAAAATAGTCAACTCTCAACTGCCCTTTGAAATGGCCTAGCCTCAACAAGCCGCTCTGTTGTGTAAACTCTGCAAAGTCTGAACAAAGAGGAAACCAGACGGATCACCAGGCATTAACGTAGGTATGACAAAAAAAAACCCAGCAGAAACAGCACTGTTGACCCTGCAAAGTCCTCCTTATCAACACGTGCAGGCTAGTACCAAAATTGGGAGCGATGTCTCTCAGACTAGTCAAGCAACAGACAAACTTAATTATACTCACAGAATCACACCTTACAGGCAATGTCCCAATTACTGTCATCACTATCCCTAGATATTTCGTGTCCATAGGAAGGTCAGACCCAGCAAAGGTGGTGGCACAATGATATACAGATAGGAGAGTTGCCCTGGGATTCCTCAACATTGACTCTGGACCCCATGAAGTCACATGGCTTCAGATTAAATATGGACAAGGAAACCTTTTGCTGATAATTATGCTGTCCTCAGCTGATGCTGAAAAACGCTTGGAGGAAGTACGGTGGGTGGCACGGGCACAAAATATACTTTGGCTGGGGAATTTCAATGTCTACCATCAAAAGTGGCTCAGCAGTAGCACTACTGATTGAGCTGGTTAGTTCCTAAAGGAGATAGCTGCAAGACTACATCTGTGACAAACAGTGATAGAACAATCAAGAGGAAAAACACACCCAAATTTTTACCAATGTGCCAGCTGCAGATGCATCTGTTCATGACAGTATCACTAATTATTGATCACCACACAGTCGTTGTAAAGATGAAGTCCCACCTTTTACATTGAGAATATCCTCCATCGTGTTGTACGGCACTATCACTTTGCTAAATGAGACAGACTTCAAACAGATCTAGCAACTGAAGACTGGGCATCCATGAGGCAATCTGGGCCATCAACAGCGCAGAATTGTACTCCAGCACAATCTGCAACCTCCTTGCCCAGCATTACCCCCCCACTCAACCATTACCATCAAGCCAGAGGATCAAACCTGGTTCAATGGAGATTGCAGGAGGGCCTCTCAGGAGCAGCATCAGGCATAAATAACATTGAGGTGTCAACCTGGTGAAACTACCAAACAGGGATACCCATGTGCCAAACAGCAAAAACACAAGTGATAGACAGAGCTAAGTAATCCTACAACCAAGTGATCAGATCTAAGCTCTGCGGTCCTATCATATCCATCCATGAATGTTGATAGACAGTTGAACAGCTCTGCAAATTTCCTCACTCTCAATGATGGAACAGAACCACCCATCAGTGCAGAAGGTAATACAGAAGCATTTGCAAAAATCTTCAACCAGAAATGATCCATCTCAGCCTCCTCCAGTGGTCGCCAGCATCACATTCACTCACATGATAACAAGAAACAGTTGGAGACACTGGATTGCACAAAGGCTATGGGCCCTGACAACTTCCCAGCAATACTACTACAGACTTAAGCTTCAGAATTTACTGCTCTCCTACCTGTTCCAGTATAGTTACAACACTGGCATCCACACAACAATGAGGAAAATTGCCCAGGTGTTGCTTGTAGACAAAAGGCACGACAAATCTAATCAGGCCAATTACTCCCTCAATCAGTCTATTCTCAATCATCAACAAAGTGATGCAAGATGTCATCTACAGTGCTATTAAGCAGCACCTGCTTAGCAATAATCTACACAATGATGCCCAGTTTGGTTTCCATCAGGGCTCCCAACCTCATTTCAACTTTGGTTCAAATGTGGACAAGTGTGCTCAATGTCAGAGGTGAGATGAGAGTGATAGCCCTTGACATAGGTTTATACAGTGCAGAAAAAGTCCTTTCGCCCATCAGGTCAACACTGACGTAACTATCACTAAAAGTGCACTAATCCCAATTTCCTGCACTTGTCTCATATCCTTGAATGTTGTGATACTGAGGTGCTCATCCAAATACTTTATAAAGGTTGTAAGATTTTTGGCATCCTCTACCCTCGCAGGCAATGCATTTCAGATTCCCAACACCTGCTGTGTGGAAAGTTTTTAATCCCCAATTCCACCTAAATCTCTTGCCTCCGCTTGGTTTCCCCAATGTAGAGGAAGCCACACCGGGTACAGTGGATGTAGTATACTACATTGGGGAAACCAAGCGGAGGCTTGGGGACCGCTTTGCAGAACACCTCTGCTCGGTTCGCAATAAACAACTGCACCTCCCAGTCGCAAACCATTTCCACTCCCCCTCCCATTCTTTAGATGACATGTCCATCATGGGCCTCCTGCAGTGCCACAATGATGCCACCCGAAGGTTGCAGGAACAACAACTCATGTTCCGCTTGGGAACCCTGCAGCCCAATGGTATCAATGTGGACTTCACCAGCTTCAAAATCTCCCCTTCCCCAACTGCATTCCAAAACCAGCCCAGTTCGTCCCCTCCCCTCACTGCACCACACAACCAGCCCAGCTCTTCCCCTCCACCCACTGCATCCCAAAACCAGTCCAACCTGTCTCTGCCTCCCTAACCTGTTCTTCCTCTCACCCATCCCTTCCTCCCACCCCATGCCGCACCTCCATCTCCTACCTACTAACCTCATCCCACCTCCTTGACCTGTCCGTCTTCCCTGGACTGACCTATCCCCTCCCTACCTCCCCACCTATACTCTCCTCTCCACCTATCTTCTTTTCTCTCCATCTTTGGTCCGCCTCCCCCCCCCTCCCTATTTATTCCAGAACCCTCTCCCCATCCCCCTCTCTGATGAAGGGTCTAGGCCCGAAACGTCAGCTTTTGTGCTCCTGAGATGCTGCTGGGCCTGCTGTGTTCATCCAGCCTCACATTTTATTATCTTGGAATTCTCCAGCATCTGCAGTTCCCATTATCACTTCCTTCAATACCATGTTCTTTTAAACTTCTCAATCAAGTAGCACCTTGTCAAAAGTTTTGCTATGAACACATTTTCAAAAACTTCTATCAGATTTCATAGACATGAAGTCCCTGTGACAAAGCCAAGTTGGCTATCCCTAATTGCCGATGGGAAGGAAGGGCGGTTTTTGTTTCTCCCTCTATTTAAAACAAAACCTACCTCAAGCAGCAAGTAGTCCTCTTGTTTTCAGTGGCAGCAGCGTGAGCCAGAGTACCGATGGGAAGGTAAGGTTGTTTTTGTTTCTCCTTGGATCTTAAAAACTTACCTCGCCCAGGAAGTGGCCCTCTTGTTCTCAGCGGCAGGTGTGTGGAGGGAACATGAGACAGGAAGAAACAGATAAATTCAAGCATTGGCTAAACCCAAAACACTACATGTGCAGTGTCTCCCACCTGCCATCCTCCTCGAACCAAAAATGACTTTGTGGAGGTTTGGTAAGTAAGGTATTTTTTATTCTTCTGGAAATCTCGAGTAGAGGGAATGGAAACTAGGGCAGTTGCATGCTCCTCTTGCAGGATGTGGGAGGTAAGGGTCACTAGTGGTGTCCCCTCTGACTTCACCTGCGAGAAGTGCACCCAATTCCAGCTCCTCAAAAACTGTGTTAGGGAACTGGAGCTGGACAAGCTCCGGATCATTCAGGAGGCTGAGGGGTGATAGAGAGGAGTTACAGGGAGGTGGTCACATCCAGGTGCAGGAAAGACGTAGCTGGGTGACTATTAAGGTGAAAGGGAATAGGCAGATAGTACAGGGATCCCCTGTGGTCGTTCCCCTCAATAATAAGTATACCGTTTTGGATACTGTTAGGGCGAACAACCTACCAGGGGAAGGCTACAGCAGACAGGTCTCTGGCACTGAACCTGACCCTGTGGCAAAGAAGGGAAGTGGGTAGAATAGGAGAGCAATTGTAGTGGGGGATTCAATAGTAAGAGGCATAGACAGGCAGTTCTGTGGGCGCAAATAAGATGAAAGGATGATATGTTGCCTCCTGGGTGCCAGGGTCTGTGATGCCTCTGATCGTGTCGTCAAGATCTTTAAGAGGGAGGGTGAGCATCCAGCAGTCATGGTACACATCGGTAGGAAAAGGACTGAGAATGTGAAAAATGAGTACAGGGAGTTAGGTTGGAAGCTGAAGTCCAGGACAAACAGGGTAGTTATCTCTGAATTACTACCAGTGCCACATGATAACGAAGTAGGAAATAGGGAGGGAGTGCAGCTAAACATGTGGCTACAGGGCTGGTATAGGAGTCAGGGCTTCCATTATGTGGGTAAGCGGAGCACATTCTGGGGAAGGTGGGACCTGTACAGTAAGGACAGACTGCACCTGAACTGGAAGGGCACAAATATTCTGGGAGGGAGGTTTGCTAGAGCTGTACAGGAAGACTTAAATGAGTTTGGCACGGGGTGGGGAACCGGATTTATAATTCGGAGGATGAGGTATTTGGCTTTCCAACAGACACAACAGGGAGTGAGGTGGTTTATGAAGAAATGCAGTTGATGGAGCATAATTGCAGACACCGAGATGGTTTGAGGTGTGTATACTTCAATGCAAGAAGTATCAGAAATAAAGCTGATGAACTTAGAGCATGGGTCGGTACTTGGAACTACGATGTTGTGGCCATTACAGAAACTTGGCTAACTCTGAGAGGAATGGATGTTGGAAGTTCCAGGATTTGGATGCTTTAAAAGAAATAGAGAGGTTGGAAAAATAGGTGGGGGAGTGGCATTGCTAGTCAGGCCGCGTATAGCAGCTATGGAAAGGCAGTTCAAGAATGATATGTCAACAGAATCAGTTTGGGTTGAGGTCAGGAACAAGAAAGGAGCAGTCACTGTGTTGGGAGTGTTTTTTACAGATCTCCTAATAGTTGCAGAGAAGTAGAAGAGCAGATTGGGAGGCACGTACTGGAAAGGTGCAGAAGTCACAGGGTTGTAGTCATGGGTGACTTCAACTTTCCAAATGTTGATTGGAAACATTTTAGTTGTAATAGTTTGGATGGAGTAGATTTTGTCCAGTGTGCTCAGGAAGGATTCCCGACACAGTATGTAGATAGACCAACTTGAAGAGAGGCCACTTTGCATTTGGTGCTTGGCAACGAATCGGGCCAAGTGTTAGACGTGTTGGTAGGAGGGCATTTTGGCAGTAGAGATCATAACTCTCTGTTTGTTTCATGATAGTCGTGGATAAAGATATGTACATACGGCAGGGTAAGGGTAATTACAATTCAGTTCGGCAAGAACTGGGTAACATAAATTGGAAACAGATGCTGTCGAGGAAGAGCACCACAGAAATGTGAAGATTGTTTAGGGAATGCATACTGCATGTGCTCGATATGTTTGTCCCTCACAGGCAAGGAAGATGCGGTTGAGTGTGGGAGCCGTGGTTCTCGAAAGATGTCGAGCGACTGGTTAAGATCAAGAAGGAGGCTTATGTAAGGTTCAGGAAAAGAGAAACAGATGAAGGGTCTCGACCTGAAATGTCCAACTTTCCTGCTCCTCTGGTGCTGCTTGGCCTGCTGTGTTCATCCAGCTCCACACTGTGTTATCTCAGGCTCTAGAGGGATACATGTTAGCCAGAAAGGAGCTGAAGAAAGGGCTTAGGAGAGCTATAAGGGGGCTTGAGAAAACCTTGGCGGATAGGATCAAGGAAAACTCTAAGGCTTTTCACATGTATGTGTAGAACAAGAGAACGACCACATAAAGAGTAGGGCCGATCAAGGATTGTGAAGGGAATTTGTGCACAGAGTCTAAAGAGATAGGAGAGGTCCTTGACGAATACTTTTCTTCAGTATTCACAACTGAGGCCCAGTTGTAGAAGAGGACATTGTGATGCAGGTCGGCTAGAGGAAGTTGATGTTAGTAAACTAGATGTGCTAGGAATTCTGAGTAAGTTGAAGACAGATAAGTCCCCTGGACCTGATGGAATTTATCCAAGGATTCTATGAGAAGTGAGAGGCAGTATTGCAGGGCCTTTGGCAATGATCTTTTCATCCTTGCTGTCCACGGGTATAGTGCTGGAAGATTGGAGAGAGGCAAATGTCATTCGCTTGTTCAAAAAAGGAACAGGGATAACGCTGGAAGTTACAGGCCAGTTAGTCTAACATCAGTGGTGGGCAAATTATTGGTAAGACAGGATTTATGATCACCTGGAAAGACACAGTTTAATTTATGATAGCATGGATTTCTGAGGGATAGATCATACCTCTCAAACCTTATTGAATTCGTGACCAAACACGTGGATGAAGGTCGAGCAGTGGATGTGGTATACATGGATTTAAGTAAGGTGTTTGATAAGGTTCCCCATGTAGGCTCATGCAGAAGGTAAGGAGGCATGGGATAGCAGGAAATGAGGCAGATTGGATTCAGAATTGGCTGACCCTTAGAAGACAAAGTGTGGTAGTGGACGGAAAATATTCAGAATAGTGCTTAGTTACGAGTGGTGTACCACAAGGATCTGTTCTAGGTCTTCTGTTTGTGATTATTGTAAATGATTTGGATGAAGGAGTGGAAGGGTGGATTAACAAGTTTGCGGATGATATGAAGGTGGATCATGTTGACAATGCCGAGGTCTGTTGCAGGTTACAAAGGGACATTAGAATACAGAGCTGGCCTGAGGAGTGGTAGATGGAGTTTAACTCTGAAAAGTGTGAGGTGATTTATTTCAGAAGGACAGACTTGAAAACAGAATACAGGGTTAACGGAAGGATTCTTGGCAGTGTGGAGGAGCAGAGGGATCTCACAGTTCATGTTCACAGTTCCCTGAAAGCTGCCACCCAGGTGGATACAGTTGTTAAGAAGGCATATGGTGTGTTAACTTTCATTAATAGTGGGATTGAGTTCAAGAGCGGTGAAGTTATGCTCCAGTTGTACAAAAGCCTGGTTTGGCCACATCTGGAGTATTGCGTCCAGTTCTAGTTACCTGATTACAGGAAAGATGTGCAAGTGTTGGAAAAGGTGCAGAGGAGATTTACTAGGATGTTGCCTAGAATGGAGGGAAGGTCTTACAAGGAAAGGTTGAGAGAGGTAGGGTTTTCCTCTTTTGATGAAGGATGAGAGGTGACTTGATAGAGGTGTACAAAATGATCAGAGGTACAGATAGAGTAGATAGCCAGAGACTTTTGCTAGGGTGGAGATAGTTTTAAAGTGAAAAGAGGTAAATATTGGGGAGACGTCAGAGGTAGGGTCTTTAGTCAGTGGTAGGAGAGTGGAATACATTGCCGGAGAGGGTAGTGGAGTAGGCCTCATTAGGGGCATTTAAGCGGCTATTAGGTAGGCATCTGGAAGATAGTACAAGGTAGCAGTTAGATAGACCTTTCGGTTTTGGGTAAAAGTTTGGCATAACATTGTGGGCCGAAGGGCCTGGCCTGTACTGTGCTGTACTGTTCTAAGTGGATAATATTTTGTGCCTTCAAAATTTTAAAAATATTTTCCCTACCGCTGAAGTGAAACTCACCAGTCAATAATTTCCTAATTCATCTCTACCACCCTTCTTATCCTCCAGTCCTCTAGCGCTTGCCCCTTGTCCAGATAGGAATCAAAAATTTGTGTCAGAGCCCCTGCAATTTCCTGCCTCGTCTCCCTCAACAGCCTGGAATGCAACTTATCTGGGCCAGTGGATTGTCTATTTTTAAGCCCAACATAGCCCCAAACTGTGCAAGTTCCTCATCCAGCAGCTTTGCACACAGATTGCCCGCTTAGTCCCTAATGGGCTGTAGTTTTTCCCTGGTCAATCTCTTCCTTTTTATTTGTAAAATCCAGTTTGCACGTCATTTCTCGTGCCTGCTTTTTACTCTTGCTTTCCTAAGTTCTCTCCTGCATTTCCTGTAAAATTGGTCAATTATAATGTCTTTTCTTTCTCTTTCCTTTTAATGTATGCTTTTATATATGAATGTAGGTTATGAAAAATTCCCCTGGGATTTGATTGCTGTAATAAGTCCTACTTTGCTTTAACCTTAAAGCATTTGCTGTAATTTATTTTAGACAGGACTCCACAAACAGGATTGAGGGAAACAACATACTCACCCCTGCTTTCAGGGGAAAGAAAATAAGGAAATAAAATTTTAGAAACATCTCTGTTACAAAGACAAATGGCAAGCACAAAAACACAAACATACAGTTACCCCTAAACTCCTCCTTTTTATTACCTACATTAATTGATGCTGGCCTTTATTTCAACAAGGAGTGGAATACAAAGTGTGACTATCGCATGCATCAGTTACACAGAATTCTGATCAGAGCCTATCTAGAGAAGTATGTTGAGTTTTGGGCCCCACACTTAGAAACCATATTGTGACTTTATACGATATCAAAGCTGCATAAAGGGACCTTAGCAAAACTAACGTTAGACTAATTAGTGGCGAAATCCAGACCAGACTGTACAGGAAGGCCACACATAGGGACCAAATCCTGAACTTCAGTTGTGTGTGGTGGGATAGTTATGACTGGAGCTGCATTAAGACACTATTTAAATGAGCCATATCACAGACAACGGATCCCCAAGAAGTTCACCTGCTGTTGCCTATAAACCAAACCACACTTAGAGGACATGGTACGCCAGAAAAAAACAGTACCCTACATCAAAAGTATATCAGAAATGACAAGCAGACTCCTTAGACTGCATAGGATCATGATTGCACACAAACCTATTTCAATACTGCATGAAATGTTACCAAAGACTAAAGACCCCATCTTGACAGTAAACAAGACTAACACAATATACAGAATCCCATGCAACGAGTGCAATAGACTTTACATTGGACAAATGGGGAGGAAACTGATGACCAGGATACACAAACTCCAGCTGGCAGTTTGTGCTCCTGAGATGCTGCTTGGCCTGCTGTGTTCATCCAGCCTCACATTTTATTATCTTGGAATTCTCCAGCATCTGCAGTTCCCATTATCTCTGACAACTAATATTCACTTGTCTTCATACACACAGACAAAGAATGGCATCAGCTTGACTTGGTCAAAGTGACTAAACTGGGTCAAGCAAACAACAGATATGCAAGCCAATTTCTGGAAGCCTGGTTCTCAATGTGGGACTCCGTTAACAAACACTTAGAAACAGACCCCGTACGCAGTCTGCTGCTGAAAAACAGAACCAGCAATGACAAGACCCATACACCAGAGGGTCATATAAATTCGGAATGGAGCAGAAGTCCAATGCTTTGATTAGAGGTCGCACTGAAGATGTTGCCTAGAATGGTAACAAAATGTTCCTTGTTGGTATTGGCCGGCATGGTGGCTTAGTGGTTAGCACTGCAGCCTCACAGTGCCAGGGACCCGAGTTCAATTCCAAACTCGGATAACTGTGCGGAGTTTGCACGTTCTCCCTGTGTCTTGGATATTGTAGAAAACCCACTCCCTGTCGGTTTTCTCTGGGTGCTCCGGTTTCCTCCCACATCCGAAGATGTGCAGGCTAGGTGGATTGGCCATGCTAAATTGCGCATAGTGTTCAGGGCTGTGTGGGTTATAGGGGGATGGGTGTGGGTGGGATGCTCCAAGAGGCGGTGTGGACTTGTTGGGCTGAAGGGCCTGTTTCCACATTGTAGGGAATCTAATCTAATCAAACATCTGCACACCTCAGAACAATTGGTTCGGTGAGCAAATGAACAACCACATCCATAACCCAAGCTACAAATTTTCGCTACAATCCTAAAAGCCTGTCTGCCATCCACAAAGCACAAGTCAGGTGTGTGATGGAATACTCCCCACTTGCCTCAATGAGTGCCGCTCCAATAACACCCAAGAAACTGAATACCATCCAGCCCAAAGCAGACTTTTTGATTGGGACCACAACCATAAGCATCTAATCCCTCTACCACTGACACTATGGAGGCAGCAGTGTACACTATCTACAGCGCACTTCAGAAATTCACCTAAGATCCTAAGACAGCACCTTCCAAGCCCATGATTACTATCATCAAAAAGGACAAAAGTAGAAGTTATGCTCCAAGCCACTCACCCTCCTAACTGGGAAATACATTGCCATTCCTTCACAGCTGCTGGATCAGAAGCCTGAAATTCCCTCCCTAAGGGCATTGTGGATCTACAGCAAATGGACTGCAGCAGTTCAAGAAGGAAGCTCACCACCAACTTTTCAAGGGCCAGCCAGCAATACCCGTGTTCCACGAGTGAATTAAACAACTTAATTTATGGAGAAAACATTGGCTATTGCTTAATATCGGTTTCATTAATTTGAAATTATTTTTGTTTATTTTCTTTTTTATGTTTTCATTGTAGTATTTTGACACTTGCCTATGCATGATTTGCAGAAGTAACATTTGCTCATGTTTTTGTGTTTCATAGACAAGGAGGTGTAAATTAGATGTGCTAGATATGTCAAGGAAACCCAAGAGCACACAACTGAGAAGGTAGTATCTTACAGGAGCACAACATATTCATAGAATGATAGAATCCCTGTCAATTATTTCAAGAACTATATCAAGACCATGCTGGAATAGGTCAACCCACTTTGTATACCTTTGTTTTCTAATCCTTCAGAAAAAAACAAATGCACAACTAGTAGAAGATCTACTGAGTAGTAGTTAAATATGGCTGACCATCATGACTCAACACCAATGGAAGTGGCAGTGCTTGGTGTTGCATGAGTGCTATCATGGCAGCCCGTCAGTAGTGATAAGATGGGAGGCAATAATGTTGAGGCCATTTGACAGCTCTATTCTTTAGTGAAGTGCATGCTGATTGTGAACTGGCTGCTGTCATCTAGCGGATAGGTTGTGCTTGGGCAGTGAGTGACTTTACATACCTGGACTGTCAATCACGTCATACTGCCATCATCCACCAACTCAGTCACAGTAACTTTGATTGGCCCTGAATCAACATTAAAGGACGGAACACTGTGTAAGCAGTACAATACATGAGCAAGAGAGCAGTGTAACAGAATCAGCTGTGGCAGACCTGTCAGACGACAGGTAGACCTTGCTTCACCTTGTGAAGATGCTTGGTCTTGCATGTCAAGACAATGACAGCTTTTGTTATTAGAAGCAGATAATCCCCCATATGTCAGAGTCCTGAGGCATTGCAAAGCCATGGGCAGGCAATAGAGTGACAATGAAGTGTCTGAGCTCTCTCATAGTTCAGGAAATCAAGTATTTCAACTGCTCTTGAAGAGTCATATGCTATACATTGTGTATACAAGAACAGCATGCTGACATGCACAGAAATAGTGAGACTCTCTGCAACATGGAACACTTATTGTCACTGGCACAGAGATGCATGAGGTGGATACCAGCTGTGTCTCAGCTGGTGGTCTCATCCAGCAGGTAAGGTACTTCTACAAATGTTGGGGTATTCATAGTGGTTAATGAGGGAACCATCCCTTGAGTTCTGAAGAAGTGTCATTGGACCTGAAATGTCAACTCTGATTTCTCTTCACAGATGCTGCCAGACTTGCTGAGATTTTCCAGCAAATTTTGCTTTTTATTTCCTGATTTCCAGCATCTGCAGTTCTTCAAGTTGTTTTTTTGTCATTCCTTACATCCTTGGCCCCTTCAACTCAGCACCATCCCAGTAAAGGTTCTGTGATAATGCCTTCGCTTACAATGACACAGGTGCAGCAGCCTATGGAGAAGCCCATGTGGGCACCTCCATGGTGTGGACAGGCATTCAGCCTTATGCAGATACAATGCAAAAGGCTACTTCCATCTCTTCCCCAGCCACAGGAAAAGTAAACTGTAGGCACGAGCACGAGCACAAGGCAACGTGGTGTTACCAATGCTTGATAGGTCACTTTGTTGACGTTCTTTTGTTATTGAATAATCTGGCTATGATTAATCATCATGATAGTGACTGGCAGTGTATTTTTAAAGTTTGGAGAGAAAAGTGAAATTCATATTATTCATGGTGAACAAATGCCTGAGCTTGATGCTGTTGCAAGGTCTGTGATGTCAGGCAGTGGTGGCAGAAGAAACTCCATTCTTAGTGTTTTTGGCGGGCAAGGAGATTATTCAGGTGTGTGTTCTGGATAATTTTGCTTTTTGATGGAGGATGAATTGTAGAGCCATTTGTGAGAGGGCTAAAAGGCATTCATATTAAGAACTGCTCAGTCAGCATGTATGTTGTGGTCATGCTAGCCTGCCAACCATAAATCCTAGGTCCAAATGCATCTGCAGCAACACCTTTGACTTTTATTTTTCGTCAGAGGAAGAGTTGGGTAGCAGATTCTTTACTTCATCCAGCTCCAGGCTTCTTTGTACAGTTATACTGTGCAGTATGTAGCAAAACAAACCACATTGCATGCTGCCCTAACAAATGCAAAATACTGCTAATGCTGAAACTTTGATACAAACACAGAGAATGCAGGACACATTGAAGAAGTCTGGCAGCATCTATGGGAAAGAAACAGTTAATATTTGGAGTCTGATATGACTGTTCTGCTGAATTTCTCTAACAAGCTTTGCATTTGAGTGCGAGACACACTGACAGGCTTGTACAGAAGGGTAACACCCAGGCAACCAAGACACATTTTTGAGGTGCAATTCATCTGTTCAATACAAGAATGTATTACTAGATAGATCTAGTCATAGTGCTTTTTTGGATTTTGTAGAAGTGCTCTAGTGCATAACTGAACATTTTTCTTTACTATCATAAAATCACCTGTGGTAACTTTTTTTTTCATCTATTAACCACTACCAGTAAAACACCATATTTTCCAGTTGATTACTTAATATGCAAAGCCTGTAGACGGCAATGCAAATCATCAAAGAGGAGGGAACGGTAGTGAGACGGCTAGGGGCTAAATCAAAATGGTGCAGGTTTTATCCACTCGCAGCCACACAAGGTGCTTAGATGTGGGATGATGAGAACCAGCACCTGGAACTCCTATAATATGGTGGAATGATCACAACTGATGAGAGTGGTCAAGATTCACTTATGGTCACACACAATCTCAACTTTCAGTGAGTGGAAACCTTTTCATTTGTGGAAGTTACTAGTTAGTATGTTACACAGATGCAATTAATGATTTCCTAGACCTGAGAAAATGACTCAATAGTAGCCTAGTGTGCCTGCACTGTGCCAATTTTGTCAAAATGGACATTGTCGCTTTTTGCAGTGGTGACCTGAGCAAATTTAAGTTAATTAAGGAAAATCAGCATGAATTCAGGGTTAAATTACGTGTAACATGCTGAAGCTTCTGAGGTTACACAAGGGCTGGTGAGGATAATGGTTTACCAGAAGGCATATGCAAAAGATTAGTAAACAATGTTAGAGGTCACGAAAGAAAAACAGTGATTGCCAATTTAGAGTGGATTTCATTCAAACAATAAAATCAATCATCAGTTGGCAAAATTACTCGAGGAAGCGGTCTTCACCAAGTTAAACAGGGCCACCAGGTATCAGAAATCTACTGCAACTGACAGTTGGTATAAGTTATCCTTTACCAAAATGGCGCCGGAGCGTCACTCATTGGTGTCAGAGGCGTTGGATGCCGTCCGTATTAGAATCAACACAGGACTGCGCAGGCTTCGGATTCCTCATTCCACTGTGCCGCTGTGCGGGGTGGGGGGCAAGAGGGGGAGGGATTTGTGCGTAGAAGCCAAGTGGCCGTGGGAAAGCTAACGGAAGAAAATCTGAGCAGGGGGATGGGGGTGGATGCGATTCGACGGCGAACAAATGACCACAGGTACAAAGGAGAAGGAAGAAAATAGAACAAAGCAAAAACCTCGCCCCAATTTCCAGTGAAATTTGTTGACGGGTATAGCACCAACTTTGAGGACTGCAGGCAGGCGAAATCAGGCCCCTCACTGGATCGTGCGCTGTAACGCAAGCGCCGCGGAACTGAATACGCACGCGCGGTATTGGATGCATGACACGCACCGGAGTGTTTTATTGTAGCGTAACGGACAAATGTAGCATGGGGTCGGGGGATGTGGGACGAAGGGGAGGTGGTTCCCGATTTTAACGAAAACGTTTAGTAAGGGTGGGGAGAAGGGATGACAGGTAGAAATGTAAACCAGGAGGTAGGAAAACTTTTGAATTTTGGTACGCTAATGAATGGCGACCACCTCCATCCCCATCCCCCAACCCACATCAGCCAGCGGTTGCTATGTGTGCTCCAGCCCTTGGTGTGATGAGTACTCGACTGATCTGTCAAGTATTAAACAGCAATGAGCAGCCACGGCCTTGGGATTAATACCTTATCGGACGGTACGTCGAGTGGCTCTTGGCTGCAAGTGTTGTCGATGTTTGTGATGTTGGTGCTCGACTATCTGTTTAAGCAATGGGCTGGGCACAGAAGCATTTTGATTAAATTCCGGAGTGTGGTAGGTACAAGTACCAATTGCACCTCGACCCAGCGCTTTTTTAATTTTGAGGATTAATTGCTAACGGCTAGAGGCAAAAGGCTGAGTATAAACCTGTAAATTAAAGTGATATTGATGAGTACAGTGTTTTAGATTTGCTTACCTTTCGATTTTCCCTTCATTAAGAAAGGTTGTTTACGTCGATGATGTAACTTCAGTTTATTTATCACCGTGAGGCTACATGTTGACCCGTTTAAGATTCGGTAGGTTGTGATATAATCGTGTGCAGACCATGTCAGTGTTGTTTCAATGAGGTTAAATACAGTACGGATATCTGCATAAGCGTTCTTCGATTGACTCCAGATTTAATGGCCATATGATATTCTCCAGGGTATTGACCTCCAGTTGGATATATAGCCGAAATTTGCAGTGTTTCCCAGTCAAGTTGCAGGCTTTGTTCTGACACCCATCGACATTCCCCGTGTGGCAGCAACAAGAATATACTTGTCGCTGATGTAGGGAGGGGATGGTTTTTGGAATTTACTCCTGCAAGCCACGTTTGCGAATGTTTTGTTGTAACCCGACAGTGCAGACTCATTGAAATGAAAAATTGAGTAATAATAAGTTAAGAAGTGCCTGAATACTTTAAGATTATTATACCTGCAAGTCATTTAAAACTGTTTTTGTAAACGAAGTGTTGCTGAAATACTATGCAGCCACTGACCTGGTTGCATTGAAGAGAAGTCGTTGGCGTCAGATGTTTGTGAAGCTGTAGTACAACTCCTTTCTTTCTTCTTCCCTACTGCTGTTGGTTAATGACCGTGTTCTTGAAACCCCTTCCCTCAGTTGTTTCAGTGTCCACCACTGTTCATGCTTGTTTATGATAGGATTGTAGTACTTTGATTTGATGTGCTAATTATGAGGCTGTGTGTGAAGAACTTGCATCTAACATCTCCCGCAGACCTTCCTCCAGTCACCTTAAAATTTTGCCCCCTTGTAGTAGTCATTTCGGCCCTGGGAAAAAGTCTGTGACTATCCACTGTATCTATGCCTCATCATCTTGTACACTTCTATCAAATCACCTCTCCTCCAATGGAACAAGCCCTAGCTTCCTCAACCTTTCCTCATAAGACCTGCCCTCCAGTCCAGGCAGCATCCTCGTAAATCTCCTCTGCACCTTCTAAAGCTTCCACATCTTTCCTGTAAGGAGATGACCAGAACTGAACACAATATTCCAAGTTTGGTGTAACCCAAGTTTTATAGAGCAGCAGCTCTAAGCGCGCTGCTCTTAAACTCAGTTCCCCTGCCAATGAAAGCCAACATACCATACGCCTTCTTCACAACCCTATCAACTTGGGTAGCAACTTTGAGGGTTCTATGGACGTGGACCTCGAGACCCCTCTGTTCCTCCACACTGCTGCAAATCCTGCCATTAACCCGTATTCTGCATTCAAATTTGACCTCCCAAAATTAATCACCTGAAACTTTTCTGCATTGAATTTCCATCTGCCACTTCTTTGCCCAGCTCTGCATCCTGTCAAATGTCCCGTTGCAACCTGCAACAGCTCTCCATGCTGTCCACAACTCCACCAACATTTGTGTCATCCCTTTTGTTACTTCTTTCAGTACTTTTCACACTGGTGTGATCATGTCCTTGGCAACTTGATCAGTTGTGCCTGGGAGCCACTCCTTTTGATAGACATTAAAGTTTCCCATCCAGCAGACATTCTGTGCCTGAGTTACCCTCGGAATGTCTTTCAAGGGGTCTTCAATACAGAATGATTACAAAAATTACAACATTTGATCCATCCATATTTGTGTCGGCCCTCCTTTATTCATTCATTAGGTGTGGCCATCACTGGTTAGGTCCGCATTTATTATCTATAAGGTTCTTGAGTAGGTTTGCAGCATAGGTTGTGGATTCTGTGGTTGGTTTGTTTGTTAAGTTCGTTCCTTGGTTTGCAGAGGTTTCATTACCCTGCTGGCTAATGTCATCACTGCAGCCTCTGATGAAGCACTGTTGTGTTTTCCCGCCTGGTATTTAAACTGTGGGCTCTGTTGTCTGTTGGATTTGATTACCTCATTTCTGGTTTTCCTTCACAATGGTGTATACCTGGGGTCTGGTTCTCTGTGGTTGTTGATGGCTGCCTTGGTGGAGAATCAGGCCTCTGGGAATTCCTGTGCTTGTCTCTGTTTGGCCTGTCCTAGGATCCTGATTTTGTTCCAATCAAACTGGTGATTTTGCTTATCCATGTGGATGGAGATGAGTGAGTATTGGTCGTGTCTTTTTGTTGTTAGTTGGTGTTCTTGTTGCTAGTTGTCTTCCTGTCTGTCCAATGTAATGTTTGTTGCAGTCCTTGCATGGAATTTTGTATGTAACATTGGTTCTGTCCATAGTGGGTAAGCGGTCTTTGGTTTGAGTTAGCAGTCGGTGTAGGGTTGATGTGGGTTTGTGTGCTACTGTGATGCCTAATGGTCATAGGAGTCTCGTGGTCAGTTTGGATATGTTCTCGATGTCCCCCCTGGTTTGGTCCGTTTGATGGATACCCAACCCAAACTATAGATCTGATACGTGGACGACACTTTTTTCGTCACAAACAGACCAAACTAGAGGAGATGCACAAACTGATAAACAACACTCACCAGCATCAAATTCACCAGGGAAGAAGAAGAGAACAAATAGCTCCCATTCTTGGATGTCATGGTAGAACACAGGGCAAATAGGGAATTCCTGACGAAGGTACACCGAAAAGCCACACACACTGACCAAGTACTGAATTTCAACAGTAACCATCCTGACCCCACAAACAAAGTTGCATAAAAACACTATTTAAATGAGTGATAACAACCTGAATAGCAACCTGGAACTACAACAAAAGAAGAGCCCCTTCTCTGAGTATTTAAGGACCACAGATACCTGAACAACTGGATCCGACGATACCTATCACACGAACGACGACGAGGATACTGCATGCCCTAACATGTTACCATACCTCATACACTGATAAGGAGAACCACCAGTTCGATTGGGACAAAACCAGGATCCTAGGACAGGCCAAACACAAGCATGGGAGTTCCTAGAGGCCTGGTCCTCCACCAAGAAGGCCATCAACAAACACATAGAACTAGAGCCTAGGTAGACACCACCGCAAAGGAAAACCGGAAATGAGGTAATCAGATCCAACGGATCCCACAATTTAAATACCAGGTGGGAAAACACAAGTGTTTCCTCGGAGGCTGCACTGATGATGTTACCCACCAGGGTAATGAAACGTCTGAACCAATGAACCAGTTCAGCGAGTGAATCAACTACAGCATTTGTTGTCTATCCCTATGGAACAGATGATAGACTTCCACTGATTTGCCCTGTCTTCACATTCAAACATGTTTCCTCCTTTTTTGATATTTTGAACATTTCTGACACTGAAGGAGGCCACTCTGCTGGTTATGCTAATTTTGACCTAACGATGAATCAATAAGCCTGATTCCATTTCCAGCACTTTGTTCATATTCCTAGAGGTTCCAGAACTTCTGGTGTATATCCAAACACCTTTTAAAAATCTGTTTAGGGTTCCAGTCTCTCCTACCCTCTCAAAAG
The DNA here is from genome assembly GCF_030684315.1 of Stegostoma tigrinum. Taxonomy (NCBI): domain Eukaryota; kingdom Metazoa; phylum Chordata; class Chondrichthyes; order Orectolobiformes; family Stegostomatidae; genus Stegostoma; species Stegostoma tigrinum. Next base: position 77,049,497 of record NC_081361.1, on the reverse strand, counting down.
GCGAGACGTCTATCTCCCAGTTCAGAGAAAGGGTCACTGGACCCAAAACATTAACTGATTTTGTTTTTGTAAATGGAGCCAGACCTGTTGAGTTTTTCCAGCCACTTTGTTTTGAGCCTCCAACCACCTTTGGCTGGAAAACAAGTTCTGTTATTTTCCTCTAATCCTTCAACTCATCATTTTGAGTCTATTGTTTGAGTCAGTAATACCCCTGGTAAGGGACGTCAGCTTCTCTCAACCATGTACGTGCCAATAAAATCTTTACTCTGTCACCTCTGATCCAAGTAAAACAACCCCATTCTGCCCAATCATTCCTGCCTGTTGCCATTTTCCAGTTCTGAAAAGATCCTTGTGAATTTCCTCTGACCACTTTAATCTGCCCTTCCTGTAATCATTTTAGGCGGGCACAGTGTCTCAGTGGTTAGCACTGCAACCTCACAGCACCAGGCACCCCAGTTCAATACACAGACAGTCGCCTGAGGCTGGAAGAGTTTGCACATTCTCCCAGTGTCTGCATGGATTTCCTCTGGGTGCTCCGATTTCTTCCCATAGACTAAAGATGTGCAGGCTAGATGGATTGGCCATGCTAAATTGTCCATAGTGTTCAGGGTGTGTGGGTTATAGGGGGATGGGTTGAGTGGGATGCTCCAAGGGGCGGTGTGACTTATTGGGCTGAAGG